>NC_080382.1:61139677-61453110 GCF_014773155.1 Arachis stenosperma
TCCAACGCCGTGAGAGAGCGCCAATTGGAGTTCTGTAGCTCCAGAAAATCCATTCGAGTGCAGGGAGGTCAGAATCCAACAGCATCAGCAGTCCTTTGTCAGCCTTTTTCAGAGTTTTGCTCAAATCCCTCAATTTCAGTCAGAATTTACCTGAAATCACAGAAAAACACACAAACTCATAGTAAAGTCCAGAAATGTGAATTTAACATCAAACTAAAGAAACATCCCTAAAAGTAGCTTGAACTTACTAAAAACTATATAAAAACAATGCCAAAAAGCGTATAATTATCCGCTCATCACAAGTCATCCAGTTCTTTGGTGAGCAAAGGTGATTCATCTCCCAAGTCTCATTACCAAACAACTTGTCATTTAGCTTCATGATTGCTCCAAGGTATTTAGCAACTTGCTCTTCAGTGACATACTCATCCTCTTCAGAGGAAGAATACTCATCAGAGCTAATGAATGGCAGAAGTAAGTCCATGGAATCTCTATGGTCTCAATGTGAGCCTCAGATTCCCATGGTTCCTCATTAGGGAACTCATTGGAGGCCAGTGGACGTCCATTGAGGTCTTCCTCAGTGGCGTTCACTACCTCTGCCTCCTCTCCAAATTCGGCCATGTTGATGGCCTTGCACTCTCCTTTTGGATTTCTTCTGTATTGCTTGGAAGAGTACTAGGAGGGAGTTCAGTAATTTTCTTGCTCAGCTGACCCACTTGTGCCTCCAAGTTTCTAATGGAGGACTTTGTTTCAGTCATGAAACTTTGAGTGGTTTTGATTAGATCAGACCATGGTTGCTAAGTCAGAGTGGTTCTGCTTAGAATTCTCTGTCTGTTGCTGAGAAGATGATGGAAAAGGCTTGCCATTGCTAAACCTGTTTCTTCCACCATTATTATTGTTGAAACCTTGTTGAGGTCTCTGTGACCCTTCCATGAGAAATTTGGATGATTTTTCCATGAAGAATTATAGGTGTTTCCATAGGGTTCTCCCATGTAATTCACCTCTTCCATTGAAGGGTTCTCAGGATCATAAGCTTCTTCTTCAGATGAAGCATCCTTAGTACTGCCTGGTGCAGCTTGCATTCCAGACAGACTTTGAGAAATAATTGACTTGCTAAGTCAATATCTTGTTCTGAGCCAGTATGCATTCAGAGTATCAATCTCAAGAACTCCTTTCTTCTGATTCGTCCCATTGTTCACAGGATTCCTTTCAGAAGTGTACATGAATTGGTTATTTGCAACCATTTCAATTAGTTCTTGAGCTTCTGTAGGGTCTTCTTCAGATGAAGAGATCCTCCAGCAGAGCTATCAAAGACATCTTGGACAGTTCAGACAGACCATCATAGAAAATACCTATGATGCTCCATTCAGAAAGCATGTCAGAGGGACACTTTCTGATTAATTGTTTGTATCTTTCCCAAGCTTCATAGAGGGATTCTCCTTCCTTCTGTCTGAAGGTTTGGACTTCCACTCTAAGCTTACTCAATTTTTGAGGTGGAAAGAACTTTGCCAAGAAGGCATTGACTAGCTTTTCCCAAGAGTTCATGCTTTCTTTAGGTTGTGAATCCAACCATATCCTAGCTCTGTCTCTTACAACAAAAGGGAATAGCATAAGTCTATAGACCTCAAGGTCAACCCCATTAGTCTTGACAGTGTCACAGATTTGCAAGAACTCAGCTAAAAACTGATGAGGATCTTCCAATGAAAGTCCTGGAACTTGCAATTCTGTTGCATTAGAGAAACTAATTGAGGCTTAAGCTCAAATTGTTGCTCCAATGGCAGGGATAGAGATGCTTTCCCATAGAAGTCGGGAGTAGGTGCAGTAAAGTCACCCAGCACCTTCCTTGCATTGTTGGCATTGTTGTTGTTTTCGGCTGCCATGGGTTCTTCTTCTTTGAAGAATTCTGTTAGATCATCTACAGAGAATTGTGCTTTAGCTTCTCTTAGCTTTCGCTTCAGGTCCTTTCAGGTTCAGGGTCAGCTTCAACAAGAATGCTTTGTCTTTGCTCCTGCTCATATGAAAGAGAAGAGAACAAGAAAATGTGGAATCCTCTATGTCACAGTATAGAGATTCCTTGAGGTGTCAGAGGAACAGAAAAAATAGAAGGAAGAGGTAGAAGAATTCGAACTTAGTGAGATAGAGTTCGAATTATGCATTGAGGAGGAGTGTTACTCCATAAATAGAAGGATGTGAGAAGAGGGGAAGAAATTTTCGAAAAACATTTTGAAAAACACTAATTGATTTCGAAAACCAAGAGTGGAAAAGAAATCAAGTGATTTTTGAAAAAGATTTTGAAATTAGAAATTAAAAGATATGATTGAAAACTATTTTGAAATAGATGTGATTAAAAAGATATGATTGAAAAGTTATGGTTTTAAAAAGATATGATTGAAAAGTTATGATTTGAAAAACAATTTTAAAAATATTTGATTTTAAAAATTAATGACTTGCCTAACAAGAAAAGATATGATTCAAACATTAAACCTCTCTCCACAGAAAAGGCAACATACTTGAAATGTTGAATCAAATCATTAATTGATAGCAAGTATTTTTGAAAAAGGAAAGAAATTGATTTTGAAAAAGATTTGATTGAAAATATATGATTTGAAAAAGATTTGATTTTGAAAAACTTTGAAAACTTGAAAAAAATTGATTTAAAAACAAAATCTTCCCTCTTGTGCCATCCTGGCGTTAAACGCCCAGAATGGTATCTGTTCCGAGGGTTACCTGAAACGTGTAGCTCGGTCTTCTGGCAAGGCCCGAGGTGGGGGGTCTGTGACCCGAGCTGGTTGTGCTGAACGGCGGGGGGTTGTACCTGCAATGACACTCCGATGCTTAAGTTAGCATGGGTCCAAGCAGATATCAAGTAGAATTAGAGTATGAGTTATACCTGGGTGCTCCAGTGTATTTATAGTAGTTGGCTGCGATCATCCCTGGATAAGATATTCTTATCTTATCTTATCTTTTGGGAGATTCATCTCTATCTTTGCGGAACCGCCTTTCCCAGGCCCTTTCGGCCTTTAGGTTTTGGGCTTAGTTCCTTCTGATGGGCCTTTCTTTGGCCTGTTGTCCGAGGTCCGACCTCGAACGTGGGCCTTGGGTCGAGGTCGGGCCTTCTATCAGCTTTACCGAGTTTGGAGAGCTCGGTCAGGGTATGAACAGTGCCCCTGCCGAGTTCGTCTTTTTTCGGAAGGTCGAGCTCGGGCATAGTAGTTTTTCAAATTTGAAAACGGTCGTTTCAGCATTTATTGCTTGTTACCGTTTCTTCCTCGATTTCCGTGCGGCGCTCTGTGGAGGCTTTATTTATTTGCCCCTTTCTTCATTTTCTTTGTTTATTCATCACTTCTTTTCGAGCATCTTCTCTTCTTTCTCTGTTCTTCGTCTTCCATTTTTGTGCGTTTTTTCAGAGTTCTTTTCTGCGCCGCCGTTTTTCCTTTCGTCGGAGCTCGTCGCTTTCTTCTTTTCCAGGTTTGCTTTTTTCGCTTTTATTCTTCGTACGCTTCTTTTTCGATATCTTCTATGCCCGGGTTGCCCCGAAAAGAGGCGCCGCTATTGCTTTGTATGTGTGTGTGGGGGGACTCTTTTCTCCGATCCATTTTTGTTATTCGAGTTGCTGCCTTCTTGTTTGTAAAAGAACTTTGCTTCTTTTGTTTTTGTTGAATTTGGTTTTTCTGCCTTTGTGTGATTTTGTCTTGCTGTTGTATTCTTTCTTTGTAGGCAAGATTTTTTTATGTCTCGAAAGGTGTTTCAAGCAATGTCGACCAAGATTCCGAGTGGTCTAGGTTGGGTAGATCCTGCTCCTTTAAGGGTCCCGTCTGTTGTAGATTCTGAGTATCTGATTAGGTTCCGTAGGGAGTGTAGTATTTGTGAGAACAGGGAGTCTGAGCGGGATTACGAGTTAGCAGCCCCGGAGTCCGAGGAGAGGGTGTGTTTTCCGCCGTTAGAGAGTTCCGAGAAACTTTTCTTCTATGCTTATGATTGTTTCTTCTCCAAGCTAGTGTCCGTCTTCCTTTCACCGACCTGGAATCCGAGGTCCTTTGGTCTTGTAACCTTGCCCCTACACAACTCCATCCGAACTCTTGGGCGTTTTTAAAGCTTTTCCAACTTTTGTGTCAGATTTTAGGCGTCTCCCCTTCTGTTTCTCTTTTTTCTTATCTGTTTGTACTGACGAAGCCGGGGTCGGGTGCTGGGAAGGTGTCCTGGGTTTCGTTTAGGGCTAACCAGGGTAGGAAATTTTGCACTTTGTATGATGAGTCGTTTCACGATTTCAAAAACTATTACTTTAAAGTCCGGGCTGTTGGAGATGTCCGACCTTTTTTCTTAGATGAGAGTGGGGAGCCTTCGTTTCCTCTTTGTTGGCAAGAGAGTGTGGTGTCGGTTAAGTACACTTTCGAGAGTCTAGATGAGGTGGAACAGGCTTTCGTTGGTGTGTTGAGCAGTCTATGGGGTCGGGCACCTCACTTGGATACGAAGAAAATGTTGGGAGATCCAAGCCTTCTCCGTTCCGAGTTAGGTAGTTCCCGACCTCTTTTGAGATTTCATTTTCATATTTTGACTTTGTTTTGATCTTTCTGTTTGATAACCTCTTTGTTTCGTTTCTGCAGAGATGTCTTCTCAGGCTGATTCTATGAAGTTTCTCCGTCGAGCGAAGAAATCTGCGGCATCTCGGAATATCGAGGCTGAAGCTTCTCCCCGACCTTCTCTGCAGAAGACTACAATTGGTGTTCAGACTCGGTCGAAGACCATTCCGGTCCCTCAGTTCCGAGCTATAACTCAGGATCCTCCGACCTCCGGACCCGGTCAGCTTTCCCCGACCTCGACCTCGGGTCCTCCCCCAAGAAACTGAAGACTTCCCGAGAGCCTGCTGGTTTCAATGACAAGGATTTCGATGCTCTCGGTTGGGTTGAGCAGCACATTCTTCCTCAGACTTTTATTTCTACTGATGATGCGTCCATGGAGCATCACTTTCAGTATATGGCGCGGAGTTGTGTTCGGATGGCTAGCCTTCATGCCGCCATTGCTCGGGAGTTTAAGAAAGCTCCCCTTGGGGCGACCAGCTCCCGACTTGAGAAGGCCCGGTCCGAGCTTGATAAGGTTAGTCAGCTGAAGGATGCTAGGATTGCCGAGCTGGAGGAGTCTTTGGAGGAAGAGAAGACTAGGGCTACCGCGGCTGTGGCGGTGGCGAAGACGTCTGAGGAGATGGCGAGGGTGGCGACGGAGAACTATACCAAGCTGTATGCTGAGCTTGTGGAGACGAAGGAGAAGCTGCAATCTGCTCGGGATGACTTTTATGAGCTGGAAGATAATGTGGCCAAGGGTATGGATGCTATGTTTGTGAATTTGAGGGATCAGGTCCGGGTTCTTGCTCCCGAATTGGATCTCAGTTTGTTCAGTACGGATAACATGGTGTGGAGGGGAAGATTGTTCCTGCCCCTGTTGAGGATGAGGTTCCGATGTCCGACCCAAGGCTCCGGTGTCCGACCCGAGGCTCCGGTCGTGAACCCGACTTCACCTTTGGCCGAGGATAGAGTTGGTATGGAGGTTCCAAGCGATGGTGCTGTTCCTGCAGTCCGATATCCATGTTTCAGCCAGGTGTTGATGCGGAGTCTGGAAAGGGCCTTGATCCTCTGTAATTTTTTGTACTTTTTGTGCCTTTGCCCGACCTGTGGGCTTTTTGTTTTTTGGATGTTTTCTGCAAACATTTGGACACCTGTTCTGCTATTTTAGTACTCTTGTAGCTTTATTATGCCATGCTTTGTGTTTCGATTGTCTCGTTCCGCTTTTATGCTTTTTAGTTGTTCTCGGGTAACAACTTTTTAGCTAGCGTTTTGACTTCTCGCTTTTTGCTTTTTTAGTTGTTTTTGGGTAACAACTTTTTTAGCTAGCGCTTTGACTTCTCGCTTTTTGCTTTTTAGTTGTTTTTGGGTAACAACTTTTTAGCTAGTGCCTTGACTTTCTCGCTTTTTGCTTTTTAGTTGTTTTTGGGTAACAACTTTTAGCTAGCGCCTTGACTTTCTCGCTTTTTGCTTTTTAGTTGTTTTTGGGTAACAACTTTTAGCTAGCGCCTTGACTTTCTCGCTTTTTGCTTTTTAGTTGTTTTTGGGTAACAACTTTTTAGCTAGCGCCTTGACTTTCTCGCTTTTTGCTTTTTAGTTGTTTTTGGGTAACAACTTTTTAGCTAGCGTTTCTCGAAGTCCTGGTTCTTTGCCAGCTTCTTTCTTGGGTCCGAGTTTACTCTCGGACATCTGGATCCTTGAGTACCCCTTTGGTCAGGTCCGACTTCGTTGTTTGGTCGGCCTTTTTTAAGTTATTTTTGTAACTTCTTTTCTATTTGGCTTTTTGAGCCATTTCAGAGTTACGTTTATAACTTCTCACATTAATTTGAACCTCGTCGCTTCATCTTTGCCGACCTCGTATGGCCTTTGGCAAATGATTTTTTGCATTTTGCCGAGCATAAATTAATGCGCCTTGGTGGGGTACTTTTTAGGATATGCTTTATAACGAGAAAGAGAAAATAAAGAAATTTGATTAGTATTAAAAAGAAGAATATGTACAAAGTGTTTACCCTTTTGACTAGGTCGGGTGTCCTACTTAACCGGGTCTCATTAAAAAACCCTCGTGGGGAAAAAGAGTACACCTCGGGTTAAGTTTTTCTAGCTGTAGTATCGTCTTAGGTTACAGGCGTGCCAGGTTCTGGGCAGCTCATTGCCTTCTAGGTCGGATATCTTGTAGTAGCCTGTCCCTAAGACTTCTGTTACTTTGTAGGGCCCCTTCCAATTTGCGGCTAGCTTTCCTTCTCCCGATTTTTGTGTTCCGATGTCGTTTCGGATTAAAATCAGGTCGTGAGTGGAGAAGCTTCGTTTTATCACCTTTCGGTTATATCTGAGGGCCGTTCGTCGTTTTAAGACTTCTTCTCTGATTCGGGCTCTTTCTCGGACCTCGGGTAGGAGGTCGAGTTCTTCCCTTTGTGCCTGAGGGTTGCCTCCTTCGTTGTAGAAGATGGTTCTGGGTGATCCTTCGTCTATTTCGACGGGAATCATTGCCTCCATTCCGTAGGCTAGTCGGAATGGGGATTCTCCTGTTGTAGAGTGCGGGGTTGTCCGATATGCCCATAATACCTGGGGGAGTTCATCGGCCCATGCCCCTTTGGCCTCTTGGAGTCTTCGTTTTAACCCGGCCAAGATGACTTTATTTGCGGCCTCTGCTTGTCCATTGGCTTGCGGGTGTTCGACCGATGTGAACTGCTGTTTGATTTTTAGCTCGGCCACCAAGTTCTGAAAACTTGTGTCTGTGAACTGTGTTCCATTGTCTGTTGTGATGGAGTAGGGGACTCCGAACCTCGTGACAATGTTTTTGTATAGGAATTTACGGCTTTTCTGAGCCGTAATAGTGGCTAAGGGTTCAGCCTCGATCCACTTTGTGAAGTAGTCGACCCCTACTATGAGGTACTTGACTTGCCCCGGTCCTTGTGGGAATGGGCCGAGTAGGTCGAGTCCCCACTTTGCGAAGGGCCATGGTGCGGTGATGCTTATGAGGTCTTCGGGCGGTGCTTTGTGAAAATTGGCGTTTTTTTGGCAGGGGGGGCATATTTTCACAAACTCTGCCGCGTCTCTTTGCAAGGTCGGCCAGTAGAACCCGGCTCTGACTATTTTCTTGGACAGGGCCCGGGCTCCGAGATGGTTCCACACATGCCTTTGTGGACTTCTTCGAGGACGCTCTTTGTTTCTGTGGTCGGGACGCACCTCAGGAGGGGGTTTGAGAATCCTCTTCTGTATAATACGTCGTGGATTAACGTGTAGTTCTGGGCGTCTTTTGTAAGCCTTTTAGCTTCTTTTCTTTCGGCGGGGAGAGTTCCCGATTTCAGATAGTTGAGTATGGGGGTTATCCATCCTTGTTGTTGCCGGATATATTTAGTATTTCTTCCTCCCTTAACACGGAGGGGGATTGTAGAGTTTCTTGGAGGAGACTTCTGTTGTTCCCTCCGGGCTTGGTGCTAGCAAGTTTTGAGAGGGCGTCTGCCGGGCATTTTGCTCCCGGGGTATGTGCTGGATTTGTATTTCCGGGAAGTGTCGTAATTGCGCCTGTGTTTGGTCCAGGTATTTTTTCATAGTAGGGTCTTTGGCCCGGTAGCCTCCATTTACTTGTGATGTGACGACCTGGGAGTCGCTGAAGATCGTGATCCTCTTTGCTCTGACCTCTTCGGCTAGTTTTAGTCCCGCTAGTAGGGCTTCGTATTCGGCTTGGTTATTTGAGGCCTGGAACTCGAATTTTAGGGATAGCTCAATCCGTGTTCCTTGATCGCTTTCGAGTATAACACCGGCCCGCTTCCTGTTTTGTTTGAGGATCCGTCGACATACAGATTCCATGAGAGTGGGGTTCCCGGGGTCTCAGTGTATTCTGCGACGAAGTCGGCTAGGTATTGAGATTTTATGGCAGTCCGGGCTTCATAGTGGAGGTCGAACTCGGACAATTCCACCGCCCATTGTAGGATTCGTCCTGCCATGTCTGTCTTTTGTAGGATGTGTCTCATGGGTTGGTTTGTCCGGACTTTGATGGTGTGGGCTTGAAAGTAGGGGCGGAGTCTCCGAGCTGTGAACACTAGTGCATAGGCGAATTTCTCTATTTTCTGATAGTTTAATTCGGCCCCTTGTAGTGCTTTGCTTACGAAGTATATGGGGTGTTGCCCTCCTCATTTCTCGTATTAGTGCCGAGGCGACTGCCCGATGTCCGACCGACAGGTATAGTACGAGCTCTTCCCCTTTTAGAGGTCGGGTTAAGATTGGTGGCTGCCCGAGGAATTCCTTGAATTCTTGGAAGGCCTTTTCGTATTCCGGGGTCCAAGAGAAGGGTTTCCCTTTCTTTAGGAGTGAGTAGAGAGGGAGTGATCTTATCGCTGATCCTGCCAAGAATCTTGATAGGGCGGCTAGTCTCCCATTTAGTTGTTGTACTTCTTTGACACCCGTCGGGCTTTTCATATTGAGTATTGCTTGGCATTTGTCCGGGTTTGCTTCGATGCCTCTCTGAGTCAGCATGAAGCCTAAGAACTTCCCGGCTTCTGCGTTCTTCAGCCCGAAGGGCATTACTACGTAGCAGTAGTTTGCCCTTGGGGTTATGAACGAGGTCTTTTCTTGGTCGGGTCCATACATCGGGATTTGATTGTATCCCGAGTATGCATCCATGAAGGAGAGGTATCTGTAGCCCGAAGCGGCATCGACTAAGGCGTCGATGTTCGGTAGTGGATATGGATCTTTGGGGCAGGCTTTGTTGAGATCCGTGTAGTCGACGCACATCCTCCATTTTCCATTGGGCTTCTTCACTAGGACCACGTTTGCGAGCCATAGGGGGTACTTTACTTCCCTAATGAACCCTGCATCTAGTAGTGCTTGCACTTGTTCTTCTATTGCTTGCATGCGTTCGGGCCCGAGCTTCCTGCGTCTTTGTTGGACAGGTCGGGATCCCGGGTATACTGATAGCTTATGGCACATCAGGTCGGGGCTTATGCCTGGTATATCGGAGGCTTTCCAGGCGAAGAGGTCGGAATTCTCCCTTAAGAGGGTTGTGAGTTCCTCCTTTAGGCCTGCTTCGAGGTTTGCCCCTATGTTTGTTACTTTCTCGGGTGTGTTCCCGATCTGGATCTTTTCGGTCTCTCCTTCTGGTTGTGGCCGAAGATCTTCTCGGGCTTGGACTCGCCCGAGTTCTATTGTGTTGACCTCTTTCCCTTTAGGCTCAAGCTTTCGTTGTAGCATCGTCGTGCTAGTTTTTGGTCGCCTTTTAGGGTAGCGATTCCCTTTGCGGTAGGGAACTTCATACAGAGGTGTGGGGTCGAGACTATAGCCGCTAGTCTGTTTAGGGTTGGTCGTCCGATGAGGGCATTGTATGCTGAAGTGACGTCGACTACAATATAGTCGATGCTTAGTGTTTGGTTTGCTCGCCTTTTCCAAAGGTAGTGTGTAATGAGATGTATCCCAAGGGGCGGATCGGGGTATCTCCTAGTCCAAACAGGTCAGTGGGATAGGCTTTTAGCTCTTTTTCTTCGAGTCCGAGCTTGTCGAAGGCTGCTTTGAACAGGATATCTGCTGAGCTTCCTTGGTCGATCAGGGTTCGATGTAAGTTGGCGTTGGCTAGGATGATGGTGATCACCATAGGGTCGTCGTGTCCGGGTATTATTCCAAGAGCATCTTCTCGGGTAAATGAGATAGTAGGTAACTCGGGTAAGGGGCTGTCTTCTCGGACATGGTAGACTTCTTTGAGGTGTCTCTTCCGTGAGGATTTGGATGTCCCTCCCCTGCGAAACCTCCGTTTATCATGTGTATGTGCCTTTCAGGAGTTCGCGGGGTTCGTGTTTGCTCGGCCCGATCTTCGTTATCTCCCCGTCTTCTCTTTCTGGTTTCTTCTCCTTTCTCAGCTATGTATCTGTCGAGTTTTCCCTCTCTGGCTAGCTTTTCTATAACATTCTTTAAGTCGTGGCAGTCGTTAGTAGAGTGGCCGTAGAGTCTGTGATATTCGCAGTACTCGGACCGATCTCTTCCTGCTCTCTGTGCTTCAGAGGTTTGGGTGGTGGGATCTTCTCGGTGTGGCATACTTCTCTGTAGACGTCTACCAGGGAGACTCGGAGGGGAGTGTAGCTGTGGTATTTTCGTGGCTTGTCCGAGTTGGATTCTTCTTTCTTTTTCTGTTCCCGATCTCGATCTCGGGGCGGGTAGGTTGACTCCTTCTGGAAGAGTCTCTCAGCTGGGAGGTTTCTTCCATGTTGATATACTTTCCTGCCCGTTCTTGTACTTCGTATAAGGAGGTCGGGTATCTTTGGATAGGGATTGGCTAAACGGTCCTTCTTTTAGGCCGTTTGCTAGTCCCATGATGGCTGCTTCCGTGGGCAAGTGTTGTATGTCCAGGCAGGCCTTGTTGAATCGCTCCATGTACTCTCTGAGAGTTTCTTGGTTGCCTTGTTTGATCCCGAGTAGGCTGGGGGCATGTTTTGCCTTGTCCTTTTGAATAGAGAACCTTGTTAAGAATTTTTGGTCAGGTCTTCAAAGCTGGAGATTGATCCTGGTGGCAGGTTGTCGAACCACTTCATGGCTGACTTAGTGAGAGTGGTGGGGAAGGCTTTGCATCGAATCGCGTCGGAGGCGTCGACTAAGTACATTCTGCTTCTGAAATTGCTGAGGTGATGACTTGGATCGGTGGTGCCGTCGTAGAGGTCTATATCTGGTGGTTTGAAGTTTCGCGGTACCTTCTCTTTCATGATCTCTTGTGTGAAGGGATCATGGTTGCTTTCAGGAGTGGTGCCGTGTTCCGTCCGATCTTTCAGGTTGGCCTCTATCTTCCGCAGTTTTTCTTCCAATTCTCTGCGTTTGCGAGCTTCCCTTCTCAGATCCTGTTCAGTTTCCTTCTGCTTCTTTACGTCCTCTTCGAGTTGTCTCAGCCGGCTTTGTTGTGCCCGAACTGTTTCCAGAATCTCCGAACTTTTTTCTCTTTCGGGATTTTGTGGATCTTTGTCTGGGGGTGATGTCTTTGGGCGATTCTGTTTGTTTCCTCCTGGAGTGCGTGGTGATAGAGGGCTGTCCGGCCGTTCTCCGGTGTCAACTTCCTCTTCTTGTTCTGATGTAGCGTGGTTATTGTTGGGAGGGTCGTCCGCCATGGTAAAGGGATGACTTCCAGGTCCCCGGCAACGGCGCCAATGTTCCGAGGGTTACCTGAAACGTGTAGCTCGGTCTTCTGGCAAGGCCCGAGGTGGGGGGTCTGTGACCCGAGCTGGTTGTGCTGAACGGTGGGGGGTTGTACCTGCAATGACACTCCGATGCTTAAGTTAGCATGGGTCCAAGCAGATATCAAGTAGAATTAGAGTATGAGTTATACCTGGGTGCTCCAGTGTATTTATAGTAGTTGGCTGCGATCATCCCTGGATAAGATATTCTTATCTTATCTTATCTTTTGGGAGATTCATCTCTATCTTTGCGGAACCGCCTTTCCCAGGCCCTTTCGGCCTTTAGGTTTTGGGCTTAGTTCCTTCTGATGGGCCTTTCTTTGGCCTGTTTGTCCGAGGTCCGACCTCGAACGTGGGCCTTGGGTCGAGGTCGGGCCTTCTATCAGCTTTACCGAGTTTGGAGAGCTCGGTCAGGGTATGAACAGTATCCATTCTGGCGTTTAACGCCCAAAATGCTACCTTTTTGGGCGTTAAACGCCCAGCCAGGTATCCTGGCTGGCGTTAAACGCCCAGCCAGGTATCCTGGCTGGCGTTAAACGCCCAGCCAGGTATCCTGGCTGGCGTTTAAACGCCAGTTTTTCCTTCTTCACTGGGCGTTTTGAACGCCAAGCTTTTTCTGTATAATTCCTCTGTTGCATGTACTGAATCTTCAGTTCCCTGTATTATTGACTTGAAAATAGAACCAAGATCAAATAAACAATGCATGCAAGACACCAAACTTAAAATAAGACACTAGACTTAAACAAGAAACATAAAATATTTTTTTGGTTTTTATGATTTTGAAAATTTTTTTGTGCTTTTTCGAAAATTATGTGGAAAAGAAAATAAAGGTATCAAAATTCTTAATGAGAATTCCAGGAATCATGCAATGTTAGTCTAAAGCTTCAGTCTAAAGGAATTAGACATGGATAGCCAAGCTTCAGCAGGACATTGCATTCAAGAGCTAAATTGATGAGAATCAATCAGCTTTGGTAATGATAAGATCATCACCTTGAAACACTAGAATTCATTCTTAAGAACTCTGAAAAATACCTAATCTAAGCAACAAGATGAACCGTCAGTTGTCCATACTCGAAACAATCCCCGGCAACGGCGCCAAAAACTTGATGCACGAAATTGTGATCATTACTTTTCACAACTCAAATAATCCCTAGTAATGGCCCCAAAGACTTGGTGCTCAATACCATGGCATAAACACAACTTCGCACAACTAACCAGCAAGTGTACTGGGTCGTCCAAGTAATAAACCTTACGCGAGTTGATGAGTTATATTTTGGTGGAGACAAGAATCTCTCCCAAAATAACACCAATCTAACCGGCAAGTGCACCGGGTCGCATCAAGTAATAAAAACTCACGGGAGTGAGGTCGATCCCACAGGGATTGAAGGATTGAGCAATTTTAGTTTAGTGGTTGATTTAGTCAAGCGAATCAAGAATTGGTTGATTGATTGGTGATTTGCAGAATTTAAATTGCATTGAAAGTAAAGAGAGCAAGAAATAAATTGCTGAATCTTAAAGAACAAGAAATTAAATGGCAGAAACTTAAAGAGCAAGAAATGTAAATTACAAGAATCTTAAATGACAAGAAATGTAAATGGATTGAAATGTAAAGGGGATTGGGACTTGGATTTGCAGGAATTAAACAAGAGAAATTAATTTGCATCAAACAGAAGAGTAAATGGGAATTGGGATTTAATTGAATTCAAATAGACAAGCAAAATAAACAAATAAAGCAAGAACAGAAAATTGAAATGGTAAAATGAGATCTCAGGACCCAGAGACTAGAAAACCAAGTCTAGATCTCAATGCCTTCCTAGATCCAACAAAAACAATAGCAAGAGAATTGTAAATTGCAAAGGTAGTAGATGAGAAGCAAGTAACCGAAATGGAAATTCAATAGCAGTGAAAAATAAACAAGATCCAAGGTGAGATTGAAACAGAATTTCTTCAATTCTTCAACCCAAGATCCAAAACAAGTGTAATTGAAATTGAAAGCAATTAAACTAAGAAATTCAAGATCACTCCAGCTCCCTAAACCGAAAAGAAAGCTTTCTAAAAACTAAAAAGGGAAGCCTCCTCAATAACTTGAATTCTAGCCTATTTATACACTTTCTTCAAATGATCTTTAGGCCTTGAGTTGGGCCTTTGCTCTTGGTGGAATTGGGTTGAAAGAGGCCTTGTTTGATTGCTCTTGGAGTTTGAAGAAGAACCAAAGTGAACCAATTGAACCGGTTGAAGTTTTGCAAAAAGTTGGAGTAAAAGTTTGAGCCAAAGTTAGGGGTCTAACTTTGGCTCCAACTTTTCATATCAGTTGGCAAAGTTTTCTGGTTTGAACGTTGGTGCCAAAGTTAGGGGTCTAACTTTGGCTCCAACGTTGGCCCTCCTTAGTGACTCATGGCGCCAACGTTAGCCTCCAAGTTAGGGGTCTAACGTTGGCGCAAACGCTGGCCCTTCTCCCTTAAATTTTCATGCGCCAACGTTAGCCTCCATGTTAGGGGTCTAACGTTGGCGCAAGCTTTTGGTGGCCAGAGAGGAGTTCTTATGCCAACGTTAGTGATGAGCGGATAATTTATACGCTTTTTGGCATTGTTCTTATATAGTTTTTAACAAGTTTAAGCTACTTTTAGGGATGTTTTCATTAGTTTTTATGTTAAATTCACATTTCTGGACTTTACTATGAGTTTGTGTGTTTTTCTGTGATTTCAGGTAAATTCTGACTGAAATTGAGGGATTTGAGCAAAACTCTGAAAAAGGCTGACAAAAGGACTGCTGATGCTGTTGGATTCTGACCTCCCTGCACTCGAAATGGATTTTCTGGAGCTACAGAACTCCAATTGTCGTGCTCTCAACGGCGTTGGAAAGTAGACATCCAGGGCTTTCCAGCAATATATAATAGTCCATGCTTTATTCGAAGAATGATGACGTAACTTGGCGTTAAACGCCAAGTTCATGCTGCTGTCTGGAGTTAAACGCCAGAAAAACGTCATGATCCGGAGTTGAACGCCCAAAACACGTCATAACTCAGAGTTCAACGCCAAGAAATGCCTTAGCTCGTGGATTGATCAAGCTCAGCCCAAGCACACACCAAGTGGGCCCCGGAAGTGGATTTATGCATCAATTACTTACTCATGTAAACCCTAGTAGCTAGTCTAGTATATATAGGACACTTATCTATTGTATTAGACATCTTTGGTCTCAGTTTTGTTTTATTCTTCATCTTAGGAGATCATTGATCACGTTTTAGGGGGCTGGCCATTCGGCCATGCCTGAACCTTATGCTTATGTATTTTCAACGGTGGAGTTTCTGCACACCGTAGATTAAGGGTGTGGAGCTCTGCTGTACCTCAAGTATTAATGAAGTTCTATTTTCTTTTATTCAAATCTCTCTTATTCTTATTCCAAGATATTCATTCGCACCCAAGAACATGATGAATGTGATGAGTTAGATAACCCTTATTATTATTCTCACTTATGAACGCGCGTGATTGACAACCACTTCCGTTCTACATGCAACACAAGCTTGAATGTGTATCTCTTAGATTCCCCAACAGAATCTTCGTGGTATAAGCTAGATGGATGGCGGCATTTATGAGGATCCGGAAAGTCCAACCTTGTCTGTGGTGTTCCGAGTAGGATCCTGGGAATCCGGAAAGTCCAACCTTGTCTGTGGTGTTCCGAGTAGGATTCCGGTAATGAATGACTGTGACGTGCTTCAAACCTGTAACCTGCTGGGCGTTAGTGACAGACGCAAAAGAGGGATTCTATTCCAGTAGGGGAGGGAACCAACCGGTGATTGGCCGTACTGTGACAGAGTGCGTGAGCATTAGCTTTCACTGCGAGGATGGGATGTAGCCATCAACCATGGGTGATGCCTCCAGACTGGTTAGCTGTGCGAGTGACAGCCGCATAGGATATTTCCCCGAGAGGATGAAAGTAGCCACAGCTGATGGTGAACCCCTATACAAAGCTTGCCATGGAAAGGAGTAAGAAGGATTGAGTAGAAGGAATAGGAGAGCAGGCGTCCGTGAGCTCTACAGCACCTCCATTCCGCTTATCTGAAATTCCTACCAATGAATCTACATAAGTATTTCTATCCTTTTTATTTTCTATTTTCTTATTTCTATTTTCGAAACCCATAAATCAATATTTAATCCGCCTAACTGAGATTTGCAAGGTGACCATAGCTTGCTTCATACCAACAATCTCTGTGGATTCGACCCTTACTCACGTAAGGTTATTACTTGGACGACCCAGTACACTTGCTGGTTAGTTGAACGGAGTTGTGAATTCCAATAAAGAAAATAAACAGTGCCCTAAGAGTATACATCCTTTATAAACAAAAGAACATGTGATCACAATTTCGTCCACCAGTTAGCCTCCAAGTTAGGGGGCTAACGTTGGCGCAAACGTTGGGTGCATAGTGAGTAGCATTCATGTGCCAACGTTAGCCTCCAAGTTAGGGGGCTAACGTTGGCGCAAACTTTGAGTGCCCAGGGAAGAAATTTGCTACTTCTAACGTTAGCCTTCAAGTTAGGGGTCTAACTTTGAGGCTAACTTTTCACCCAAAGTTTGTGCTGATGTTTGGGGGCTAACTTTAAGTCCAACTTTTTGCTTCCTGGTTCAATTTCACTTGTTTCATTGTCCTCTCTTTGCTTCTAGCCATTCCTTCTTACTTTAACCTTTCTCCAAGCTATCTTCACCTATCATTAGTCAACCAAACACATCAAAGCTATGCTCAAAATCATAAGGTGTTCAATCTATCATAATATGCAACAATTATAGCATAAACCTCATGAATTTGCATCAATTCACATATGGTTGATTAAATTAAAGGAAGCATGAAAATCTATCCAATTGGCTTGCTTATGGCTCAAGAAAGTGCATAATTCAAGTGAAAACAAAAGAAAAAGACTAGTGAAACTAGGCTAAGATGACTTGTCATCACGAGTAAGGGTCGATCCCACGGAGATTGTTGGTATGAAGCAAGCTATGGTCACCTTGTAAATCTTAGTCAGGCAGACTCAAATGGTTATGGATGATATATGAATAAAAGATAATGATAGAGATACTTATGTATTTCATTGGTGAGAGCTTCAGATAAGCGTATGAAGATGCTTTGTCCCTTCCGTCTCTCTGCTTTCCTACTGTCTTCATCCAATCCTTCTTACTCCTTTCCATGGCAAGCTGTATGTTGGGCATCACCGTTGTCAATGGCTACAATCCCGTCCTCTCAGTGGAAATGTTCAACGCACCCTGTCACGGCATGGCTATCCAGCTGTCGGTTCTCGATCATGTCGGAATAGAATCCAGTGATTCTTTTGCGTCTGTCACTAACGCCCCACAATCGCGAGTTTGAAGCTCGTCACAGTCATTCAATCATTGAATCCTACTCAGAATACCACAGACAAGGTTTAGACCTTCCGGATTCTCTTGAATGCAGTCATCAATTCTAGCTTATACCACAAAGATTCCGGTTAAAGAACCCAAGAGATATCTACCCAATCTAAGGTAGAACGGAGGTGATTGATGGTCACACGTTCATAGGTGAGAATGATGATGAGTGTCATGGATCATCACATTCATCAAGTTGAAGAACAAGTGATATCTTGGAATAAGAACAAGCTGAATTGAATAGAAGAACAATAGTAATTGCATTAATACTCGAGGTACAGCAGAGCTCCACACCTTAATCTATGGTGTGCAGAAACTCCACCGTTGAAAATACATAAGAACAAGGTCTAGGCATGGCCGTGAGGCCAGCCTCCCAATGATCTAAGATAGCATAAGTCTAAAGATAGCTACCAAGATGATCTAGAGATCTGAAGTGATCAAAAGATAAAAATACAATGGCAAAAGGTCCTACTTATAGAGAACTAGTAGCCTAAGGTTTACAGAAATGAGTAAATGATAGAAAAATCCACTTCCGGGCCCACTTGGTGTGTGCTTGGGCTGAGCATTGAAGCATTTTCGTGTTGAGACTCTTCTTGGAGTTAAACGCCGGCTTTTGTGCCAGTTTGGGCATTTAACTCCCATTCTTGTGCCAGTTCCGGCGTTTAACGCTGGGCATTCTCGAGCTGATTTGGAACGCCGGTTTGGGCCATCAAATCTTGGGCAAAGTATGGACTATTATCCATTTCTGGAAAGCCCAGAATGTCTACTTTCCAACGCCGTTGAGAGCGCGCCAATTGGGCTTCTGTAGCTCCAGAAAATCCACTTTGAGTGCAGGGAGGTCAGAATCCAACAGCATCTGCAGTCCTTTTCAGTCTCTGAATCAGATTTTTGCTCAGGTCCCTCAATTTCAGCCAGAAAATACTTGAAATCACAGAAAAATACACAAACTCATAGTAAAGTCCAGAAAAGTGAATTTTAATTAAAAACTAATAAAAATATACTAAAAACTAACTACATCATACTAAAAACATACTAAAAACAATGCCAAAAAGCGTATAAATTATCCGCTCATCATTAACATAGGAGAATTAGTCCTTCAATTGAATGGGGACTACCTTGTGTTTAAGGGACACGGCTATCCTTCTGTAACAAAGGAGAGTAAGCATGCAGAGCTTCTCTCAATGCAGACTCAAACAGAGCCCCCACAGTCAAACTCTAAGTTTGGTGTTGGGAGGCCACAACCAAACTCTAAGTTTGGTGTTGAACCCCCACATTCAAACCCTAAGTTTGGTGTTGGAAGGTCCCAACAATGCTCTGAACATCTGTGAAGCTCCATGAGAGCTCACTGTCAAGCTATTGACATTAAAGAAGTGCTTGTTGGGAGACAACCCAATTTTTATTTATCTAATTTTATTTTTATTTTATTGTTCTTTTATGTTTTATTAGGTACATGATCATGTGGAGTCACGAGAAAAATATTAAAATTAAAAACAGAATCAAAAACAGCAGAAGAAAAATCACACCCTGGAGGAAGGACTTACTGGCGTTTAAACGCTAGTAAGGTGCATCTAGCTGGCGTTCAACGCCAGAACAGAGCATGGATCTGGTGCTGAACGCCAGAAACAAGCAACATCTTGGCGTTTGGATGCCAGGAATATGCCCTGAGGAAAGCTAGCGCTGAACGCCAGTAACAAGCATGGAACTGGCGTTCAACGCCAGAAACATGCTGCACATGGGCATTGAACGCCCAAAACGTGCATCATTTCGGCGTTTAAACACCAGAATGGTATGCTAAGGCATTTTACATGCCTAATTGGTGCAGGGATGTAAATCCTTGACACCTCAGGATCTGTGGACCCCACAGGATCATCTCAGGATCTGTGGACCCCACAGGATCCCCACCTAACATATTCCCACCTTACCTCCTAATAATCCTATAACACACTTTCCCAAAACCCTTCACCAATCACCTCAATCTTTCTTCCCAATTACCCCTTCACCACTCACATCCATCCACTCTTCCCCAGAAACCCCACCTACCTTCAATATTCAAAAATCTTTCCCACCCAAACCCACCCTAAATGGCCGAACCTACCCTCTCCCCCCTCCCTATATATACCCCTCCATTCTGCTTTATTTTCACACAACACAACCCCCTCTTCTATACCTTGGCCGAAACCTACACCTCCCCTTCTCCTCCATATTCTCTTCTTTCTTCTTTTGCTCGAGGGCGAGCAATATTTTAAGTTTGGTGTGGTAAAAGCATAAGCTTTTTGTTTTTACATAACCATTGATGGCACCCAAGGCCGGAGAATCCTCTAGAAAAGGAAAAGGGAAGACAAAAGCTTCCACCTCTGAGTCATGGGAGATGGAAAGATTCATCTCCAAAGCCCATCAAGACCACTTCTATGATGTTGTGGCCAAGAAGAAGGTGATCCCTGAGGTCCCTTTCAAGCTCAAGAAAAATGAGTATCCGGAGATCCGACATGAAATCCAAAGAAGAGGTTGGGAAGTCCTAACCAATCCCATGCAACAAGTCGGAATCTTAATGGTTCAAGAGTCCTATGCCAATGCATGGATCACTAGGAACCATGATCAAAGTGTGAACCCAAATCCAAAGAATTATCTTACAATGGTTCGGGGGAAATACTTAGATTTTAGTCCGGAAAATGTGAGGTTAGCATTCAACTTGCCCATGATGCAAGGAGATGCACGCACGCCCCTACACTAGAAGGGTCAAATTTAATCAAAGGTTGGACCAAGTCCTTATGGACATATGTGTGGAAGGAGCTCAATGGAAAAGAGACTCCAAAGGCAAGCCGGTTCAACTAAGAAGACTGGACCTCAAGCCTGTAGCTAGAGGATGGTTGGAGTTCATTCAACGCTCCATCATCCCCACTAGCAACCGATCTGAAGTTACTGGGGATCGGGCCATCATGATTCATAGCATCATGATTGGAGAGGAAGTAGAAGTTCATGAAGTCATCTCCCATGAATTCTACAAAATAGCTGATAAGTCCTCTACTTTGGCCAGGCTAGCTTTTCCTCATCTTATTTTCCATCTATGTTACTCAGCTGGAGTTATCATAGAAGGAGACATCCTCATTGAGGAGGACAAGCCGATCACTAAGAAAAGGATGGAGCAAACAAGAGAGCCCACTCATGGAACCCAAGAGACGCATGAGGAAGCTCATCACCAAGAAATCCCGGAGATGCCTCAAGGGATGCATGATGACTGGTCATCATATACCCATTTTTCAAGCTAATTTCACTTGTTTTATTAGTCTTTATGCACTTTCTTGCATCAGAAGTAAGTGGTTTGGAGTGAAAATGCATAACTTCTTTAAATCAAACAACCACCATGAAATTAATGTTAATTCATAAGGTTTAAGCTGAATTTAATTGATTTTTAATTGATTTATAAGCCTTGTGAATTTAGTGATACTTTGAGTGGTTGTTTTGGTTTATTGTAGGTGAAGAAAAGAAGAAAAGAGGAAGCGTGGCTTAAGGAAGCGTGGCCAAAGGAGAAAAAAGCGTGGCGCATAATGGAGGAAGCAAGCATTGCCCTCCACAAGGGCACACTGCCCTCTAGGAGGGCAACATAAGGGAACAAGGATTGAAAGGCAACTCTGCCCTTCCCACGACAAGGGCAGAGCACAAATCTGTGCCTTGGAATCAAGAAGATCAAAACATTGCCCTGCCCTCCTCAAGGGCAGTATCGGGCTCACCAAGGGAAGAAATTCAAAGAAAAAGTTCGCCTATGCTTGCTACAAGAATCAAACACGGCACCATGAGGAAGCAAGGAATTAAGCCTCACTTTGGTACCAAGAGAACCAAGAAAAATATGTAGCGTGTGCGTCATCCAAGTCTCGAACACGGGACTTCAATTTGGAGACATTGCCCTGCCCTCCGCAAGGGCAGGGCAGCATTTTGTTGTGGCACGGCCAGCGCACCATTCTGGCGCACCAAGGCATCACTCGGCAGCACCAGCAGCACGCACAGGCACCATTCTGGTGCGCCAAAAAGTTCTGCCCTGCCCTCCGCAAGGGCAGGGCAGCATCCTGCAGCACACACCGCACGCACCAACGCACGCAAGCACCAACACGCACCATTTTCTGCCCTGCCCTCCGCAAGGGCAGGGCAGCCTCCTGGAAGCAATTCTTCATGGGCCAAAATTTGAATTAAAAATCCAATTTAATTCATTTCTTCACCAATTCAAAAGCCCATCTAAACCCCAAGATCCAAGAATAGAAAGTGTATAAATAGGAGCTAGTTTAATGTAATTAAAACCTTTTTCTTGACTTTTGAATTTTGCACTTTTGGCTTAGAGCTTTGAATTTTACAATTTTTCTTTGAGAAGACTTCACCAAGATTTCTGAGAATTTGGGAGGAGAATTGATCTCTCTTCTTCCTGGTTCTTGCTTGGGCATTTCTACTTTTCTTATTTGAGTCTTGGGTGTAAAGAATTGAGGAAATTCTGTCTCAATCTCCACTCAAGAGCTCTTTAATTTCTCTTCTGCATAATTGAATTCATTTACATTCCCTTTACTGCTTCTTCTTCAGTTTCTTGTTAATTGCTTTGTGAACTTGGATCTGGGAAGGCAATTGAGATCTAGGCTTTGCTACCTAGTCTCTGGAGTCCTGAGATCCCAATTTCCTCTTGGTTCTTATGTGAACCTTTGCTGCATTCAATTTCCTTACTGTTTGAGTTCTAATTGCTTCTAATTCAATTTCTGCTCTATTAATTGTTGCAATTCAATTTCTCTTTGCTTAGATTCTGAAATCCCATTCCTCAAATCCCTTTTTCATTCAAGCAATTTATATTCCTTGCACTTTAAGTTACTGCAATTTACATTTCTTGCACTTTAAGTTTCAGTCATTTAATTTCTTGTTCTTTAAGATTCAGTCCTTTTACTTTCAGTTTCTTTTAATTTCTGTAATTCTACCCTTCCCCCTTTACATTTTCTGTTATTTACTTACTGTTGGATACCAAACACTCAATCAATACTTGATTCGCTTGACTAAATCAACCACTAAACTAAAATTGCTCAATCCTTCAATCCCTGTGGGATCGACCTCACTCCATGTGAAGTATTATTACTTGATGCGACCCGGTACACTTGCCGGTGAGTTTTGTGTCGAATCGTTTTCCGCACATCAAGTTTTTAGCGCCGTTTCCGGGGATTGAATTAGATTGACAATGATTAAGTAAGGTGGTGGTCTAGATTAAGCATTTTTTTTCTTTTTAACTAAGCACATTAACTGTTTGACACATTGTGTCACCTAACCCTCTAACCACATTCTAGCATTAGAATGTCCATGTTTCATTTGGTTTGTTTGTGATTCTTGCAAGACATGGATGCTGAGGTGCGTGAAGAGGGAGTTAGCAACAATACCTAGCCTGCAAGAAGGGTGTTGGCCTCTTACACTATCCCCAATGCAAGAAATTGCGGGAGTAGCATACTCACTCCCAACGTTCATGCAAATAATTTTGAGTTGAAGCCTCAACTTATCACTCTGGTGCAGAACAATTGCTCCTATGGAGGAAGTCCACTTGAAGATCCAAACCAACACTTATCCATCTTCCTCAGGATTTGTGAAACTGTCAAAACAAGTGGTGTGCATCCAGACATCTACAAGCTACTGCTGTTTCCATTCTCTCTGAAGGATAAGGCCACTCAATGGCTAGAGACATTTCCCAAAGAAAGTATCAATAATTGGGAAGACTTAGTGAGCAAATTCCTAGCCAAGTTCTATCCCCCCCAAAAGATTATCAAGCTGAAAACAGAGGTGCAAACATTCATTCAAGTGGATGGAGAGTCGCTGTATGATGCCTGGGAGAGATACAAGGCCTTAATTAGGAAATGTCCCCCAGAAATGTTTAGTGAGTGGGATAGACTCCAAAAGTTCTATGAAGGGTTAACCCAGAAAACTCAAGAAGCATTAGATCATTCAGCAGGAGGTTCATTACAGCTAATGAAGACAGCAGAGGAAGCCCAAAACCTCATAGAGATGGTGGCAAACAATCAATATTTCTTTGCTCATCAAAGACAACGCCAACCATCCCAGAGAAGGGATGTGCTGGAGCTTGAAGGTGTTGACGTTCTCTTGGCACAAAACAAACAGATGCATCAACAGCTTCAGCAACAAATAGAAATGATGGCCAAGAAAATTGATGGACTGCAAGGTGTTGCAGTAAACACACAACACCAATCTCAAACCTCACATGGGTGGAATCTATCTGAAGAAAGTTTTGGGACATTCAATTTTGAGCAACAAAGCCCTGAGCAGGTGCAATGCATGAACAACACTTCAAGTTCATTTCAACACAATTTTCATGGTGATGCACACAAGACACCTTGGAAGACTCATTCTAATTCAAGGTGGGGTGAGCATCAGAATCAAGGACGAATGGACTTCAACTCTGGCAGCCTCAGTAACACAAGCAACCATAACCATTCATCCAATAATACTAACCAATTCAAAAATTCACAAAACACATATCACCAACCCCATAATAACTCACAAAACCACCAGAATAACTTTTCCACATCCACATCCCACCCACAAAGTACCCCCACAATTAATTCAAACAACTTCCAACAACAACCATCTCATTTCACACAACCACAACCAAATCCAGACTCTCAAAGAATCTCAAGTCTAGAGAAAATGATGGAGAAACTCATGAAAAATCAAGAGATGGCAAGACAAGATCAGAAAGCTGCAAGGAAAGATCAGACCCTGGCATTCAAAAACCAAGAGACCTCAATCAGAAACCTTGAGAGACACATGGGGCAAATGGCTAAGCAAATTTCAGAAATGGATGAGAAGAGAGCAAATGCCTTCCCCAATGTCACTGAAGAACACCCAAGGGACAAAGAAAAAGCCACAAAATGGGAGGAGTGCAAAGCAATCACAGTGGGAAGTGAGAAGACTATGAAGAAGGAAGCCATCAATCAGGACAAACACAACAAAGAAGTTCCACAAGAAGAGACAGAAGGGAAAAGTAAAGAGGATCTAGAAACCAAAAATGCAAAAATTTCAAAGGGATACAAGAACACCCTTGAATCACAACTACAAGAGAAGAGGGAAGGAGTGAATCCTTGTGTCCCCAAACTTCCATACCCTCAGAGGTTTAAAAAAGAAAATGAGGATAAGCAATACTCAAAATTCCTGGACATATTCAAGACACTTAGCATCAATATTCCTTTCTTAGAAGCACTTGAACAGATGCCACTATATGCCAAATTCATGAAGGAAGTGCTGACAAAGAAAAGATCCCTGAAGGAAGGACATATTGTTGAGATGACAAAGGAATGTAGTGCTATCCTCCAAAGAGAGTTGCCAGAGAAGAAAGATGATCCTGGGACTTTTTACATACCTTGCACCATAGGAAACATAACAATTGAGAAGTCATTCTGTGACCTCGGTGCAAGCATAAACTTGATGCCTTTGTCTCTAATGAGGAAACTTCAAATTTCTAAGTTGAGGTCCATACAAATAGTTCTCCAAATGGCCGACAAATCCACTAAGCAAGCACTGGGAGTTGTGAAGAATGTGTTGGTAAAAGTGGGAAAATTCTTTCTCCCTGTTGACTTTGTTATCTCAGATATAGAAGAGGACCCTAACACTCCCATCATCATGGGAAGGGCCTTTCCTAGCTACGGGCAGAGCATTGATAGATGTGGAAAAAGGGAAATTGTTGCTGAGAGTGCATGATGAGCATCTAGCATTCCATGTTTTTAAAACCTTTCATGAACCCATTCAAGAAGAAGATTTTATGAAGGATAAGGCCAGAGATCAAAGTTTGAAGGAGGCAGTCAATAAGTTAACTCCAAGACTTCTAAATCCATGCTTGAAAGCAGTAGAGATGGTGCAACAAACCAAAGAAGTCAAGGAGGAACTAGATCCAAAACCCCCAGATGAGAAATTCAACATCCCAGACAAAGAACAACCAAGGCAGGGAGTATCTTTTGAGAAAGAAAAGAAGAAAAGGCCAAGAGGGTGGAGAAATAAGAAAATCCCTACTGAAGGCTTTTCACCAGGGGATAAAGTGGTGTTAAATACCCAACCAATGAAGGTGTCTCCACAATTATCTGAATACTACACTGTGAACCGGGTCCTTTCACTTGAACACCTAGAGATCATCAAAGAGGAGACTGGAAGGAAGTTCACAATAAGAGGTGAAAAGCTGAGGCACTATGATTTTCAGCCTCCATGATCAAAGAATGGAGTATGTCAAGCTAATGACAATAAAGAAGCGCTTGTTGGGAGGCAACCCAACCTGAGGTAGTTTCCTTTTTCTAGCTTATTTCAATAAGAAGGTTGAATAATTGGTCTGTAACGCAAGGAGCTAAGTTTGGTGTTTCACACCAAAATAATCCAAGGGAGAATGAAGGATTCTAAGTTTGGTGTTCCACCAAAAATCTCATTTAAAAACACATTCTCACCTCTTGCATAGTGCTAGCTCTAAGCAATCAAACAAATTATCCAACTAATTAACTGCTTTCTACCTTTAATTCCATAACCTTTAGCAAGGATACAAGGTTTCAAATATGGTTAACTTGTTGCATCTAAGACAGTGGCAAACAATTAAGTTTGGTGTTCCCACACCAAAATAAATTCAAGAGCCACACTCAATTTATGCACACTAACCATGCAATTAAGGGCATGAGAAGCAAGCAACTTTGAGAATTATGTAGGAAATGAGTCAAGAATTAAAGATATTGTGCATCTCAACTCAAAAAAAACACAACAAAAGGAAGAATCAAAGGGCTGCAACTCCAAAGGTTGTATCTAAACTTAATCCTTGTTGCTGTGTATTGTTTTGAACATGGGAACCATTATATATTCTGCTAAAGTGTTTACTTAGTTGCAAGTAAAATTGCTTGATCAAGAATGCTAATCTGCATAATGCTTGTCATTCATCACTTAGCTTGAATTTTGTTTTGTTTCCCATATGCTTGAATAAAAGAGAATTGTTTGAATAGAAAAGTAAAAATCCAATGTTGCATAAGTAGAATGGAAGTTAATGGTGGTATATATGTTTGAGTAAATGCATAACTCATGAAATAATTGCTGCATAATATCATTTTCATTTAAGTGAGAGTTAGCTTGCTGTTACAAAGATTCTTATCAATAAAAGAAAAAGCCCTTGGGAACAAAAACAGAAAGAAAAGGAAGAAGAAAAAGCCAAAGTGGCAAGAAAAACAAAGAATAAAGGTTGGACACCAATAGCTTAGACCCTAGGACATATGCCTGTGGTGTTCTTGTACTAAGATATGCTTGGATGAGTAAATTCTAAGGGGTATTTTAAAACCCGGTCACTTAGATCAACTGATTTGGGATGGCCAATTGAAAGTCCACAATAAAGAGCAACTTAGATACAGAACATTTAGTTATCCAAAGAGATGCTGGGCATCAATGATCCTAGGAAGAAATAGTGAGCCATGTGTCTGTGGTGGAAAGATGTTGAGTAAAAGAAAAAAGAAAAAAAAATAAAGCCAAAGGCTACTACTGCAACATTAGACACCAAACCTCCAAAAGAATAAGCTTGTTAAGCATTATAAGAAAGAAAAGTTAGCAAGGGAGTAATTAAAAAGTAAGTCTTATAACAGCAAGTTTAGCAAGCCTTTGAGGAAAGATGTATATTATGTAACAGCAACAATAACTTGAGTTATCATTATCTGCATAAAGACTCCATAAATCAAGTTCTGCTATTTGCCTAATAAGGATATGTTATCTTTTCTTGTTCAATTCATTTTCTCTTAGTTTTGATGCTTGCTTGGGGACAAGCAAGATTTAAGTTTGGTGTTGTGATGACTGGTCATCATATACCCATTTTTCAAGCTAATTTCACTTGTTTTATTAGTCTTTATGCACTTTCTTGCATCATAAGTAAGTGGTTTAGAGTGAAAATGCATAACTTCTTCAAATCAAACAACCACCATGAAATTAATGTTAATTCACAAGGTTTAAGCTGAATTTAATTGATTTTTAATTGATTTATAAGCCTTGTGAATTTAGTGATACTTTGAGTGGTTGTTTTGGTTTATTGTAGGTGAAGAAAAGAAGAAAAGAGGAAGCGTGGCTTAAGGAAGCGTGGCCAAAGGAGAAAAAGGCGTGGCGCATAATGGAGGAAGCAAGCATTGCCCTCCACAAGGGCACACTGCCCTCTAGGAGGGCAACATAAGGGAACAAGGATTGAAAGGCAACTCTGCCCTGCCCACGACAAGGGCAGAGCACAAATCTGTGTCTTGGAATCAAGAAGATCAAAACATTGCCCTGCCCTCCTCAAGGGCAGTATCGGGCTCACCAAGGGAAGAAATTCAAAGAAAAAGTTCACCTATGCTTGCTACAAGAATCGAACACGGCACCATGAGGAAGCAAGGAATTAAGCCTCACTTTGGTACCAAGAGAACCAAGAAAAATATGTAGCGTGTGCGTCATCCAAGTCTCGAACACGGGACTTCAATTTGGAGACATTGCCCTGCCCTCCGCAAGGGCAGGGCAGCATTTTGTTGTGGCACGGCCAGCGCACCATTCTGGCGCACCAAGGCATCACTCGGCAACACCAGCAGCACGCACAGGCACCATTCTGGCACACCAAAAAGTTCTGCCCTGCCCTCCGCAAGGGCAGGGCAGCATCCTGCAGCACACACCGCACGCACCAACGCACGCAAGCACCAACACGCACCATTTTCTGCCCTGCCCTCCGCAAGGGCAGGGCAGCCTCCTAGAAGCAATTCTTCATGGGCCAAAATTTGAATTAAAAATCCAATTTAATTCATTTCTTCACCAATTCAAAAGCCCATCCAAACCCCAAGATCCAAGAATAGAAAGTGTATAAATAGGAGCTAGTTTAATGTAATTAAAAACTTTTTCTTGACTTTTGAATTTTGCACTTTTGGCTTAGAGCTTTGAATTTTACAATTTTTCTTTGAGAAGACTTCACCAAGATTTCTGAGAATTTGGGAGGAGAATTGATCTCTCTTCTTCCTGGTTCTTGCTTGGGCATTTCTACTTTTCTTATTTGAGTCTTGGTGTAAAGAATTGAGGAAATTCTGTCTCAATCTCCACTCAAGAGCTCTTTAATTTCTCTTCTGCATAATTGAATTCATTTACATTCCCTTTACTGCTTCTTCTTCAGTTTCTTGTTAATTGCTTTGTGAACTTGGATCTGGGAAGGCAATTGAGATCTAGGCTTTGCTACCTAGTCTCTGGAGTCCTGAGATCCCAATTTCCTCTTGGTTCTTCTGTGAACCTTTGCTGCATTCAATTTCCTTACTGTTTGAGTTCTAATTGCTTCTAATTCAATTTCTCTTTGCTTAGATTCTGAAATCCCAGTCCTCAAATCCCTTTTTCATTCAAGCAATTTATATTCCTTGCACTTTAAGTTACTGCAATTTACATTTCTTGCACTTTAAGTTTCAGTCATTTAATTTCTTGTTCTTTAAGATTCAGTCCTTTTACTTTCAGTTTCTTTTAATTTCTGTAATTCTACCCTTCCCCCTTTACATTTTCTGTTATTTACTTACTGTTGGATACCAAACACTCAATCAATACTTGATTCGCTTGACTAAATCAACCACTAAACTAAAATTGCTCAATCCTTCAATCCCTGTGGGATCGACCTCACTCCATGTGAGTTATTATTACTTGATGCGACCCGGTACACTTGCCGGTGAGTTTTGTGTCGGATCGTTTTCCGCACATCAATGCACTTTCCTCCCAACAACTATTGGGAACAACTCAACACTTCCTTAGAAGATTTGAGTTACAATGTGAAACAATTAAGGGTGGAACATCAAGAGCACTCCATCATTCTCCATGAAATAAGAGAAGATCAAAGAGCAATGAGGGAGGAGCAACAAAGGCAAGGAAGTGACATAGAAGAGCTTAAGGACATCATTGGTCCTTCAAGAAGAAAACGCTACTAAGGTGGATTCATTCCTTGTTCTTATTTTTTTTTTCTGCTTTTCGGTTTTTATGTTATATGTTCATCTATGTTTGGTGTCTCTACTTCATGATCATTAGTAGTTAATAACTATGTCTTAAAGTTATGAATAATTCCATTAATCCTTCACCTCTCTTAAATGAAAAATGTTTTAATTCAAAAGAACAAGAAGTACATGAATTTCGAATTTATCCTTGAATTTAGTTTAATTATATTGATGTGGTGACAACACTTTTTGTTTTCTGAATGAATGCTTAAACAGTGCATATTTTTTATCTTGTTGTTTATGAATGTTAAAATTGTTGGCTCTTGAAAGAATGATGAACAAAGAGAAATGTTATTGACAATCTAAAAAATCATGAAATTGATTCTTGAAGCAAGAAAAAGTAGTGAAAAAGCAAAAGCTTGCGAAAAAATAAAATAAAATAAAATTGGCAAAAAAAATAGAAAGAAAAAGAAAAAGCAAGCAGAAAAAGTCAATAGCCCTTAAAACCAAAAGGCAAGGGTAAAAAGGATCCAAGGCTTTGAGCATCAATGGATAGGAGGGCCCAAGGAAATAAAATCCAGGCCTAAGCGGCTAAATCAAGCTGTCCCTAACCATGTGCTTGTGGCATGCAGGTCCAAGTGAAAAGCTTGAGACTGAGTGGTTAAAGTCGTGATCCAAAGCAAAAAGAGTGTGCTTAAGAGCTCTGGACACCTTTGACTGGGGACTTTAGCAAAGCTGAGTCACAATCTGAAAAGGTTCACCCAGTCATGTGTCTGTGGCATTTATGTATCCGGTGGTAATACTGGAAAACAAAGTGCTTAGGGCCACGGCCAAGACTCATAAAAGTAGCTGTGTTCAAGAATCAACATACTTAACTTGGAGAATCAATAACACTATCCGAAATTCTAAGTTCCTAGAGAAGCCAATCATTCTAAACTTCAGAAGCAAAAAGCTACAAGTCCCGCTCATCTAATTAGAATTAATATTCATTGATATTTTGGAATTCATAGTATATTCTCTTCTTTTTATCCTATTTGATTTTCAGTTTCTTGGGGACAAGCAACAATTTAAGTTTGGTGTTGTGACGAGCGAAAAATTTATACGCTTTTTGGCATTGTTTTTAGGTAGTTTTTAGTATGATCTAGTTACTTTTAGGGATGTTTTCATTGGTTTTTATGCTAAATTCACATTTCTGGACTTTACTATGAGTTTTTGTGTTTTTCTGTGATTTCAGGTATTTTCTGGCTGAAATTGAGGGACCTAAGCAAAACTCTGATAGGAGGCTGACAAAGGACTGCTGATGTTGTTGGAATCTAACCTCTCTGCACTCAAAATGGATTTTCTGGAGCTATAGAAATTTTAATGGCGCGCTCTCAACGGCGTTGGAAAGTAGACATCCAGAGATTTCCATCAATATATAATAGTCCACACTTTATTCGTGATTAGACGATGTAAACCGGCGCTCAACGCCAGCTCCATGTTGCTGTCTGGAGTCAAACGCCAGAAACACGTCATGAACCAGAGTTGAACGCCCAAAACACGTTACAACTTGGCGTTCAACTCCAAGAGAAGCCTCAGCTCGTGGATAGATCAAGCTCGGCCCAAACATACACCAAGTGGGCCTTGGAAGTGGATTTATACATCAATTACTTACTTCTGTAAACCCTAGTAGCTAGTTTAGTATAAATAGAACTTTTCATTATTGTTTTAAGAGTCTTTGGATCATTCGGTCTTGTGACCACATGGGGGCTGGCCATTCGGCCATGCCTGGACCTTTATCACTTATGTATTTTCAACGGTGGAGTTTCTACACACCATAGATTAAGGGTGTGGAGCACTGCTGTACCTCAAGTTTTAATGCAATTACTATTATTTTCCTTCCAATTCGATTTATTCCTGTTCTAAGATATTCGTTGCACTTCAACTTGATGAATGTGATGATCCGTGACACTCATCATCATTCTCACCTATGAACGCGAGTGATTGACAACCACTTTCATTCTACCTTAGACCGGGCATATATCTCTTGGATTTCTTAATCAGAATCTTCGTGGTATAAGCTAGAATTGATGGTGGCATTCATGAGAATCCAGAAAGTCTAACCTTGTCTTTGGTATTCTGAGTAGGATTCCGGGATTGAATGACTGTGACGAGCTTCAAACTCCTGAAGGCTGGGCGTTAGTGACAGACGCAAAAGAATCACGGGATTCTATTCCAACCTGATTGAGAACCGACAGATGATTAGCCGTGCTGTGATAGAGCATTTGGACCTTTTTCACTGAGTGGATGGGATGTAGCCATTGACAACGGTGATGCCTTACATACAGCTTGCCATGGAAAGGAGTAAGGAGGATTGGACAAAAGCAGTAGGAAAGCAAAGATTCAGGAGGAGCACAGCATCTCCATACGCCTATTTGAAATTCCCACCATTAATTTACATAAGTACTTCTATCCTATTTTATTTATCTTTTAATTATCTAATCCAATCACATTTGAATCAGCCTGACTGAGATCTACAAGATGGCCATAGCTTGCTTTATACCAACAATCTCTGTGGGATCGACCCTTACTCTCGTAAGGTTTATTACTTGGACGACCCAGTACACTTGCTGGTTAGTTGTGCGAAGTTGTGAATTAAATTTTAGACACTATGATGTTGAGCACCAAGTTTTTGGAGCCATTATCGGGGAATTAATTCCATACAACAATAAAGAGTACGAATCACAATTTCTTCCACCAGTAAGCAGTAACCCTTTTCTGTTTTGGATGTTCGTGTACGTGGACGGTGCCCGCGTATGCGACATTGGCAATTTGTCACCCATGCGTACGCGGGACTGTGCTTGCATACGCATGACCCTATTTTGCTGAAAAATGTGAATTTTGTATTTTTAAGTTCTCTTCTAGCCTTTTAAACTTCTCAAATTATTTGTTATCAGTTTAGAGCTGGTGACTCAGTTTTTGGAAGGCTTGTGGTTGAAATTAGTGAAATTTGAGTTGTGGAGTATTACATTGATGAGAAATTCAGACTTGAATGAGGTTGAGCAATACTTTATTGAAATGGTAAGTGAAAGTTGATGAGAATTACGAAAGATCAAGGTTGATGAAATGGTTGAATATGAGCAGTGATCATTGAATAGTGAGTTTGATATGTATTGTTTTGGTAAGTCACTATTCGCCTGATAAGAATGGTCGTTTAATCCCACTTGTCAAGGTAGCGGCGCCGGCATAGGGGCTGTGGGGGGTATCCCGCCTACATTCAGTGGTTCAGATGTGAGGGCTGAGGTAGTATCCCACTCGCATAATTGGTGCACAAAATTGTGATCATCAACAATGGCGCCAAAGACTTGGTGCTCTCAAACATGAATCACACTTTGTCACAACTTCGCACAACTAACCAGCAAGTGCACTGGGTCGTCCAAGTAATACCTTACGTGAGTAAGGGTCGATCCCACGGAGATTATCGGCTTGAAGCAAGCTATGGTCACCTTGTAAATATCAGTCAGGCTGATTCAAATGGGTTATGGAGTTTTCATAATTAAAAGATAAATAAAACATAAAGTAAAGATAGAGATACTTATGCAATTCATTGGTGGGAATTTCAGATAAGTGTATGGAGATGCTTTATCCCTCTTGAATCTCTGCTTTCCTACTGCATTCATCCAATCCTTCATACTCCTTTCCATGGCAAGCTGTATGTTCGGGTTTCACCGGCGTCAATGGCTACCTCCCGTCTGATGACAAGTCATCATATGCCTTTTTTTCAAGCTAATTTCACTTGTTTCACTAGTTTTTATGCACTTTCTTGTACTATAAGTAAGTAATTTAGAGTGGAAATGCATGTTTTATTTGAATCAAACAACCACCATTTAATTGATGCTAAATCATGAGGTTTAAGTTAAATTTAATTGATTTTTAATTGATTTATAAACCTTGTGAATTTAGTGATACTTTGATTGGTTGTTTTGATTATTTGTAGATGAAGAAAAGAAGAAAAGAAGGAAGTGTGGCAAAAGAAGAAGAAGTGTGGCGCAACATTGAAGGAGGAAGCTACATTGCTCTCCCCAAGAGCACACTGCTCTCCAAGGTAGCACAACAATGAACCAAGCATGCAAGGCTTCACTGCCCTGCCCTCCTTGAGAGCGGAGCACAATTCTAGGCCAAGAAACAAGGGAAGGAAAAATTCTACCCTGCCCTCCTCAAGAGCAATTTCGGGCTCCTCTTGAAGAAAATCCAAGAAAAATCAACTCCAAGTACCACCCATGGGTTTCGAACCCAAGCACATGAAGGGAAGGAAGTAGCGCCACTCACAAGGAAAAATGAGCCACACTTGGCCAAAATGTCATCCCCAAGTTTCGAACCCAAGGCACCTCCACTCCTTGCATGTGCCACCCATATTTCCTTCACAAAGAAAAAGAGCCAGCATGCCTTCCCAAGGTTTCGAACTTGGGACCTCACCCAAGAACAAGAAAAGCTTTGCGCTGCCCACAAGGAGGGCAGAGCAGCATTCCTTGGCGCAAATGAGGCGCGCTTGACACGGCCAGGAGCTTGGGCGCGTGCATGATTGACACGGGCAGGGAGGCAAGGCACGCACCATGACACCACTGCCCCGCTCTCCACAAGAGCAGGGCAATCCCCTAGTGCCCCTTCCATACTTGGCGCGCTAATTGGATCCCCATACAAGGCTTCACTGCTCTGCTCTCCACAAGAGCAGAGCAGCCTCCTAGGAGCAACATGGGCTGAAACTCACCTAAAAATCCAATTTAATTCAATTCTTCACCCATCTTTCAAGCCCACTCAAAATTCTTAGATCAAAAATAGAAAATGTATAAATAGGTGTTAGTTAGGATTGGAAGGGGGCTTTTTCTCTTTTTGTTACTTGGAACTTTTACTTTTTACCTTCACTTCCATTTTTAAATCCTGAGTCAACTTGAAAGCTGATTGATTTTTCATTTTTTTTTCTATTTTCTGCAATAGCTTGAGAATTGGAGGAGAGAATTCACTTCTTCTTCCTCTGATCTTTTTGTTTTCTTTACTGGGTTTTGTTTGAGTCTTGAGTGTGAAGAATTGAGGAACTTATGTCTCAATCTCCATTTAAGATCTCTTTAATTTTCTTACTGCATAATTGAGTTAAATTCAATTTCCTTTATTGCTTCAATCTTCAATTTCTCTTTAATTGCTTTGTGAACTTGGATCTAGGAAGGCAATTAAGATCTAGACTCTGCTATCTAGTCTCTGGAGTCCTGAGATCTAATTTTCTTTTTGGTTCTTCTGCTGAACCACTGCTGTAATCACATTTTCACTTTCTATTTGAACTCTAGTTACTTTCAATTCATCTCTTGCTTGGTTAATTGTTGAAATTAAATTTCCCTTGCTTAAATTCTGAATTCCCAGTCCTCAAATCCCTTTTCAATTCAAGCAATTTATATTTCTTGCACTTTAAGTTACCGCAATTTACATTTCTTGCACTTTAAGTTTTAGTCATTTAATTTCTTGTTCTTTAAGATTCAATACCTTTACTTTCAATTCTCTTTAATTTCTGCAATTCATCATTCTCCCTTTACATTTCCTGCTATTTACTTACTGTTGGATACAAAATCATTCAAATCAATCTTTGTTTGCTTGACTAAATCATCCACTAAACTAAAATTGCTCAATCCTTCAATCCCTGTGGGATCGACCTCACTCCCGTGAGTTTTATTACTTGATGCGACCCGGTACACTTGCCGGTGAGTTTTGTGTTGGATCGTTTTCCACACATCACCGTCCTCCCAGTGAAAATAGTCCAAATGCGTTGTCACAGCACGGCTAATCATCTGTCGATTCTCGATCATGTTGGAATAGGATTTACTATCCTTTTGCGTTTGTCACTACGCACAACACTCGCGAGTTTAAAGTTCGTCACAGTCATCCCTTCCCAGATCCTACTCGGAATACCACAGACAAGGGTTAGACTTTTCGGATCTCAGGAATGGCCGCCAATAATTCTAGCTTATACCACGAACACTCCGATCTTTCGGAATGGAGGCTAAGAGATACACGCTCGATCTAAGGTAGAACTGAAGTGGTTGTCAGGCACGCGTTCATAGGTTGAGAATAGTGATGAGTGTCACGGATCATCACATTCATCAGGTTGAAGTGCAACGAATATCTTAGAATAAGAATAAGCATGAATTGAATAGAAAACAGTAGTAATTGCATTAATACTCGAGGAACAGCAGAGCTCCACACCCTTAATCTATGGTGTGTAGAAACTCCACCGTTGAAAATACATAAGTGATGAAGGTAGGCATGGCCGTGAGGCCAGCCCCCAATGTCTAAGGAAAACATTCCAAAGATGTCAAATTCCATGATTCCAAAGATAGATGAAAATACAATAGTAAAAGGTCCTATTTATAATGAAACTAGCTACTAGGGTTTATATAAATAGGTAAATGATGCAGAAATCGACTTCTGGGTCCACTGGGTGTGTGCTTGGGCTGAGCATTGAGCTTCACACGTGTAGAGGCTTCTCTTGGAGTTAAACGCCAGCTTTGGTGCCAGTTTGGGCGTTTAACTCCAACTTTTATGCCAGTTATGGCGTTTTGACTTTTGGACGCCAGTTTGCGTCATCAAAACTTGAGAAAAGTATAGACTATTATATATTTCTTGAAAGCCATGGATGTCTTCTTTCTAACGCAATTGAGAGCGCACCATTTGGAGTTATATTGCTCCCAAAAATTCACTTCGAGTGCAGGGAAGTCAGAATCCAACAGCATCTGCAGTCCTTTGTCAGCCTCTGAATCAGATTTTTGCTCAGGTCCCTCAATTTCAGCCAGAAAATACCTAAAATCATAGAAAAATACACAAACTCATAGTAAAGTCCAGAAATATGAATTTTGCATAAAAACTAATAAAAACATCCTAAAAAGTAGCTAGATCCTACTAAAAACTACCTAAAAATAATGCCAAAAAGCGTATAAATTATACACTCATCACAATACCAAAATTAAATTGTTGCTTGTCCCCAAGCAACTGAAAACAAAATAGGATAAAAAGAACAGAATATACAATGAATCCCACAGTATCAATGAAACTTGGTCCTAATTAGATGAGCAGGGCTTGTAACTTTTTGCTTCTGAACAGTTTTGGCATCTCACTTTTTCCTTTGAAATTCAGAATGATTGGCATCTATAGGAACTCAGAGTTTCAGATAGCGTTATTGATTCTCCTAGTTCAGTACGTTGATTCTTGAACACAGCTACTTTATGAGTCTTGGCCGTGACCCTAAGCACTTTGTTTTCCAATATTACCATCGGATACATAAATGCCACAGACACATAACTGGGTGAACCTTTTCAGATTGTGACTCAGCTTTGCTAAAGTCCCCAGTTAGAGGTGTCCAGAGTTCTTAAGCACACTCTTTTGCTTTGGATCATGACTTTAACCACTCAGTCTCAAGTTTTTCACTTGGACCTGCATGCCACAAGCACATGGTTAGGGACAGCTTGATTTAGCCGCTTAAGCCCGGATTTTATTTCCTTGGGCCATCTTATCTATTAATGCTCAAAGGCTTGGATCCTTTTTACCCTTGTCTTTTGGTTTTAAGAGCTATTGGCATTTTCTGCTTGCTTTTTCTTTCTCTTTTTTTTTCGCCATTTTTTTCTCTTTTCTCTCACTTTTTTTTCACTGCTTTTTCTTGCTTCAAGAACCAATTTCATGATTTTTCAGATTATCAATAACATTTCTCTTTGTTCATCATTATTTCAAGAGCCAACAACTTTAACATTCATAAAAAACAAGATAAAAAATATGCACTGTTCAAGCATTCATTCAGAAAACAAAAAGTATTGCCACCACATCAAAATAATTAAACTAGTTTCAAGATAAAATTTGAAATCCAAGTACTTCTTATTCTTTTGTAATTAAGCACATTTTTCTTTTAAGAAAGGTGAAGGATTCATGGAGTTATTCATAGCTTTAAGACATAGACACTAGACACTAATGATCATGTAGTGAAGACACAAACATAGATAGAATGTACAGCATAAAGCCAAAAACAGAAAAATAAATAGACAAGGAGATTAAGGAATGAGTCCACCTTAGTGAGGGTGGCGTATTCCTCTTCTTGAAGAACTAATGGTGCTCTTGAGCTCCTATATGTCTCTTCCTTGCTTTTGTTGCTCCTCCCTAGTGATTTTGGTGCTCCTATCCTTAGTTGCTCCCAATAGTTTTGTGGAGAAAAATGCATCCCTTGAGGCATCTCAGGTATTTCTTGATGAGGGAATTCCTCATGCTCTTGTTGAGGCCCATAAGTGGGCTCTCTTGTTTGCTCCATCCTTTTCTTAGTGATGGGCTTGTCCTCTTCAATGAGGATGTCTTCCTCTATGACAATTCCAGCTGAATTGCATAGGGATCATCTTTTTCTTGGCCACAACTTCATAGAAGTGGTCTTGATGGACCTTTGAGATGAATCTTTCCATCTCCCCTGACTCGGAGGTGGAAGCTTTTGCCTTCCCTTTCCTCTTTCTAGAGGTTTCTCTGGCCTTAGGTGCCATAAATGGTTATGGAAAAACAAAAAAGCAATACTTTTACCACACCAAACCTAAAATGTTTGCTCATCCCCGAGCAAAAGAAGAAAGAAAGATGTGGAAGAATAAGAAAATATAGGAGATGGAGGGTGTATAGGGTATTTAGGGAAGAGTGTTGTAGAAAGGTGTGAAGAGGAGAGAGAGTGAGTTGAGGTTGGTGGGGATCCTATGGGGTCCACAGATCCTGAGGGGTCAAGGAATTCGCTTCCCTGCTCTAATTGGGCATATAAAACTCCTTAGAGTGTAATCCTGGCATGTAAACGCCAGTCTGCTGCACTGTTCTGGTGTTTAAACGCCAGCTTTCCTTCCTGTTCTGGTGTCTAAATGCCAGTTTGTTGCCCTGTTCTGGCATTTAAACGCCAGTCTGGTCCCTTATTCTGGCGTTTAAACGCCCAGAAAGGTGCCAGATTAGGCGTTTAAACGCCCATTTTGCTACCCTTACTGGCGTTTAAATGCCAGTAAGTCCTTCCTCCAGGGTATGCTGTTTTCAATGCTATTTTTGATTTTTTTTTTTTGTAATTGTCTTTGTGAATTCACATGATCATCAACCTAAAAGAAAATAAGATAATATAGATAACATTAATATAAAATTGGGTTGCCTCCCAATAAGCGCTTCTTTATTGTCAATAGCTTGACAGTGAGCTCTCATGGAGCCTCACAGATGATCAGAGTATGGTTGAGATCTCTCAACACCAAGCTTAGAGTTTGGCTGTGGCCTCCCAACACCAAACTTAGAGTTTGAATGTAGGGGCTTTGTTTGACTCTGCATTGGGAGAAGCTCTTCATGCTTACTCTTCATGGTTACAGATGGAGAACCTTGAGTCTTTACTACAAGGCATTCTTCATTCACATGAAGGATCAACTCTCCTCTGTCAACATCAATCACAGCTCTTGCTGTGGCTAGGAAGGGTCTTCCAAGGATGATGGATTCATCCTCATCACTCCTAGTGTCTAGGATTATGAAATAAGTAGGGAAGTAAAGGCCTTCAACCTTCACTAGCACGTCCTCTACTAGTCCATAAGCCTTTTTCATAGATTTATCTGCCATCTCCCATGAGAATTTGGCAGCCTGTACCTCATAGATTCCCAGTCTCTCTATTACAGAGAGTGGCATCATGTATATCGCTAACCCTAGGTCACACAGAGCTTTTTCAAAGGTCATGGTACCTATGGTACAGGGTATTAAGAATTTACCAGGATCCTGTCTCTTTTGAGGTAAATTTTGCTGAACCAATGTATTCAGTTTATTGGTGAGCAAGGGAGGCTCTTCCACCCAAGTCTCATTACCAAATGGTTTGGCATTCAGCTTCATGATTGCTCCTAAATATTGGGCAACTTGCCCTTTAACAATGTCTTCATCCTCTTCAGAAGATGAATAGTCATCAGAGCTCATGAATGGTAAAAGAAGGTCCAAGGGAATCTCTATGGTCTCTGTATGAGCCTCAGATTCTTTTGGTTCCTTATTAGGATATTCTGTACTGACCATTGGACGTCCCCTGAGGTCTTCCTCATTGGGATTCACATCCTCCTCCTCCTCTAAGGTTTCGGCCATGTTGATTATATCAATGGCCTTGCACTCACCTTTGGGATTCTCTTCTGTATTGCTTGGGAGAGTGCTAGGAGGAGTTTCAGTAACCCTTTTACTCAGCTGGCCCACTTGTGCCTCAAAGTTTCTAATGGAGGATCTTGTTTCAGTCATGAAACTAAGAGTGGCCTTAGATAGATCAGAGACTATGTTTGCTAAGCTAGAAGGATTCTGCTCAGAATGCTATGTCAGTTGCTGAGATGATGATGGGAAAGGTTTGCTATTGCTAAACCTGTTTCTTCCACCATTGTTATTATTGAAGCCTTGCTTCTATTGATCCTTCCATGAAAAATTTGGATGATTTTTCCATGAAGGATTATAGGTGTTGCCAAAGGCTTCACCCATGTAATTCACCTCTGCCATTGCAGGATTCTCAGGATCATAAGCTTCTTCTTCAAAAGATGCTTCTTTAGTACTGTTGGATGCATTTTGTAATCCATTCAGACTCTGAGAGATCATATTGACTTGATGGGTCAATATTTTGTTCTGAGCCAGTATGGCATTCAGAGCATCAATTTCAAGAACTCCTTTCTTTTGAGGCGTCCCATTACTCACAGGACTCCTCTCGAAGGTATACATGAACTGGTTATTTACAACCATTTCAATAAGTTCCTAAGCTTCTGCAGGCATTTTCTTTAGGTGAATGGATCCACCTGCAGAATGGTCCAGTGACATCTTGGAAAATTCAGACAGAACATCATAGAATATATCTAATGTGGTCCATTCTGAAAGCATGTCAGAAGGACACTTTTTGGTTAGTTGCTTGTATCTTTCTCAAGCTTCATAGAGGGTCTCATCATCTTTTTGTCTAAAGGTCTGAACATCCAGTCTAAGCTTGCTCAGCTTTTGAGGAGGAAAGAACTTGGCTAAGAAAGCCGTGACCAGCTTATCCCAAGAGTCCAGACTATCTCTGGGTTGTGAGTCCAACCATGTTCTAGCTCTGTCTCTTACAGCAAAAGGGAAAAGCATAAGCTTGTAGACTTCAAGATCGACTCCATTGGTCTTAACAGTATCACAGATCTGCAAGAACTCAGTTAAGAACTAATAAGGGTCTTCTGATGGAAGTCCATGAAACTTGCAGTTCTGTTGCAGTAGAGAAACTAATTGAGGCTTTAGCTCAAAATTGTTTGCTCCTATGGCAGGGATTGAGATACTTCTTCCATAGAAGTTGGAAGTTGGTGTAGTAAAATCACCAAGCATCTTCCTTGCATTGTTGTTTGGTTCGGCCATAATTATTTCTTTTGCTGCTTCCTTTTCGAAAATTTCAGTGAGGTCCTCTTCAGAGTTTTTTCAGGTTCAGGATCAGCTTCAACAAGTATGCCTTTATCTTTGTTCCTGCTCATATGAAATAGAAGAAAACAAAGAAAATATGGAATCCTCTATGTCACAGTATAGAGATCCCTTGAGGTGTTAGAGGAAAATAAGAATAGAAGAAGGAGGTAAGAATTCGAACACACAAAGAGAGATGGAGTTCGAAATGACAATGGAGGAGGAATGTTAGTGTTTAAATAGAAAAAGATAAAAGAGGGGGAGAATTTTCGAAAATTAAAATTTAAAATAATTAGTTAGTTGAAAAGATCTGAAAATTAATTTTGAAAAGATAGGAGGTTTAGAAAAGATTTTGAAATTGATTTTAAAATAAATATGATTTGAAAAAGATGTGATTAAAAAGATATGATTGAAAGATAAAAATTAAAAAGATTTGATTTTTAAAATTAATAACTTGATTAACAAGAAACTAAAAGATATGATCCTAAATTTCAAATTTTGAACCTTTATTAACAAGAAAGTAACAAACTTGAAACTTTTGAATCAAGATTTTTGAAAATTTTGAAAAAGATTTAATTTTTTTTGAAAAAGATATGATTTAAAAGATATGATTTGAAAAAGATTTGATTGAAAATATTTGATTTGAAAAAGATTTGATTTTGAAAAAAATATGAAGATTTGAAAAAGATTTGATTTGAAAACAAAATTCCTCTCCTTGTGTCATTATGGCATTAAACGCCCAGGAGCTGCATGTTTTAGGCGTTTAACGCCCAATTGCTGCATAGTTTGGGCGTTTAAACGCCCAGCTTTTTCTCTGTAATTCCTCTGCTTTATGTTCTTGGATCTTCATTTTGCTATATCCTTTATTCAAGAAGATATATTTTCAATTTTGAAAAACAACAAAATGAGTCAAAACATATAATTCTTGGATCAAAACACAAGATATATGCAAGAACATTATGAGCGTCAAGATGAACACCAGGAACAATCTTGAAGATCAAGATGAACCTCAAGAACTCAGTTTTCTTAATTACAGAAAATATGAAGGACACCAAACTTAGAACTTTCTCATGTTTGGGCCATATGAATGCAAGAGCGCATATGTAGAACATCATGCCGTGCAAATCAATAAATCATGAAGATCAAACAAGGCAATTCATCAAGAATGACTTGAAGATCATCAAGAACACACTGTATGTGTTTCGAAAATTGCAAGACAATTAAAATCATGCAATTGACACCAAACTTAAAATTTGGCCCTAGGTTCAAATAAGAACCATGAAATATTTTTTAGTTTTTATGAATTCATAAATTTTTGTGTATTTTTCAAAAATTATTTTGAAAAAATGAGACAGAAGAAAATTTTTTTTAAAGATTTTCGAAAACTTTTTGAAAATAAAATAAGAAGAAAATTACCTAATCTGAGCAACAAGATGAACCGTCAGTTGTCCAAACTCGAACAATCCCCGGCAATGGCACCAAAAACTTGGTGCATGACATTGTGATCATCAACAATGGCGCCAAAGACTTGGTGCTCTCAAACGTGAATCACACTTTGTCACAACTTCGCACAACTAACCAGCAAGTGCATTGGGTCGTCCAAGTAATACCTTACGTGAGTAAGGGTCGATCCCACGGAGATTGTCGACTTGAAGTAAGCTATGGTCACCTTGTAAATCTCAGTCAGGCGGATTCAAATGGGTTATGGAGTTTTCATAATTAAAAGATAAATAAAACATAAAGTAAAGATAGAGATACTTATGCAATTCATTGGTGGGAATTTCAGATAAGCGTATGGAGATGCTTCATCCCTCTTGAATCTCTGCTTTCCTACTGCATTCATCCAATCCTTCATACTCCTTTCCATGGCAAGCTGTATGTTCGGGTTTCACCGGCGTCAATGGCTACCTCCCATCCTCTCAGTGAAAATGGTCCAAATGCGCTGTCACCGCACGGCTAATCATCTATCGGTTTTCGATCTTGTTGGAATAGGATTTACTATCCTTTTGCGTCTGTCACTACGCCCAACACTCGCGAGTTTGAAGCTCGTCACAGTCATCCCTTCCCAGATCCTACTCAAAATACCACAGACAAGGTTTAAACTTTCCGGATCTCAGGAATGGCCACCAATAATTCTAGCTTATACCACGAAGACACTGATCTTTCGGAATGGAGGCTAAGAGATACACGCTCGATCTAAGGTAGAACGGAAATCGTTGTCAGGCACGCGTTCATAGGTTGAGAATAGTGATGGGTGTCACGGATCATCACATTCATCAGGTTGAAGTGCAGCAAATATCTTAGAATAAGAATAAGTATGAATTGAATAGAAAACAGTAGTAATTACATTAATACTCGAGGAACAGCAGAGCTCCACACCCTTAATCTATGGTGTGTAGAAACTCTACTGTTGAAAATACATAAGTGATGAAGGTAGGCATGGCCATGAGGCCAGCCCCCAATGTCTAAGGAAAACGTTCCAAAGATGTCAAATTCCAAGATTCCAAAGATAGATGAAAATACAATAATAAAATGTCCTATTTATAATGAAACTAGCTACTAGGGTTTACAGAAATAGGTAAATGATGCAGAAATCTACTTCCGAGTCCACTAGGTGTGTGCTTGGGCTGAGCATTGAGCTTCACATGTGTAGAGGCTTCTCTTGGAGTTAAACGCCAGCTTTGGTGCCAGTTTGGGCGTTTAACTCCAACTTTTATGCCAGTTCTGGCGTTTTGACTTCAGAATAGGGCAGAGAAGGGGCGTTTGAACGCCAGTTTGCGTCATCAAAACTTGAGCAAAGTATAAACTATTATATATTGCTGGAAAGCCCTGGATGTCTACTTTCCAACGCAATTGAGAGCGCGCCATTTGGAGTTGTGTAGGTTCAGAAAATTCACTTCGAGTACAGGGAGGTAAGAATCCAACAGCATCTGTAGTCCTTTGTCAGCCTCTGAATCAGATTTTTGCTCAGGTCCATCAATTTCAGCCAGAAAATATCTGAAATCACAGAAGAACACATAAACTCATGGTAAAGTCCAGAAATTTGAATTTTGCATAAAAAATAATAAAAACATCCCAAAAAGTAGCTAGATCCTACTAAAAACTACCTAAAAACAATGCCAAAAAACGTATAAATTATCCGCTAATGATGAGCGGATATTTTATACGCTTTTGGCACTGTTTCATTAGTATATTTAGTACAATTGATTATGTTTTATTATGTTTTAGTAGGTTTTAGTGAGAAAATCAATTTTTGGATGCTACTTTGAGTTTTTGTGGTTTTCCTATGAATTTAGGTGATTTTTGGGTCATTCTGACAAGTTTTGGAAAAGCTTGATTCACAAACAGAGAAAGAACTGCAGATGCTATCAGATTCTGACCTCCGTACATTCAAATGAGCATATCTGGAGCATATCTAGGGCTTTCCATCAATATATAATGGTTTATATTTATCTTTGGAAATGATGGCCCAAAATGGGTGTTAAACGCCCATCTGACTCCCTGCCTGGCATTTGAACTCCTCAGAAGGACTAAGATGGTGTTTGGACGCCCAAAAGGGAGCTAGCCTGGCGTCAAACGCCCCAAGAGGAGTCTAAGCACGTGAATTCACCCCCAAGCTCAGCCCAAACACTCACCAAGTGCGCCCAGAAGTTGATTTTCACACCCTTTAGCTTAGTTTATCACATTTTTGTCATTTTTAATTAATAGTAACATCTTTTAGGTCTAGTATTTTGATTATAAATAAGAAAATTCCTTCTTCCTAAGGATCATACCTCCCAAGAGTGGAGAAGCACAAACATATTACTACTATTATTTTTTGTAAGCTATGAGCAACTAAACCTCCTAGGTTAAGGTTTGAAGATCTGCTGATTCTCATCGATTAATAATATTACTGTTTCTATTTCAATCTATGTTTGATTCTATTCTAAGATGTATCTTTGTTCTTCAAACTAATGAAACCGGGTGGAACGAGAGTATGACCCGTTTTCTATATGGATTCTTCTGAGTCCCTAGCGGGGTAGCATCGAATCACAAGCTTGATTATACATCTCTTAGATGGCTAATCCATGACTTTGTTGGGGACATGGGAACATCTGTTCAGCCAAGATACGTGGCGATTAGGGACTTTGTGGTATAGACTATAATCATAAAGCTTCATTCTCCAATCCGAAAGATTCGACATTGTTTGTGGCATTTTGAGTAGGATCACCAGGGATTGAATTTCTAGAGCTTTACCCTCGTTCAGATTGGATGACCATTAGCATCGGCGTGTGATCTGAAGCAGAAGAGATTAATGACCACTATCCCCGGTGTTAATCACTTACAGTCTGTCATGGAATGATTCATTCATTGTTGGAGTAAACAGTAAGAAAAGTTGAATCAGAAAGAAGAAGCATCTCCGAAGCCTCAACTGATTTCTTATCACTGTTTTCACACCAATTTAGTAATTCTTTCCTTATTCTATTTTTATGCGTTTTTCACAACCACTATATTTTCAATCCTCCTGACTAAGATTTGCAAGATAGTCATTGCTTGCTTAATCCGACAATCCTCATAGGATTCGACCGTCACTCACCTGAGGTATTACTTGGATGACCGAGTGCACTTGCCGGTTCATTTGGGTAAAGTTTGCGGAGTTCAATTTTGCGCACCAAATTTTTGGCGCCATTGCCAGGGATTGTTTGAGATTGACAAACTACTAGACTATCTTATTGCTTAGATTAGGTACTCTTTATGATTTATTTGCTCTTTTAATTGTGTTTCCTATTTTCTTTTTAAAAGCTTTTCAAAACCTTTTCTTTTCTTTAGTAATCTTTATCTTTTGTTTGAGTCTAGTGTCAGTTTTTAAGTTTGGTGTCTCTTTTTGTGTTCATCTTTTTCTTTGAAAGTTCAAAATTGTTCATGTTTTCTTTCTTGATGTTCGAAATTTTCTGGATAATTTTTCTTGTTTGATTTCAAAATCCTTAAGTTTGGTGTCTTTTTGGTGTTCCTTTGGTTTTGCACTGTTCTTGTTATTTTTTTTTTGTTTGATATTAAGATTTTTAAGTTTGGTGTCCTTTTCAATTTTTCTTTCCAAATTTTCGAAATTATAGTCAATTGATTTCTAAATTTTTAAGTTTGGTGTCTTTTAGTGTTTGTCTTTTTAATTTTTCAAAATTTGAATTTCAAAATTCAAATTTTAAACTTTCTTGTTATCTTTTCAAATCATTGTCTTATCTTTTTCTTTAAAATTCAAAATTTTGTCTTATCTTGTTTTAAATTCAAATTTTAAAATTGAAATTTCAAATTCTTATCCTACCTTAATTTAAGTTCAATTTCAAACTTCAAGATTTCAAAGTTCAAAATTTCAAAATTCAAGTTTTAAAATTCAGATTTCAAATTTTAAATTTCAAATTTCAAAAATCAAAATTTTCAAAATTCAATTTTCAAATTTTAAAAATTAAATCTTTTCAAATATTTCAAATCTTATCTTTCCTAATGTGTGTTTGACTTTTTCTTCCCAATTTTAATTTTCAAGATCTTCTTTTGACTTTTCCTTTATAAATTTCAAATTTTCAAAATCAAATCTTTTATTCTTTTCAAATCTTGTTAGTTAGTTAGTTGCTTGTTTCATCTTATTCTAATTTTAAAAGTTGGGTATCTCTTTTATTCTCCTTTCTCTTTCCTCTTTTAATTTCAAAACTTAAAAAAAAATCAAATTTGTTGTTTTAATTTTAAAATCTTACCTTATCTTGTTTGATTTTCCTTTTCAAATTTCAATTTTGCAAATCTTTGATTGACTTTCTTTTTTTTTTAATTTTAAAAATTTTCAAAATCAAATCTTTTATCTTATTTTCAAATATTTTTAATTAATTGTTTGCTTTATCTTGTTTTAATGTTCAATTTGGTATTTCTTTAATTTTTCTTTTCTCTTTCTTTTTGAATTTCAAACATTTTTACACACATTTCTTTCTAATTTTTTAAAATTTTTTGAATTTCATAATTATTTTTTCTTTCTATTTTTATTTATTTTTGAAAAAAAAAAGAGAATTTTTAATTCTTATTCTTTCTTCTTGGGTATCTCACTGGGAGTTATCTATACTTTGACATAGAGACTCCCATTTTTCTTTGTCTCTTGCTTGTGCAGAAATACAAAAAATCACTATGGATCCAAATGAGGATGCAAAACCCAGAAGAACCTTCGGATCTTATTGATAAACCACTATTTTCTGGTTTATATTGTATTTAATTGAGTGGTTTTATCAAGCTTTTCACCCACTTATTCATATGATTTGCATTATTTTACAATTCCTTCCTAGTTTAGTTCTATGATTGAAAACATGATTCTTTGGTCTTAATTTAGCTGATCTTAATCCTCTTCTATTACCATTCGATGCCTTGATTTGTGTGTTAAGTGTTTCAGGCTTCATAGGGCAGGAATGGCTTAGAGAATAAAGAGGAAGCGTGCAAAAATGGAAGGAACACAAGGAAGTGAGGAGATGACCAGCGAGAAGTCACACGGTCGCATGGCTCACGCGACCGCGTGAAATGGAAGAAATCAGAGTGACGCGATCACGTGCCTGACGCGACCGCACGGATTGGAAGCTGCACGAACGACGCGAACGCGTGGCAGGGAAAAACGCGAATGACGCGTCCGCATGGATGACGCGATCGCGTGACGTGCGCGATCTGCAGAATTACAAAAGTCGCTGGTAGAGATTCTGGGCCGCATTTCAACCCAGTTTTTGGCCTAGAAACACAGATTAAAGTCAGGGAACTTGCAGAGACTCATCATGCTTTTTATAATTCACTTTTCATATTTTAGATGTAGTTTTTAGAGAGAGAGGTTCTCTCCTCTCTCTTAGGATTTAGGTAGGTTTTTAGAAATTAGGATTTAGGACTTCTCTTAGTTTTAGGAGTGACTCTCGATCCCAGGTTCAATGTTCTTTTACTTTATATTTATCTCTTACTCTCAGATACTTTAATGCTTGCTTGTACTAGTTATGTTGCCTATTTGGCTTATGCTACATTCATGTTATGATTTTCTTGTTTAATGTTACTTGAGATATTTCAGTTTAATATTGCCTTCTTTTATTTATGCCATTGATTATTCCCAATCTGAAGACATTTTCATTCCAGTAGAATTAATTTACTTTTCCCTTTTTGGTCTTGGTTTAGAAATCAATAACTCAGGAGTTATCTTAGCTTAACATAATTGATAACTGTTATCTTTGCTAATTGAACTGAACATCAATAATCCCAACTTTTTCTTAGGAAATAAATAGGATTCGAAGGTCTAACTAATTAGTCCCTTGACTTTCCTTTGCTTTAGCAAAGGTTAACTAAGTGGAATTAAGATTCAACTTTCATTATTATTGATAAGAATAACTAAGTCTAGACTTCCAATTTCTCATACCTTGCCAAAAGTTTGCTTTACAGTATTTATTTATTTTAATTGTTATTTAAATTACTTGTCATATTTCTTCCTTAATTCCAAAACCCCCAATTTTACCTTTTTCATAGCCAATAATAAGAACATACCTCCCTGCAATTCCTTGAGAAGACGACCCGAGGTTTGAATACTCGGTTATCAATTTCAAAGGGGTTTGTTACTTGTGACAACCAAAACGTTTGTATGAAAGGACTTTTGTTGGTTTAGAAGCTATACTTGCAACAGGAATTTATTCTGAATTCTAGACCACGCAAAAGTTCTCTCATCACTTATAAAGTTCCCACTCTTGACTTCTATGGAAGGAGCATTAGTATACCTCCTACTGGAGTAGCTCATTTTGAGCTCAACCCACAATTGATAATCTTGGTGCAACAAACTTGCCAGTTTCACAAACTTCCTTAGGAAGACTCCACTAGATTCCTCTCTGACTTCCTAGAGATCTGTGATACTGTAAAGACCAAGGGAGTGGATCCTGAAGTCTACAGGATGATGCTTTTCCCATTTGCTTTGAGAGCTCAAGCAAAGGATTGGTTGGATGTCCAACTCAAGGGGAGCTTGAATACCTGGAGTTAGGTAGTCAGCAAATTTCTGAACAAGTACTTTCCCCCCAAAGAAGCTAACCCAACTAAGACTGGACATTCAAGGCTTCAAACAAGAGAATAATGAGTCTTTTTGTGATGCTTGCGAAAGGTACAAGTTGATGGTCAGAAAATGTCCCATTGAAATATTCACAGAGTTGGTCAAGCTAGATATCTTCTATGACAGACTCTCTGAAAGAGCCAAGGTATCCCAGAATAATTCTGCGGGTGGCTCTTTATACATGAAGAAGACTCTAGAGGAGGCCAACGAACTCATTAAGATGGTGGCTAACAACTAATACCTATACTCATTAGAGAAGACCCCAATGAAAAGGGAGGACAACGGAGTGTCAACCGAATTTGCTATCCATGAACAAAATGAATCTTTAGTCCAGCTGCTGAACTTTCTCACACAACAAGTGTTGAGCCTACAAAGTTCAGTAAACAACCCACCTCCTCAACCTCCCCAGCCTCGAAGTACTCTTGACCTGGCACCTACAATAGCAAAAGTTGTAAAGATCCAACAAGGCTTCATGTAAGAGACCAAAGCCTCCATAAGGAATATGGAAGCACGGTTGAACCAGGCTTAACAACGCTTGTATGAACAGATAAGAGAAGAGTGCCAAGCTCTTCAATTAAGGAGTACCCTGAACACCCAGCCTCAGAATAGTAAGAGGCAGGGAGAAGAGCTGGTAGAAGATGAACAAGCTGTAGTTCAAGGCACTCATGAGAGCGCTGAACGCCCAGAAAGGGGCAGCCAGGGTGTCCAACACCCAGAGGGGGAAAATCAGGGCATTCAACGCCTAATAGGGGGTAGCCCAGGCGTCCAACACCTAGAAAAGTGGTAATCCAGGCATTGAATGCCAGTCAAAGGGAGGCCAGACACGTGTAAGTGCTGAGAACACCTCTCCTAAGCAAGCTGGTAGCCCTTCTATAGGCACTACAGACACTCACCCTGCACCATTCATGGCCCTCGAGTACAAGGCCAAGTTACCATACCCTCATGGACTCTGGAAAATAGAAAAAGATAGGCAATTTGCCAAATTCTTAGAAGCTTTCAAGAAACTGGAGATCAAAATCCTTTTTACAGAGGCTCTTGAATAAATTCATTCATATGCTAAGTTCATGAAGGAAATACTGAATAACAAGAGGGATTGGAGGGAAGTAGAGATAGTGGTGCTTACTAAGGAGTGCAGTGCAGTCATTTAGATGAACCTTCCTCATAAACTTCAGAGACCCCCCTAACACTCTTCCTAGAAACACATAAGTGAATCCAAGAGAAGAGTGTAAGGTCCTTATTAACACAAAGGAGGCTAAGCCTAAGATGGTACATACTATTGAGGAACTAGATGAAGAAGAGACTCAAGAAGAGGTTGGAAGCACACTGTTACATGCCCCTTTCGTGAGAAGAAAGCCTGAAGTACCACACCCTCAGAAAACCCAAAAGGAGAGCAAGGACAAGCACTACTCACAATCCTTGGAAGGCTCTAGGAAGCTGCAAATCAATATTCCTTTTCCTGAGGTTTTGGAGCAATGGTATCTATCTACTAGAAGAAACCTCTCTAATGCTGAGAGAGGCGAATTGGTGATGAGGTTACAGAAGGATTACATGATTATCAAGGTCCTTAAACCTCCACTACCCATGACAAAGGAGGTACTTCCATGCAGAGTACAATACTAAATCCTCCTTCCTTGGTGAAAACTCATATAGTTTTCCCATACATCAAGGAGATGGAGAAACAATACAACCCCTACCATAAGAAGCAAGGAAAATCAAGCTAATAACAATAAAAGAAAGCTTGTTAGGAGGAATTCATATCCGAGGGCACTGATCTCCTCTTTTTCCCCCTTGGAGTCATTTCTGCTAACCAACTGGAAGAAGAGGAAGAAAGTCAACAATCGAGTGTCAAGCTAATGACATTAAAGAAGCGCTTATTAGGGGGCAACTAAACCATGAGTAGATACCTAGAACAGAGACAAAGACAATTGGAGATGGAAACAGAACACCCTGGGAGAGCCCCTTGCTGGTGTTGAACGCCAGACAAGGACGAGGCTGGACGTTCAACGCCCATGAAGGAGCATGCATGGGCGTTGAACGCCAGTAATAGAGGGTGATGACAAGTCATCTTATGCTAGCTTTTCAAGCATGTTTCACTTGTTTCATTAGGTTTTAGGCACTTTCTTGCATCATAAGTAAGTGATTTGGAGTGGATTTGCATGGTTATGTCAATTCAATCAACCATCAATTAATTGCCACAAAATCATGAGGTTTAAGCTAGAATTAGTTGGTTTTTGAATGATTTAGAAATCTTGTGAATTTGTTGAAGCTTTGATTAGTTGTTTTGATTATTTGCAGGTGAAGAAATGATGGAAAAAGGAATTTTTGGCACACTTTTGAAGATAGAGCACGCTTTGGACCTTAGGCCACGCTTTGAAAAGCGTGACCCAAGGCATTAAAGCGTTGCGCATCAAAAGGGGCAAGAGCATAGCGCTTCTATTTGAGCGCAGCGCTCTCTAATTGAGCGCTAAAGCACCAGCACCAACCAAGAAACAATGGCGCTACGTGAAGTCTCTTAACTGAGCGCTCAAGGATGCCAAATAGAACAAGGGTAGCGCTCAAATGGAGAGAGCGCTACGTTAAGTGTTTTACCTTTTTCGTGGGGCTCAACAAAGAAAATCAAGGCGCGACAATAGCAAAGGGGGCAGCCAAGGTTCGAACCCATGAACCAAGAGAAGCGCGCTACAAGGCTTGGCAAGGAAATTGGCCAAAATAGCTTCACTGAAATTCGAAGAAGGGGATAAGCGCATAAAAGAAAAGGCGCTACGTGAACTTAGTACACTGAGCGCTATACTTCACAAGGAAATTGGCTCAACATGGGAGAGCCAGGGTTTGAAGAGGAGGCCTCACTCAAAGGCAAGGGGCGCTACGTTGCATTACTTAACGTAGTGCTATGAACAAGGCTTGGTTCGAAGGTTGGCACGAGCCTGGAACAAGGCAAGGAGCGCTACATTGCCTTACATGACCGAGCGCTCCCCTGGAGGTGTCCCATGGTCTAAATTCAATTTAAAACCATTTTGGATCCACCTCTTTACCAATTTGAAAAGCCCATTCCAAGTTCTGAAAATCAAAAAATAGAAAGTGTATAAATAGGAGTTAGTGTGATTTGTAAAGGACCTCTTTTGGCATATTTGATTTCCTTTAGCTGAATTTTTTAGTTTTCACTTAGTTTTCACTTTGAATTTGGGGAATTGGGATTGAGATCTGAGTTTTCTTTTTCATTATTCTTGCTTCTGCAATTTTTACTTTCTGTTTTGAATTTTGGATTAAGATTGAAGGAATTCTGTTTCAATACTTGATCTAAAATTCATCTTTGTCCTCTTCTGCATAATTCTGATCATTGAAGAATTGAATCTGAGTTTTATTCACTATCTTCATTTACATTTCTTCTGTAATTGAGTTTCTGTTTGATCAAGAGAAGAATTGAGATCTGGATCTGCTTTCTAGTCTCATTGCTCTTCTTGGATCTTCAATTTCTATTGGAGAATCTCATAATTGAGCTAAGCTTCTCTTGTTCTGCTTTTTCAAGTAATTTTCCATTTCTGTTTGATACTGAACTGAACTTATTTACTTCACAGCTTTCTAATTTACTTTAGCTTGCATTTCTCTTGCTAAATTTTGTATCCCAACTTTCAGATCCCTTTACTCTTCAAGTTATTTAAGTTCCTCAGCACTTTAGATTCAGTGATTTAGATTTCTTGCATTTTAAGCTTCAGCCATTTATATTTCTTGCAATTTAAGTTTCAGACATTTACATTGCTTGCACTTTAAGTTTCAGCTCTTTTACTTTCTTGCACTTTAAGTTTCATGTAATTTACTCTTCTGCACTTTAGTTTTCTGTCAATTTCCCCTCTCCCTTTTATTTTCATGCAATTTAGCTTCTGTTGATCACAATTCACTCAAATCATCAACTGTTTGCTTAACTAAATTCATCACCTAACTAAAATTGCTCAATCCATCAATCTCTATGGGATCGACCTCACTCTTATGAGTAACTACTACTTGATGTGACCCAGTACACTTGCCGGTGAGTTTTGTGTGGAATCGTTTTTCCACCCATCAGAGGGAACTGGGCATTCAACGCCCACCAAGGAGTACTTTCTGGCGTTGAATGCCAGACTAAGAGAGAGCTAGGCATCAAACACCCAAGCAGGAACAGCCAGGTCCTTACCTGGCGTTCAACGCCAAAAAAGGGCATTGAACACCCAGGCAAGGGTAAGGAACTTCAAGTTTCAAAAACCCTTCCTAGCCAATCTTCTCTCCCATTTCTTCTTTGCTTGGGGACAAGTAAAATTTTTATGTTTGGTGTTGCAGAGCAAGCTCTGGGTTTATGCTATCATCAATAGCCCCAAAGGAAGGTGAATCATCTTCACGGAAGATCAAAAGCCGCCATAACTAAGGTGGTTAAGTTTCATTACCCCTTCCTTTAGCTTATTTCCTGTTTTCTATTACTGGTGCATGATCATGTTTAGTATTTTGTCCTTTCCTAGTTTTGATTTGCCTTAAGCTATAAAATATCCTATGTATCCTTCACCATGCTTAAAAAAATTTTTTCTTGAAAAAGAATAGTGAGATACATAAGCTCGAGTTATATAATAAGAGTAGTCCAACTATTTTGATGTGGTGACCCTTGCTTTTACTTTCTGAATGCATGAATTAATAGTGTATATTTGATGTTGAAGTTAAGCGTATTGGCTTTTGAAAGAATGATGAAAAAGGAGAAGTATTATTGGTAACCTGAAAAATCCAAAAAAATTGATTCTTTAAGCAAGAAAAAGCAGCAAAAAGAAAAAAGAAAGAAAAAGAGAAAGAAAAAGCGAAAAAAAATTAAAAGAAAAAGCCAAAAGCTCTTAAAACCAAAAGGCAAGAGCAAGGATCCAAGGCTCTGAGCATCAATGGTTATGGGGGTCTAAAGAAACAAAATCTTGGCCTAAAAAGTTCAAATGAGCTGCTTCCCCTAACTAAATACTTGTGGTGTCAAGGTGTCATGTTGAAAGCTTGAGACTGAGTAGTTAAAGTCGTGATCCCAAAAGCAAAAGAGTGTGCCTAAGAACTCTGGACACCACTGTTTGGGAGTTTAAGCAAAGCTAAAGTCGAATCCAAGGGTTCCCCCAGTTAAGTGTCTGTGGCGTTTATGTATCCGGTCGTAATACGGGAAAACAAAATGTTTAGGGTCACGGCCAGGCTAAAAAAGAAGCTGTGTTCAAGAATCAAGAAAAGATAAACCAAAAGAATCAATAATATCATTTGGATTCTGGTGCACGAAATTGCAATCGCACTTTTGCAATCCCGCACAACTAACCAGCAAGTGCACTGGGTCGTCCAAGTAGTACCTTGCGTGAGCAAAGGTCGATCCCACGGAGATTGTCGGCTTGAAGCAAGCTATGGTTATCTTGTAAATCTTATTCAGGATATCAGAAATTATCAGGATTGATTGTAAAAAGCAAAAGAACATGAAATGGTTACTTGTTTTGCAGTAATGGAGAATAGGTTGAGGTTTTGGAGATGCTCCATCTTCTGAATCTCTGCTTTCCTACTGTCTTTTTCATCAAACACGCAAGGCTCCTTCCATGGCAAGCTGTATGTAGGGTTTCATCGTTGTCAGTGGCTACCTCCCATCCTCTCAGTGAAAACGTTCCTATGCTCTGTCACAGCATAGGCTAATCAGCTGTCGGTTCTCGGTCAGGCCGGAATAGAATCCATCGATTCTTTTGCGTCTGTCACTAACGCCCCGCCTACTAGGAGTTTGAAGCACGTCACAGTCATTCAGTCATTGAATCCTACTCAGAATACCACAGACAAGGTTTAGACCTTCCGGATTCTCTTGAATGCCGCCATCAGTTCTAGCTTATACCACGAAGATTCTGGTTAAGGAATCCAAGAGATATCTACTCAATCTAAGGTAGAACGGAGGTGGTTGTCAGGCACACGTTCATAGTTGAGAATATGATGAGTGTCACGGATCATCACATTCATCCGGGTTAAGAACAAGTGATATCTTAGAATGGAAGCAAGCATGATTGAATAAGAAACAGTAGTAATTGCATTAATCCATCAAGACACAGCAGAGCTCCTCACCCCCAACCATGGGGTTTAGAGACTCATGCCGTGGAAAGTACACAAAGAAACGTGTAAAGTGTCATGAGGTACTGATACAATGTCAAAAGATCCTATTAATAGTAAACTAGTAACCTAGGGTATACAGAAATGAGTAAATGACGTAAAAATCCACTTCTGGGTCCACTTGGTGTGTGCTTGGGCTGAGCAATGAAGCATTTTCGTGTAGAGACCTTTTCTGGAGTTAAACGCCAGCTTTTATGCCAGTTTGGGCATTTAACTCCAAGTTTTATGCCAGTTCCAGCATTAAACGTTGGAATTTCTGAGGCTGATTTGCCACGCCGGTTTGGGCCATCAAATCTTGGGCAAAGTACGGACTATCATATATTGCTGGAAAGCCAAGGATGTCTACTTTCCAATGCCGTTGAGAGCGTGCCAATTGGGCCTCTGTAGCTCCAGAAAATCCACTTCGAGTGCAGGGAGGTCAGAATCCAACAGCATCTGCAGTCCTTTTCAGTCTCTGAATCAGATTTTTGCTCAGGACCCTCAATTTCAGCCAGAAAATACCTGAAATCACAGAAAAACACACAAACTCATAGTAAAGTCCAGAAAAGTGAATTTTAGCTAAAAACTAATAAAAATATACTAAAAACTAACTTGATTATACTAAAAACATACTAAAAACAATGCCAAAAAGGGTACAAATTATCCGCTCATCACAACACCAAACTTAAATTGTTGCTTGTCCCCAAGCAACTGAAAATCAAAATAGGATAAAAAGAAGAGAATATACTATAGACTCCAAAATATCAAAGAAACATAGTTCCAATTAGATGAGCGGGACTAGTAGCTTTTTGCCTCCGAACAGTTTTGGCATCTCACTCTATCCTTTGAAGTTCAGAATGATTGACATCTATAAGAACTCAGAACTCAGATAGTGTTATTGATTCTCCTAGTTAAGTATAATGATTCTTGAACATAGCTAGTGTATGAGTCTTGGCTGTGGCCCAAAGCACTCTGTCTTCCAGTATTACCACCGGATACATACATGCCACAGACATATGCACTGTTCAAGCATTCATTCAGAAAACAAAAAGTATTGTCACCACATCAAACTAATTCAACTAGTTTCAAGGATAAATTTCGAAATCCTGTACTTCTTGTTCTTTTGTGATTAAAGCATTTTTCATTTAAGAGAGGTGATGGATTCATAGGACATTCATAACTTTAAGGCATAAATTTTATTAATTATGAATTAAGAACAAGACTCAAATATAGATATAAGATGAGACTAAAATAAAAATAGGAATAGAAAACAAAAGAAAAACGCAAAAATAGGCTCCTAATGATAGAGGTTTTCACAGAGTTAGGACTCAACAACCTTGATTTTGAGAAGTGGATGCTCCCTCAGCTTGAGAGGAGAGCTTTTGGCGTTTCATCTCTTGGAGTTCACGCCCCTGCTTCTCTTGTTCCTTCAGCAATTTGCAGAGCATGCAGTTCTGATTCTGCTGTTCTTCCTTCAGTTGCTCCATAGTTTCTTGCAACTTGGTGATAGATGCTTCTAGGCTGGCCCAGTAGCCAATTTCAGGGAATTCAGGGAGGAACTCCTGCGCCCTCCTTTTGATAGAGTTGTCTTGCATTTGTCCTTCCATTGACTTCTTGGTGATTGGATGTTCAATGGGTATGAATTCATCTACTCCCATCTTCACCCCAGCCTCTTTACAGAGCAAGGAGATCAAGCTTGGGTAAGCCAATTTGGCTTCAGTGGAATTCTTATTTGCAATTGTGTAGATCTCACAAGCAATCACATGATGAACCTCCACTTCTCTTCCAAGCATAATGCAATGAATCATCACTGCTCTCTTGATGGTGACCTCAGAACGGTTGCTAGTGGGTAGTATGGAGCGCCCAATAAAGTCTAGCCAACCTCTTGCAATTGGTTTGAGGTCTCCCCTCTTGAGTTGGTTTGGGACACCCTTAGAATTGGTTACCCATTTAGTTCCAGGGAGGCATATGTCCTCTAGAACTTGATCCAACCCTTTATCTGCTCTCACCATCCTCCTATTAAAGGATTCAGGATCATCTTGCAGTTGAGGCAGTTTGAAGATTTCTCTTATTTTGTCCAGATAGAAGTACATAACTTTCCCTCTGACCATAGTTCTGTAGGTATGGTAAGCAGTTCCAGCCATTCTCTGCTTATCTGTTAGCCACAGATTTGAGTAGAATTCCGGAACCATGTTCCTTCCAACCTTTATTTCAGGATTGGTTAGAACTTCCCATCCTCTGTTTCGAATTTGCTCTTGGATCCCCGGATATTCATCTTCTTTCAGATCAAATTTAACTTCCGGGATCACTGACCTTAGACCCATTATCTTGTGATAATGGTCTTCATGTTCTTTGGTTAAGAACTTCTCTTGGTTCCAAAGATTCTTTGGATTATTCTCTTTCTTTCCTCTTAAATTGGTTTGTTTTCCTTTAGGAGCCATGATCTTGATGAATCTTGGCTTAGTGATCACGGAAAAGCACACAAAACTTAGAGGTTTGCTTGTCCTCAAGCAAAAGAAAGAAGAGAAGAGAGAGAGAGGAAGAGGAAATTCGAATGGTGTGGTGGAATGAGGGGGGACAAACGTGTATTTATAAGGTGGGGAGGGGAGATTTCGAAAAGAAAAGAAAAAATTGAAAGGAGATTTGAGAAGATATGGAAAGAATTTGAGAGAAAGGTGAGTTTTTTGAACAATATTTGGAATTGATTTGAAATAGATTTGAAGAATGGTTTTGATTTTTGAAGATTTGAGAGTGAATGATGAATGGTTGAAGTGTGATTTTGTAGAAAAGTATGGGTAAGAAAAGGAAAGTTTGAAAAAATTTGGTTTGAAAACAAAATTGTGGTCCCCCCCACCTTTCTGGCGTTAAACGCCCAGAATGGCACCCATTCTGGCGTTTAACGCCCATTTGTTGCCCCTTTTGGGCGTTTAACGCCCAGCTAGGTGCCCTGGCTGGCGTTAAACGCCAGAATTCCTTTATCATTGGGCGTTTTTCCAAAACGCCCAAGATGCTGCACACCTGGCGTTAAACGCCCAGAATGGTGCCCATTCTGGCGTTTAACGCCCAAAATGGCACCATTCCTGGCGTTAAACGCCCAGAATGGTACCCATTCTGGCGTTTAACGCCCAAAATGCCCCTTACTGGCGTTTTTTCGCCAGTAAGCTCATTTTCTCTGCTTTTTGAGCTGAATCCTTCTGTAACTATGTGAATTCCTTCATTTTTGATACTTGCCTCTGTAAGAACAAATCATATAACCTCCTAATGACTGGGTTGCCTCCCAGCAAGCGCTTCTTTACTGTCTTTAGCTGGACCTTCACTGAGAATCACTCAAGTCTCAGTTTTGAGCATTCCTGCTCAAAATTGCCTTCAAGATAATGCTTGATTCTCTGTCCGTTAACAATGAACTTTTTGTCAGAATCAATATCCTGAAGCTCAACATATCCATATGGTGAAACTCCTGTAATCACATACGGACCCCTCCACCGGGATTTGAGTTTTCCCAGAAACAATTTGAGCCTAGAGTTGAAGAGCAGAACCTTTTGTCCTGGCTCAAAGACTCTGGTTGACAACTTCTTGTCATGCCATTTCTTTGCCTTTTCCTTATAAATTTTTGCATTTTCAAAGGCATTGAGTCTGAACTCCTCTAGCTCATTTAGCTGGAGCAGTCTCTTTTCACCAGCTAACTGTGCATCCATGTTTAGGAATCTGGTTGCCCAGTAGGCTTTATGTTCCAGTTCCACGGGCAGATGACAGGCCTTCCCATACACCAAATGGTATGGAGAGGTTCCTATAGGAGTCTTGAATGCTGTTCTGTATGCCCACAGAGCATCATCCAAGCTCTTTGCCCAATCCTTTCTCTGGGCTATCACAGTCCGTTCTAGGATTCTTTTTAGCTCTCTGTTAGAGACTTCAGCTTGCCCATTTGTCTGTGGATGATACGGAGTTGCCACTTTATGGCTGATTCCATATCTAACCATAGCAGAGTATAGCTGTCTATTGCAGAAATGAGTGCCCCCATCACTGATTAGTACTCTGGGAACACCAAACCTGCTGAAGATGTGTTTCTAGAGGAATTTTAGCACGGTCTTGGTATCATTAGTGGGTGTAGCAATTGCTTCTACCCACTTAGATACGTAGTCCACTGCCACCAGAATGTAAGTGTTTGAGTATGATGGTGGGAATGGACCCATGAAGTCAATTCCCCATACATCAAACAATTCTATCTCTAATATCCCTTGTTGAGGCATGGCATATCCGTGAGGCAGGTTACCAGCTCTTTGGCAACTGTCACAGTTACGCACAAACTCTCGGGAATCTTTATAGAGAGTAGGCCAGTAGAAGCCACATTGGAGGACTTTAGCGGCTGTTCGCTCACTTCCAAAATGCCCTCCATACTGTGATCCATGGCAATGCCATAGGATCTTTTGTGCTTCTTCTCTGGGTACACATCTGCGGATTACTCCGTCTGCACATCTCTTAAAGAGATATGGTTCATCCCAGAGGTAGTACTTGGCATCTGAAATTAATTTCTCTCTTTGCACTTTGCTGTACTCCTGGGGTATGAACCTCACAGCTTTATAATTTGCAATATCTGCAAACCAAGGGGCTTCCTGGATGGCAAAGAGTTGCTCATCTGGGAAAGTCTCAGAGATCTCAGTAGAAGGGAGGGACGCCCCAGCTACTGGTTCTATTCGGGACAGATGATCAGCTACTTGGTTCTCTGTCCCTTTTCTGTCTCTTATTTCTATATCAAACTCTTGCAGAAGCAACACCCATCTTATTAGCCTGGGTTTTGAATCCTGCTTTGTGAGTAAGTATTTAAGAGCAGCATGGTCAGTGTACACAATCACTTTGGATCCTACTAGATAAGATCTAAACTTGTCAATGGCATAGACCACTGCAAGTAGTTCTTTTTCCGTGGTTGTGTAATTCTTCTGTGCATCATTTAGAACACGGCTAGCTTAATAAATGACTTGCAGAAGTTTTTTATGCCTCTGTCCCAACACTGCACCAATGGCATGATTACTGGCATCACACATTAATTCAAATGGCAATGTCCAATCTGGTGCAAAGATGACTGGTGCTGTGACCAGCTTAGCTTTCAGGGTCTCAAATGCCTGCAGACACTGTGTGTCAAACACAAATGGTGTGTCAGCAGCTAGCAGGTTACTTAAAGGTTTTGCAATTTTCGAAAAATCCTTTATAAACCTTCTGTAGAATCCTGCATGCCCCAGAAAGCTTCTGATTGCCTTAACATTGGCAGGTGGTGGTAATTTTTCAATTACCTCTACCTTTGCCTTATCCACCTCTATTCCCTTACTTGAAATTTTGTGCCCAAGGACAATTCCTTCAGTCACCATAAAGTGACATTTCTCCCAGTTTAAAACCAGGTTAGTCTCTTGGCACCTTTTCAGGACAAGTGCTAGGTGATTAAGACAGGAGCTGAATGAGTCTCCATATACTGAGAAGTCATCCATGAAGACTTCCAGAAATTTCTCTACCATATCTGAGAAGATAGAGAGCATGCACCTCTGAAAGGTTGCAGGTGCATTGCACAGACCAAAAGGCATCCTCCTATAGGCAAACACGCCAGAGGGGCAAGTGAATGCTGTTTTCTCTTGGTCCTGAGGATCTACTGCAATTTGGTTGTAGCCTGAATAGCCATCCAAAAAGCAGTAATAGTCATGCCCAGCTAGTCTTTCTAGCATTTGGTCTATGAATGGTAAAAGAAAATGGTCATTTCTGGTGGCTGTATTGAGCCTTCTGTAGTCAATACACATACGCCACCCTGTAACTGTTCTTGTAGGAACCAGTTCATTTTTTTCATTATGAACCACTGTCATGCCTCCCTTTTTGGGGACAACTTGGACAGGGCTCACCCAGGGGCTATCAGAAATAGGATAGATAATCCCAGCCTCTAGTAATTTAGTGACCTCTTTCTGCACCACCTCCTTCATGGCTGGATTTAGCCTCCTTTGTGGTTAGACCACTGGTTTGGCATTATCCTCCAACAGGATCTTGTGCATGCATCTAGCTGGGCTAATACCCTTAAGATCACTTATGGACCACCCAAGAGCTGTCTTGTGTGTCCTTAGCACTTGAATCAGTGCTTCCTCTTCCTGTGAATTTAAAGCAGAGCTTATAATCACTGGAAAAGTTTCACCCCCTCCCAAAAATGCATATTTCAGGGATGGTGGTAGTGGCTTGAGTTCAGGTTTGGGAGGTCTATCCTCTTCCTGAGGAATTTTCGAAAATTCCTTTGCTTCCTCTAGTTCTTCTTGATCAGGTTGAGCATCTTTGAAGATGTCCTCAAGCTCTGATTCTAGGCTTTCAGCCATATTGATCTCTTCTACCTGAGAGTCAATAATGTCAGCGCCCATGCAGTCATTTGGTGTGTCTGGATGCTGCATAGCTTTTACAGCATTTAACTTGAACTCATCCTCATTGACTCTCAAGGTTACTTCCCCTTTTTGTACATCAATGAGAGTTCGTCCAGTTGCTAGGAAAGGTCTTCCTAGAATGAGAGTTGCACTCTTGTGCTCCTCCATTTCCAGCACCACAAAGTCAGTTGGAAAGGCGAATGGCCCAACCTTGACAATCATATCCTCTATTATGCCTGATGGATATTTAATGGAGCCATCAGCAAGTTGGAGGCATATCCTGGTTGGTTTGACTTCTCCAGTCAACCCAAGCTTTCTGATAGTGGATGCAGGTATTAGATTGATGCTTGCTCCAAGATCACATAGGGCTGTCTTGGTGCAAGCGCCTTCTAATGTGCATGGTATCAGAAAGCTTCCAGGATCTTGAAGCTTTTCTGGTAAGCTTTTCAGAATGACTGCACTGCATTCTTCAGTGAGAAACACTTTTTCAGTTTCTCTCCAATCCTTCTTATGACTTAAGATTTCCTTCATGAACTTAGCATAAGAAGGTATTTGCTCAAGTGCCTCTGCAAACGGAATCTTTATTTCAAGAGTCCTTAGATAGTCTGCAAAGTGGGCAAATTGCTTATCCTGTTCCGCTTTGCGGAGTTTCTGAGGATAAGGCATCTTGGCTTGATATTCTTCAACCTTAGATGCTGCAGGTTTATTCCTTACAGAAGTGGTTGAAGAAGCCTTTTTAGAGGGATTACTGTCAGCACTCTCAGGTGTCTGATCTTCCCTTGGCGTTTGAACGCCAGGAATGGGTGAAGATTGGGCGTTAAACGCCAACTTCTCTCTCTTTTCTGGCGTTTGAACGCCAGAACTGGGCAAGGAATGGGCGTTTAACGCCAACTTTCCTTCCCTTTCTGGCGTTTGAACGCCAATAACATTCCTCTCTGGGCTCTTACTGTCCTCAGAGGGATTTTGAACAGTGGTTTGGTTATCCTCTGTCAATTGTTCCCTGTTTGGCTTTTTGCTCTTTTGAGCAGTGGTATTCAGTGTCTTCCCACTCCTCAGTTGAACTGCTTGACACTCCTCTGTTGTCTGTTTAGATATTTGTTGTTTTGCTTGATTCAATTGCAGTTCTATGTTCTTGTTAGCAACTTTAGTTTCATAGAGCATCTCTTTAAATTCTGCTAACTGTTCTGTCATCAGGAGCAATTGTTGATTAAGCTCAATCATCTGTTCTTGAGGATTAGGATCAGTGACTACTGTCATGACTTCCTCTTTTGGAGAGAACTCATTGCCAGAGTACAAATATTGATTCCTAGCAACAGTGTCTATAAGCTCTTGAGCTTCTTCAATTGTCTTCCTCAAGTGTATAGATCCACCAGCTGAGTGGTCTAAAGACATCTGAGCTTTTTCTGTAAGCCCATAGTAGAAGATGTCTAACTGTACCCACTCTGAAAACATCTCAGAGGGACATTTCCTTAGCATACCTCTATACCTCTCCCAGGCGTTGTAAAGGGATTCATTATCCTCTTGTTTAAAGCCTTGGATGTCCAGCCTTAGCTGTGTCATCCTCTTTGGAGGGTAAAAATGATTCAGGAATTTGTCTGATAACTGTTTCCATGTCTTTATGCTTGCTGTAGGTTGGTTATTCAACCACCTTTTAGCTTGATCTTTTACAGCAAATGAAAACAGTAATAGTCTGTAGACATCCTGATCCACCTCTTTATCATGTACTGTGTCAGCAATTTGTAAGAACTGTGCCAGAAACTCAGTAGGTTCTTCTTGTGGAAGACCGGAATACTGGCAATTTTGCTGCACTATGATAATGAGTTGAGGATTTAGCTCAAAGCTGCTTGCTTTGATGGGAGGTGTACAGATGCTACTCCCATATGCAGCTGTAATGGGGTTAGCATATGACCTGATGAGCGGATAATTTGTATACTTTTTGGCATTGTTTTTAGTATGTTTTTAGTATGATCTAGTTAGTTTTTAGTATATTTTTATTAGTTTTTAATTAAAATTCACTTTTCTGGACTTTACTATGAGTTTGTGTGTTTTTCTGTGATTTCAGGTATTTTCTGGCTGAAATTGAGGGACCTGAGCAAAAATCTGATTCTGAGACTCAAAAGGACTGCAGATGCTGTTGGATTCTGACCTCCCTGCACTCGAAGTGGATTTTCTGGAGCTACAGAAGCCCAATTGGCGCGCTCTCAACGGTGTTGGAAAGTAGACATCCTGGGCTTTCCAGCAATATATAATAGTCCATACTTTGCCCAAGATTTGATGGCCCAAACCGGCGTTCAAAGTCACCTCAAGAAATCCCAGCGTTAAACGCTGGAACTGGCACCCAAATGGGAGTTAAACGCCCAAACTGGCACCAAAGCTGGCGTTTAACTCCAAGAAGAGTCTCTACACGAAATTGCTTCATTCCTCAGCCCAAGCACACACCAAGTGGGCCCGGAAGAGGATTTTTATGTCATTTACTCACCTTTGTACACCTTAGGCTACTAGTTTTCTATATATAGAACCTTTTACTATTGTATTTTCATCTTTTGATCACTTTTAGATCTCTAGATCATCTTTGGACATTTTAGTTCTTAGATCATTGGGAGGCTGGCCATTCGGCCATGCCTAGACCTTATGCTTATGTATTTTCAACGGTGGAGTTTCTACACACCATAGATTAAGGTGTGGAGCTCTGCTGTACCTCGAATATTAATGCAATTACTATTGTTCTTCCATTCAATTCCACTTGTTCTTTTACCAAGATATCACTTGTTCTTCAACATGATGAAGGTGATGATTGACGCCCATCACCATTCTCACCCATGAACAAGGTGACTGACAACCATTCTTGTTCTACAAGCATCTGAGGCTTAGTGAATATCTCTTGGATTCCTGATTGCACGATGCATGGTTGATCGCCTGACAACCGAGTGCTCGCCTGACAAACGAGCCAGCCATTCCGTGAGATCAGAGTCTTCGTGGTATAGGCAAGAACTGATGGCAGCATTCAAGAGAATCCGGAAGGTCTAACCTTGTCTGTGGTATTCTGAGTAGGATCCAATGACTGAATGACTGTGACGTGCTTCAAACCTGTAACCTACTGGGCGTTAGTGACAGACGCAAAAGAGTTATTCTATTCCGGTAGGGGAGGGAACCGAACCGGTGATTGGCCGTACTGTGACAGAGTATTGAGCATTAGCTTTCACTGCGAGGATGGAGGTAGCTGCTGACAACAGTGAGACCCTATACGAGCTTGCCATGGAAAGGAGTAAGAAGGGTTGGATGAAGACAGTAGGAAAGCAGAGAGACGGAAGGGAAGGCATCTTCATGCGCTTATCTGAAGTTCCTACCAATGAGTTACATAAGTATCACTATCTTTATCTTTTATGTTATTTTCGTTCATCACCATATATATCTGAGTTTGCCTGACTAAGATTTACAAGATGACCATAGCTTGCTTCAATACTAACAATCTCCGTGGGATCGACCCTTACTCACGTAAGGTTTATTACTTGGACGACCCAGTGCACTTGCTGGTTAGTTGTGCGAAGTTGTGTAATGCCATGGTATTGAGCGCACCAAGTTTTTGGAGCCATTACCAGGGATTATGAGAGTTGTGAAAAAGTATAGTTCACAATTTCGCGCACCATGACCCCAGAGTCCTTTTGGACTGATCAATCCCACTTAAGTCCATAATGGACAAAAGGGAAATGATAATGATTGCAAACAGATAAATTTTTTTTTTTGAATTAAACGAAAAAAAAGTAAAATAAAACAAAAGAAAATTAAAATAAAAATTCGAAAATCAAAAAAAGAAAATAAGATCAAAGCAAATTGAGGACTGAATCAATTAAGTAATTAAAAAGATTTTGAAAATAGCAATTAAAAAGATATGATTGAAAAAAAATTTTATGAAAAAGAATTGATTTTTGAAAAGAGGAAAGAGAAAAACACAAAAAGACACCAAACTTAAAATTTTTAGAAAATCAAACACTAATTTTTCAAAAATTTTAAGGGAAAAACACAAAGAGGACACCAAACTTAGAACTTTTACGGATCAAAAAGGGACTAAGGACATGCAAAATCGAAAATTAAAAGAAAAGCAAAAGCATGCAGTTGACACCAAACTTAGAATATGAAACTAGACTCAACTAAAAGACTCTAAACCAATTAAAAACAAAACAGTCCTAATCTAAGCAACAAGATAAGCCGTCAGTTGTCCAAACTCGAACAATCCCCGGCAACGGCGCCAAAAACTTGGTGCACGAAATTGCAATCGCACTTTTGCAATCCCGCACAACTAACCAGCAAGTGCACTGGGTCGTCCAAGTAGTACCTTGCGTGAGCAAGGGTCGATCCCACGGAGATTGTCGGCTTGAAGCAAGCTATGGTTATCTTGTAAATCTTAGTCAGGATATCAGAAATTATCAAGATTGATTGTAAAAAGCAAAAGAACATGAAATGGTTACTTGTTTTGCAGTAATGGAGAATAGGTTGAGGTTTTGGAGATGCTCCATCTTCTGAATCTCTGCTTTCCTACTGTCTTCTTCATCAAACACGCAAGGCTCCTTCCATGGCAAGCTGTATGTAGGGTTTCACCGTTGTCAGTGGCTACCTCCCATCCTCTCAGTGAAAACGTTCCTATGCTCTGTCACAGCATAGGCTAATCAGCTGTCGGTTCTCGGTCAGGCAGGAATAGAATCCATCGATTCTTTTGCGTCTGTCACTAACGCCCCGCCTACTAGGAGTTTGAAGCACGTCACAGTCATTCAGTCATTGAATCCTACTCAGAATACCACAAACAAGGTTTAGACCTTCCGGATTCTCTTGAATGCCGCCATCAGTTCTAGCTTATACCACGAAGATTCTGGTTAAGGAATCCAAGAGATATCTACTCAATCTAAGGTAGAACGGAGGTGGTTGTTAGGCACACATTCATAGTTGAGAATATGATGAGTGTCACGGATCATCACATTCATCCGGGTTAAGAACAAGTGATATCTTAGAATGGAAGCAAGCATGATTGAATAAGAAACAGTAGTAATTGCATTAATCCATCAAGACACAGCAGAGCTCCTCACCCCCAACCATGGGGTTTAGAGACTCATGCCGTGGAAAGTACACAAAGAAACGTGTAAAGTGTCATGAGGTACTGATACAATGTCAAAAGATCCTATTAATAGTAAACTAGTAACCTAGGGTATACAGAAATGAGTAAATGACGTAAAAATCCACTTCTGGGTCCACTTGGTGTATGCTTGGGCTGAGCAATGAAGCATTTTCGTGTAGAGACCTTTTCTGGAGTTAAACGCCAGCTTTTATGCCAGTTTGGGCGTTTAACTCCAAGTTTTATGCCAGTTCCAGCGTTAAACGCTGGAATTTCTGAGGCTGATTTGCCACGCCGATTTGGGCCATCAAATCTTGGGCAAAGTATGAACTATCATATATTGCTGGAAAGCCCAGGATGTCTACTTTCCAATGCCGTTGAGAGCGCGCCAATTGGGCCTCTGTAGCTCCAGAAAATCTACTTCGAGTGCAGGGAGGTCAGAATCCAACAGCATCTGCAGTCCTTTTCAGTCTCTGAATCAGATTTTTGCTCCTGACCCTCAATTTCAGCCAGAAAATACCTGAAATCACAGAAAAACAAACAAACTCATAGTAAAGTCCAGAAAAGTGAATTTTAGCTAAAAACTAATAAAAATATACTAAAAACTAACAAGATTATACTAAAAACATACTAAAAACAATGCCAAAAAGGGTACAAATTATCCGCTCATCACAACACCAAACTTAAATTGTTGCTTGTCCCCAAGCAACTGAAAATCAAAATAGGATAAAAAGAAGAGAATATACTATAGACTCCAAAATATCAAAGAAACATAGTTCCAATTAGATGAGCGGGACTAGTAGCTTTTTGCCTCCGAACAGTTTTGGCATCTCACTCTATCCTTTGAAGTTCAGAATGATTGACATCTATAAGAACTCAGAACTCAGATAGTGTTATTGATTCTCCTAGTTAAGTATAATGATTCTTGAACATAGCTAGTGTATGAGTCTTGGCTGTGGCCCAAAGCACTCTATCTTCCAGTATTACCATCGGATACATACATGCCACAGACACATAATTGGGTGAACCTTTTTAGATTGTGACTCAGCTTTGCTAGAGTCCCCAATTAGAGGTGTCCAGGGTTCTTAAGCACACTCTTTTTGCCTTGGTTCACAACTTTATTTATTTTTTTCTTTTCTTTTTTTTTTTTCGAAATTTTTTTTTTCACTGCTTTTTCTTGCTTCAAGAATCACTTTGATGATTTTTCAGATCCTCAATAACAGTTCTCTTTTCCCTCATTCTTTCAAGAGCCAACAATCTTTAACATTCTCAAAACAACAAATTCAAGAGACATATGCACTGTTCAAGCATTCATTCAGAAAACAAAAAGTATTGTCACCACATCAAACTAATTCAACTAGTTTCAAGGATAAATTTCGAAATCCTGTACTTCTTGTTCTTTTGTGATTAAAGCATTTTTCATTTAAGAGAGGTGATGGATTCATAGGACATTCATAACTTTAAGGCATAAATTTTATTAATTATGAATTAAGAACAAGACTCAAATATAGATATAAGATGAGACTAAAATAAAAATAGGAATAGAAAACAAAAGAAAAACGCAAAAATAGGCTCCTAATGATAGAGGTTTTCACAGAGTTAGGACTCAACAACCTTGATTTTGAGAAGTGGATGCTCCCTCAGCTTGAGAGGAGAGCTTTTGGCGTTTCATCTCTTGGAGTTCACGCCCCTGCTTCTCTTGTTCCTTCAGCAATTTGCAGAGCATGCAGTTCTGATTCTGCTGTTCTTCCTTCAGTTGCTCCATAGTTTCTTGCAACTTGGTGATAGATGCTTCTAGGCTGGCCCAGTAGCCAATTTCAGGGAATTCAGGGAGGAACTCCTGCGCCCTCCTTTTGATAGAGTTGTCTTGCATTTGTCCTTCCATTGACTTCTTGGTGATTGGATGTTCAATGGGTATGAATTCATCTACTCCCATCTTCACCCCAGCCTCTTTACAGAGCAAGGAGATCAAGCTTGGGTAAGCCAATTTGGCTTCAGTGGAATTCTTATTTGCAATTGTGTAGATCTCACAAGCAATCACATGATGAACCTCCACTTCTCTTCCAAGCATAATGCAATGAATCATCACTGCTCTCTTGATGGTGACCTCAGAACGGTTGCTAGTGGGTAGTATGGAGCGCCCAATAAAGTCTAGCCAACCTCTTGCAATTGGTTTGAGGTCTCCCCTCTTGAGTTGGTTTGGGACACCCTTAGAATTGGTTACCCATTTAGTTCCAGGGAGGCATATGTCCTCTAGAACTTGATCTAACCCTTTATCTGCTCTCACCATCCTCCTATTAAAGGATTCAGGATCATCTTGCAGTTGAGGCAGTTTGAAGATTTCTCTTATTTTGTCCAGATGGAAGTACATAACTTTCCCTCTGACCATAGTTCTGTAGGTATGGTAAGCAGTTCCAGTCATTCTCTGCTTATCTGTTAGCCACAGATTTGAGTAGAATTCCTGAACCATGTTCCTTCCAACCTTTATTTCAGGATTGGTTAGAACTTCCCATCCTCTGTTTCGAATTTGCTCTTGGATCCCCGGATATTCATCTTCTTTCAGATCAAATTTAACTTCCGGGATCACTGACCTTAGACCCATTATCTTGTGATAATGGTCTTCATGTTCTTTGGTTAAGAACTTCTCTTGGTTCCAAAGATTCTTTGGATTATTCTCTTTCTTTCCTCTTAAATTGGTTTGTTTTCCTTTAGGAGCCATGATCTTGATGAATCTTGGCTTAGTGATCACGAAAAAGCACACCAAACTTAGAGGTTTGCTTGTCCTCAAGCAAAAGAAAGAAGAGAAGAGAGAGAGAGGAAGAGGAAATTCGAATGGTGTGGTGGAATGAGGGGGGACAAACGTGTATTTATAAGGTGGGGAGGGGAGATTTCGAAAAGAAAAGAAAAAATTGAAAGGAGATTTGAGAAGATATGGAAAGAATTTGAGAGAAAGGTGAGTTTTTTGAACAATATTTGGAATTGATTTGAAATAGATTTGAAGAATGGTTTTGATTTTTGAAGATTTGAGAGTGAATGATGAATGGTTGAAGTGTGATTTTGTAGAAAAGTATGGGTAAGAAAAGGAAAGTTTGAAAAAATTTGGTTTGAAAACAAAATTGTGGTCCCCCCCACCTTTCTGGCGTTATACGCCCAGAATGGCACCCATTCTGGCGTTTAACGCCCATTTGATGCCCCTTTTGGGCGTTTAACGCCCAGCCAGGTGCCCTGGCTGGCGTTAAACGCCAGAATTCCTTTATCACTGGGCGTTTTTCCAAAACGCCCAGGATGCTGCACACCTGGCGTTAAACGCCCAGAATGGTGCCCATTCTTGCGTTTAACGCCCAAAATGGCACCATTCCTGGCGTTAAACGCCCAGAATGGTACCCATTCTGGCGTTTAACGCCCAAAATGACCCTTACTGGTGTTTTTTCGCCAGTAAGCTCATTTTCTCTGCTTTTTGAGCTGAATCCTTCTGTAACTATGTGAATTCCTTCATTTTTGATACTTGCCTCTGTAAGAACAAATCATATAACCTCCTAATGACTGGGTTGCCTCCCAGCAAGCGCTTCTTTACTGTCTTTAGCTGGACCTTCACTGAGAATCACTCAAGTCTCAGTTTTGAGCATTCCTGCTCAAAATTGCCTTCAAGATAATGCTTGATTCTCTGTCCGTTAACAATGAACTTTTTGTCAGAATCAATATCCTAAAGCTCAACATATCCATATGGTGAAACTCCTGTAATCACATACGGACCCCTCCACCGGAATTTGAGTTTTCCCGGAAACAATTTGAGCCTAGAGTTGAAGAGCATAACTTTTTTTCCTGGCTCAAAGACTCTGGTTGACAACTTCTTGTCATGCCATTTCTTTGCCTTTTCCTTATAAATTTTTGCATTTTCAAAGGCATTGAGTCTGAACTCCTCTAGCTCATTTAGCTGGAGCAGTCTCTTTTCACCAGCTAACTGTGCATCCATGTTTAGGAATCTGGTTGCCCAGTAGGCTTTATGTTCCAATTCCACGGGCAGATGACAGGCCTTCCCATACACCAAGTGGTATGGAGAGGTTCCTATAGGAGTCTTGAATGCTGTTCTGTATGCCCACAGAGCATCATCCAAGCTCTTTGCCCAATCCTTTCTCCGGGCTATCACAGTCCGTTCTAGGATTCTTTTTAGCTCTCTGTTAGAGACTTCAGCTTGCCCATTTGTCTGTGGATGATACGGAGTTGCCACTTTATGGCTGATTCCATATCTAACCATAGCAGAGTATAGCTGTCTACTGCAGAAATGAGTGCCCCCATCACTGATTAGTACTCTGGGAACACCAAACCTGCTGAAGATGTGTTTCTGGAGGAATTTTAGCACGGTCTTGGTATCATTAGTGGGTGTAGCAATTGCTTCTACCCACTTAGATACGTAGTCCACTGCCACCAGAATGTAAGTGTTTGAGTATGATGGTGGGAATGGACCCATGAAGTCAATTCCCCATACATCAAACAATTCTATCTCTAATATCCCTTGTTGAGGCATGGCATATCCGTGAGGCAGGTTACCAGCTCTTTGGCAACTGTCACAGTTACGCACAAACTCTCGGGAATCTTATAGAGAGTAGGCCAGTAGAAGCCACATTGGAGGACTTTAGCGGCTGTTCGCTCACTTCCAAAATGCCCTCCATACTGTGATCCATGGCAATGCCATAGGATCTTTTGTGCTTCTTCTCTGGGTACACATCTACGGATTACTCCGTCTGCACATCTCTTAAAGAGATATGGTTCATCCCAGAGGTAGTACTTGGCATCTGAAATTAATTTCTTTCTTTGCACTTTGCTGTACTCCTGGGGTATGAACCTCACAGCTTTATAATTTGCAATATCTGCAAACCAAGGGGCTTCCTGGATGGCAAAGAGTTGCTCATCTGGGAAAGTCTCAGAGATCTCAGTAGAAGGGAGGGACGCCCCAGCTACTGGTTCTATTCGGGACAGATGATCAGCTACTTAGTTCTCTGTCCCTTTTCTGTCTCTTATTTCTATATCAAACTCTTGCAGAAGCAACACCCATCTTATTAGCCTGGGTTTTGAATCCTGCTTTGTGAGTAAGTATTTAAGAGCAGCATGGTCAGTGTACACAATCACTTTGGATCCTACTAGATAAGATCTAAACTTGTCAATGGCATAGACCACTGCAAGTACTTCTTTTTCCGTGGTTGTGTAATTCTTCTGTGCATCATTTAGAACACGGCTAGCATAATAAATGACTTGCAGAAGTTTGTTATGCCTCTGTCCCAACACTGCACCAATGGCATGATTACTGGCATCACACATTAATTCAAATGGCAATGTCCAATCTGGTGCAAAGATGACTGGTGCTGTGACCAGCTTAGCTTTCAGGGTCTCAAATGCCTGCAGACACTGTGTGTCAAACACAAATGGTGTGTCAGCAGCTAGCAGGTTACTTAAAGGTTTTGCAATTTTCGAAAAATTCTTTATAAACCTTCTGTAGAATCCTGCATGCCCCAGAAAGCTTCTGATTGCCTTAACATTGGCAGGTGGTGGTAATTTTTCAATTACCTCTACCTTTGCCTTATCCACCTCTATTCCCTTGCTTGAAATTTTGTGCCCAAGGACAATTCCTTCAGTCACCATAAAGTGACATTTCTCCCAGTTTAAAACCAGGTTAGTCTCTTGGCACCTTTTCAGGACAAGTGCTAGGTGATTAAGACAGGAGCTGAATGAGTCTCCATATACTGAGAAGTCATCCATGAAGACTTCCAGAAATTTCTCTACCATATCTGAGAAGATAGAGAGCATGCACCTCTGAAAGGTTGCAGGTGCATTGCACAGACCAAAAGGCATCCTCCTATAGGCAAACACGCCAGAGGGGCAAGTGAATGCTGTTTTCTCTTGGTCCTGAGGATCTACTGCAATTTGGTTGTAGCCTGAATAGCCATCCAAAAAGCAGTAATAGTCATGCCCAGCTAGTCTTTCTAGCATTTGGTCTATGAATGGTAAAAGAAAATGGTCCTTTCTGGTGGATGTATTGAGCCTTCTGTAGTCAATACACATACGCCACCCTGTAACTGTTCTTGTAGGAACCAGTTCATTTTTTTCATTATGAACCACTGTCATGCCTCCCTTTTTGGGGACAACTTGGACAGGGCTCACCCAGGGGCTATCAGAAATAGGATAGATAATCCCAGCCTCTAGTAATTTAGTGACTTCTTTCTGCACCACCTCCTTCATGGCTGGATTTAGCCTCCTTTGTGGTTGGACCACTGGTTTGGCATTATCCTCCAACAGGATCTTGTGCATGCATCTAGCTGGGCTAATACCCTTAAAATCACTTATGGACCACCCAAGAGATGTCTTGTGTGTCCTTAGGACTTGAATCAGTGCTTCCTCTTCCTGTGAATTTAAAGCAGAGCTTATAATCACTGGAAAAGTTTCACCCCCTCCCAGAAATGCATATTTCAGGGATGGTGGTAGTGGCTTGAGTTCAGGTTTGGGAGGTCTATCCTCTTCCTGAGGAATTTTCGAAAATTCCTTTGCTTCCTCTAGTTCTTCTTGATCAGGTTGAGCATCTTTGAAGATGTCCTCAAGCTCTGATTCTAGGCTTTCAGCCATATTGATCTCTTCTACCAGAGAGTCAATAATGTCAGTGCCCATGCAGTCATTTGGTGTGTCTGGATGCTGCATAGCTTTTATAGCATTTAACTTGAACTCATCCTCATTGACTCTCAAGGTTATTTCCCCTTTTTGTACATCAATGAGAGTTCGTCCAGTTGCTAGGAAAGGTCTTCCTAGAATGAGAGTTGCACTCTTGTGCTCCTCCATTTCCAGCACCACAAAGTCGGTTGGAAAGGCGAATGGCCCAACCTTGACAATCATATCCTCTATTATGCCTGATGGATATTTAATGGAGCCATCAGCAAGTTGGAGGCATATCCTGGTTGGTTTGACTTCTCCAGACAACCCAAGCTTTCTGATAGTGGATGCAGGTATTAGATTGATGCTTGCTCCAAGATCACATAGGGCTGTCTTGGTGCAAGCGCTTTCTAATGTGCATGGTATCAGAAAGCTTCCAGGATCTTGAAGCTTTTCTGGTAAGCTTTTCAGAATGACTGCACTGCATTCTTCAGTGAGAAACACTTTTTCAGTTTCTCTCCAATCCTTCTTATGACTTAAGATTTCCTTCATGAACTTAGCATAAGAAGGTATTTGCTCAAGTGCCTCTGCAAACGGAATCTTTATTTCAAGAGTCCTTAGATAGTCTGCAAAGTGGGCAAATTGCTTATCCTATTTCGCTTTGCGGAGTTTCTGAGGATAAGGCATCTTGGCTTGATATTCTTCAACCTTAGATGCTGCAGGTTTATTCCTTACAGAAGTGGTTGAAGAAGCCTTTTTAGAGGGATTACTGTCAGCACTCTCAGGTGTCTGATCTTCCCTTGGCGTTTGAACGCCAGGAATGGGTGAAGATTGGGCGTTAAACGCCAACTTCTCTCCCTTTTCTGGCGTTTGAACGCCAGAACTGGGCAAGGAATGGGCGTTTAACGCCAACTTTCCTTCCCTTTCTGGCGTTTGAACGCCAATAACATTCCTCTCTGGGCTCTTACTATCCTCAGAGGGATTTTGAACAGTGGTTTGGTTATCCTCTGTCAATTGTTCCCTGTTTGGCTTTTTGCTCTTTTGAGCAGTGGTATTCAGTGTCTTCCCACTCCTCAGTTGAACTGCTTGACACTCCTCTGTTGTCTGTTTAGATATTTGTTGTTTTGCTTGATTCAATTGCAGTTCTATGTTCTTGTTAGCAACTTTAGTTTCATAGAGCATCTCTTTAAATTCTGCTAACTGTTCTGTTATCAGGAGCAATTGTTGATTAAGCTCAATCATCTGTTCTTGAGGATTAGGATCAGTGACTACTGTCATGACTTCCTCTTTTGGAGAGAACTCATTGCCATAGTACAAATATTGATTCCTAGCAACAGTGTCTATAAGCTCTTGAGCTTCTTCAATTGTCTTCCTCATGTGTATAGATCCACCAGCTGAGTGGTCTAAAGACATCTGAGCTTTTTCTGTAAGCCCATAGTAGAAGATGTCTAACTGTACCCACTCTGAAAACATCTCAGAGGGACATTTCCTTAGCATACCTCTATACCTCTCCCAGGCGTTGTAAAGGGATTCATTATCCTCTTGTTTAAAGCCTTGGATGTCCAGCCTTAGCTGTGTCATCCTCTTTGGAGGGTAAAAATGATTCAGGAATTTGTCTGATAACTGTTTCCATGTCTTTATGCTTGCTGTAGGTTGGTTATTCAACCACCTTTTAGCTTGATCTTTTACAGCAAATGAAAACAGTAATAGTCTGTAGACATCCTGATCCACCTCTTTATCATGTACTGTGTCAGCAATTTGTAAGAACAGTGCCAGAAACTCAGTAGGTTCTTCCTGTGGAAGACCGGAATACTGGCAATTTTGCTGCACTATGATAATGAGTTGAGGATTTAGCTCAAAGCTGCTTGCTTTGATGGGAGGTGTACAGATGCTACTCCCATATGCAGCTGTAATGGGGTTAGCATATGACCCCAGAGTCCTTTTGGACTGATCAATCCCACTTAAGTCCATAATGGACAAAAGGGAAATGATAATGATTGCAAACAGATAAATTTTTTTTTTGAATTAAACGAAAAAAAAGTAAAATAAAACAAAAGAAAATTAAAATAAAAATTCGAAAATCAAAAAAAGAAAATAAGATCAAAGCAAATTGAGGACTGAATCAATTAAGTAATTAAAAAGATTTTGAAAATAGCAATTAAAAAGATATGATTGAAAAAAAATTTTATGAAAAAGAATTGATTTTTGAAAAGAGGAAAGAGAAAAACACAAAAAGACACCAAACTTAAAATTTTTAGAAAATCAAACACTAATTTTTCGAAAATTTTAAGGGAAAAACACAAAGAGGACACCAAACTTAGAACTTTTACGGATCAAAAAGGGACTAAGGACATGCAAAATAGAAAATTAAAAGAAAAGCAAAAGCATGCAGTTGACACCAAACTTAGAATATGAAACTAGACTCAACTAAAAGACTCTAAACCAATTAAAAACAAAACAGTCCTAATCTAAGCAACAAGATAAGCCGTCAGTTGTCCAAACTCGAACAATCCCCGGCAACGGCGCCAAAAACTTGGTGCACGAAATTGCAATCGCACTTTTGCAATCCCGCACAACTAACCAGCAAGTGCACTGGGTCGTCCAAGTAGTAGCTTGCGTGAGCAAGGGTCGATCTCACGGAGATTGTCGGCTTGAAGCAAGCTATGGTTATCTTGTAAATCTTAGTCAGGATATCAGAAATTATCAGGATTGATTGTAAAAAGCAAAAGAACATGAAATGGTTACTTGTTTTGCAGTAATGGAGAATAGGTTGAGGTTTTGGAGATGCTCCATCTTCTGAATCTCTGCTTTCCTACTGTCTTCTTCATCAAACACGCAAGGCTCCTTCCATGGCAAGCTGTATGTAGGGTTTCACCGTTGTCAGTGGCTACCTCCCATCCTCTCAGTGAAAACGTTCCTATGCTCTGTCACAGCATAGGCTAATCAGCTGTCGGTTCTCGGTCAGGCCGGAATAGAATCCATCGATTCTTTTGCGTCTGTCACTAACGCCCCGGCTGCTAGGAGTTTGAAGCATGTCACAGTCATTCAGTCATTGAATCCTACTCAGAATACCACAGACAAGGTTTAGACCTTCCGGATTCTCTTGAATGCCGCCATCAGTTCTAGCTTATACCACGAAGATTCTGGTTAAGGAATCCAAGAGATATCTACTCAATCTAAGGTAGAACGGAGGTGGTTGTCAGGCACACGTTCATAGTTGAGAATATGATGAGTGTCACGGATCATCACATTCATCCGGGTTAAGAACAAGTGATATCTTAGAATGGAAGCAAGCATGATTGAATAAGAAACAGTAGTAATTGCATTAATCCATCAAGACACAGCAGAGCTCCTCACCCCCAACCATGGGGTTTAGAGACTCATGCCGTGGAAAGTACACAAAGAAACGTGTAAAGTGTCATGAGGTACTGATACAATGTCAAAAGATCCTATTAATAGTAAACTAGTAACCTAGGGTATACAGAAATGAGTAAATGACGTAAAAATCCACCTCTGGGTCCACTTGGTGTGTGCTTGGGCTGAGCAATGAAGCATTTTCGTGTAGAGACCTTTTCTGGAGTTAAACGCCAGCTTTTATGCCAGTTTGGGCGTTTAACTCCAAGTTTTATGCCAGTTCCAGCGTTAAACGCTGGAATTTCTGAGGCTGATTTGCCACGCCGGTTTGGGCCATCAAATCTTGGGCAAAGTATGAACTATCATATATTGCTGGAAAGCCCAGGATGTCTACTTTCCAATGCCGTTGAGAGCGCGCCAATTGGGCCTCTGTATCTTCAGAAAATCCACTTTGAGTGCAGGGAGGTCAGAATCCAACAGCATCTGCAGTCCTTTTCAGTCTCTGAATCAGATTTTTGCTCATGACCCTCAATTTCAGCCAGAAAATACCTGAAATCACAGAAAAACACACAAACTCATAGTAAAGTCCAGAAAAGTGAATTTTAGCTAAAAACTAATAAAAATATACTAAAAACTAACTAGATTATACTAAAAACATACTAAAAACAATGCCAAAAAGGGTACAAATTATCCGCTCATCAAATTCTAGTTCCAAAGGATGCCAATACTTATAAGCTTCAAAGGAAAGTGAGATGCAAAAACTGTTCAGAAGTAAAGAGCTACTAACCCTGCTCATCAATTCGAACTGAGCTTCATTGAAAACTTTGAGACTTATTGTATCTTTTTCTTCTTTTAATCCAACTTGTTTTTGGTTGCTTGGGGACAAGCAAACGTTTAAGTTTGGTGTTCTGATGAACGGATATTTTATATGCTTTTTGGCATTATTTCCTTAGTATTTTTAGTACATTTGATTAAGTTTTATTATGTTTTAGTACACAAATCACTTTTTAGATGCTACTTTGAGTTTTTTTTTGTTTTCCTATGATTTTAGGTGATTTTTGGGTGATTTTGGAAAGTTTTGGAAAAGCCTGATTCAGAGACAGAGAAAGGACTGTAGATGCTGTCAGATTCTGACCTCCGTGCATTCAAACGAGTATATCTGGAGTTATAGAGGTGCAAAAAACCTGATCGCAATGGCATTGGAAAGCTAACATCTAGGGCTTTCCAGCAATATATAATGGTCTATATTTATTTTTGGAAATAATGACCCAAAACTAGAGTTGAACGCCCATCTGACCCCTTGCCTGGCATTTGGACACCCCAGAAGGACCAAGATGGCGTTTGGACGCCCAAAAGGGAGCAAGCCTGGCCTCCAACTCCCTAAGAGGAGTCCAACACATGAATTCACCCCAAGCTTAGCCCAAACACTCACCAAGTGGGCCTAGAAGTGGATTTTCGCACCCTTACGCTTAGTTTATCATATTTTTGTAATTTTTAATTCATAGTAACATCTTTTAGGTCTAATATTTTGATTATAAATAAGGAACTTCCTTCCTCCTGAGGATCATTCCTCCCAGGAAAGGAGAAGCACATACACAATACTACTATTATTTTTTTGTAAGTTATAAGCAACTAAACCTCCTAGGTTAAGGTAATGAGCTCTGCTGATTCTCAGAGATTAATAATATTACTGTTTCTATTTCAATCTATGTTTGATTCCATTCTAAGATGTATCTTCGTTCTTCAAACTAATGAAACTGGGTGAAACGAGAGTATGACCCATTTTCTACATGGGTTCTTGCAAGTCCCTAGCGGGGTAGCATTGAATCACAAGCTTGATTATACATCTCTTAGACGACTAATCCATGACTTCATTGGGGACATGGAAACATCTGTTCAGCCGAGGTACGGAAGATCCGACCTTGTCTGTGGCATTTTGAGTAGGATCACCAGGGATTGAATTGTTAGAGCTTCACCCTCGTTCAGATTGGATGACCATTACCACCGGCATGTGATCTGAAGCAGAGGAGATTAATTACCACTAGCCCCGGCATTAATCACTTACAGTCTGCTATGGAATAATTCATCCATTGTTGGAGTAAACAATAAGAAAAGTTTACTCAGAAAGAAGAAGCATCTCCAAAGTCTCAACCGCTTTCTTATCACTATTTTCACACCAATTCAGTAATTCTTTCCTCACACTGTTTTTATGCAGCTTGCTCAATCCAACAATCCTCGTGGGATTCGACCCTCACTCACTTAAGGTATTACTTGGATGACCCGGTGCATTTTCCAGTTCATCTGTTCGAAGTTTATGGAGTTCAATTTCGCACATGACATAATCTTTCTTGCCATAAGATTGAGCCGGGCACTATATCCCAGGATGGAGAGTGAACCGAGCACTATATTCCACGAGACTCATAAGAGTGAGCTGGATACTATATACCAGGACGGAGAGAGTGAGTCGGGCACTATATCCCAGGATTGCGCTTTAAAGTGAGCCAGACACTATATCCCAAGAGTTTACACAACAATTCGGGCGCTATATCCCAGGAATGTGGCAGTAACGCAATTTTTGAAAGGATGTATTGGGTTATGCCTAATTTCTAGTTGATTTACCTGCTATATATGTATATTGCTTATGTTTTACTTGTTTGCATTAAATGTTTTTTACTGGCATTGAGAAGGATTGGTAGGCGGTGGCGATGGGATCCCATGGAGGGTAGGTTGGTGAAGGCTGTAAGACAGCGGTGACCGTTAGAGTAGAAATCCCTTAAGTTAGATTACCCTGTTTATGGTTTTATTATATATTTCATTAAGCTTGAATATCTGTATCAATATGAAGTTCTAGGATTGCCTTTGGTTTCGCAAAACCGTATATCTTATCTATTGGGCACAATTACCATATTGAGAACCTCCAATTCTCATACCATATGTTGTGGTTGTTTTTCAAATGCATGTTTCAACCCACCTCGATGAGTTTACAGATGGTGATAGAGCAGAGGATGATCCAGCTTCCTATTTTGATTTATTTTTGTAGTCTCTCACTTTTATATATTTTGTTACCTTAGAGGTTTGTATTTTGAAAACTTTGAGAGATAGGATGTTAGCTATTTTAAACATCAAACTCTGTTGTTTTTTGCTTGAGCTAGCCGGCTTAAACTCAATAGGCTGTGACTAGTATTCTGTTTATCTCTTGTACCTATGCATTTGCTTATCGTGTGTGGATGCTTCGTACTTTTGTATCTCTATTTTTTGTGTCTTTGAGCTTTATTATTTCATTGGGCTTCTAGTATATTATACTCCTGGATTATGTGCCTACTATATAAGCTTTAAAATTGTCTGGTGCTTTGTTATCCTTTGCTTTATGGCTAGAAGTAAGGCTTGGGATGATAGGACATTACATACTTCGTGCAGTCTCAACAGTCGACAAGCATACCCCACGACATTGCGGTGTTGCATCAGCACACACCTCAATCCCTTCAACGAAGTATCGCTATATACCTCAAATGGCTTATTAGGCTTAGGTAACACAAGCACAGACTCTGTAGTCAGTTTCTACTTCAAAGCTTGAAGGCTCTCCTCACATTCTGACGTCCAGACAAACAACACATCCTTTTGGGTTAGCTTTGTCAAAGGCAACACAATTTGCGAAAAGCCTTTGATAAACCTCCAATAATAACCCGCCATACCTAAGAAGCTCTTGATTTCCGTCATTGATGTTGGTCATCCCCATCCATTACTGCTTCAACTTTAGAAGGATCCATAGTTATTCTCTGTTTACTCACCACGTGAGCTAGAAATTTTACTTCATTTTTCCAAAATTCACCCTTAGAGAGTTTCGTATATAGCTTCCTTTCTTTCAGAATTTGCAGCATAATTCGTAAGTGTTCTACTTGTTCTTCTTCCGTTCTAAAGTAGATTAGAATGTTATCAATAAAGACAACGACGAATTTATCCAGAAAAGACAGAATATTCGATTCACATAGTCCATAAACACCACCGGGGCAGTGGTTAACCCAAATGACATTACTGTGTATTCGTAGTGGCCGTAACAGGTTCTGAAAGTGGTTTTTGGAATATATTCGACTCTTACTCTTATTTGGTGCTAACTAGATCTCAAATCAATTTTGGAAAATACACCAGCTCCCTACAATTAGTCCATCAGATCATCAATTTTCAGTAGTAGGTATTTGTTCTTTACTATGACTTTGTCTAATTGTCTATAATCTACGCATAGTCACATACTTCCATCCTTCTTCTTCACCAATAACACCGGTGCTTCCCACAGAAAAATGCTTGGTCAGATAAATTTCTTACCCATTAACTCCTCCAGCTGAGCTTTAAGTTCAGCCAGCTCCAACGGCGACATTTAGTAGGTTGCAATCGAGATTGGTCTTGCTCCAAGCACCAGCTCAATTGCAAACTTGATTTCTCGAAAAGGAGAAAATTCAGGTATGTCTACAGGGAATACCTCAAGAAATTTTTTTACCACCACAATTTGATTCAAACTCTGTTCATCCCTCGACACACTTGCAATCAATAGGATGAAACATTAACATTCATTTCCACTATAGCTTACCACCACAGAATTCAGATAGTATCCCTTCACTACCATTGGTCCTTCAGACCCTTCAAACATGAATTGCACTTGACCATTCAGAACAATCGAATAGTACATGATGCTTTGACAGCCAATCCAATCCTAGAATTAAATGGAGGCAAGTCATCGGCAAGAAAACTAGATCATGGACAAATGTTTGATGTTTAATTTGAAACGGGACTTGTTGACAGCCTAATCTAGTCACGACAGTCTTAGAGGAAGGAGTATGCACTTATAAGTCAAAGGCTAACATAGTTATTTTCAACCCTAACTCACTAGCTTTCTCAAATGTTATGAATGAATGTGACGCTCCAGTATCATATAAATCAACTAAAATTGTACCACCAATCTCACAATTACCTCTGATCAGTGTGCTAGACCTCTCCATACCATCAATCGACATAGAAAACACCCGTCCTTGCTACTGAGCTCTCCCAGCATCTTGCTTCCTTTTTTTTGGACAGTTCCAAGACATATGCTTGGCTCCACCACAGTGATAGCACAAACCTACTCCAGCTTTGTACGTAGTTCCTAGATGGTAGCTTTCGCATCTGTTGCAAGTCAGTTCAGTTTGAGGTTGCTTCCCAAAACTTCTTCCCTGATGGTTGCTGTTATTAAAACTCTGGAAATTGCTCTGGCCCTGTGGTTGTTAAGGAACATAACCACCTTGCTTGAAACTTTGACCTCTAGGTGTAAAATTTCTTCCTTGATTCCACTAAAAAGGTACTGTGTGACCTCCTTTATCTACTACTACTTTCTTAACACAATTCTCAGCAACTCTACTCTTATTCACTAGTTCAGAGAAGGTCTAATCTTCTTCGGTCCTACTGTGCTCAAAATATCGCTTTGGAGTCCACCGTCATACTTGATACATTTCCACCTCCTCAAAGTCCCCTGGAGCACCCTGGCAAATCTTGGAAAATTGGCAAAATTCCTCAAATTTACTTATGTATATTCAGCTACGGACATTGGACCCTGCTTCAATTGTATCAATTCAAGCTCCTTAGCTGTCCTGACTGAGTTGGAAAAATACTTCTTATAAATTCAGATTGAAATACTTCCCAAAGTATCATGGCATTATCCCGCTGTAGAAGATGTCGCGTTCCTTGTAACCAATACTAGGCTTCACCCATTAATTGATAAGTTGCAAACTCAACGCATTGATCTTCAGGAACTTGTTGTCTTGTAAAGCTCTCTCTATCGCCTAAAACTAATTGTCAGCCTCTGTGGAGTTCATGATTTTTCTGAAGGTCGGTGGATTAATCTTCAGGAAAGTTGATAGTGTCATCGGCCCATTATCTCCATTTTTTCCATTCCCAATATTTACTTAGTTTCCTAATACCTCGGCTATAGCCTGCATAGTCGCAGCCATGCTCTCTAGTGCATCCATGAAGTTCACATGATTATTTCCAGTCATTTTGAGTTTCGTATTACTATTCCTACCTCTTCTGCAGCCCCGTTCACGTCCACGAGTCGTCATCTGGTCCCTGTTCACACCAAACAAGTGATATCAAGGTAATCAGTCTCAATATCCCAAGTCTAGTATTTCAAAGTCCCAAATGCATGCTCATCAAAACATATGCATCATATATCAGTTAGATATCCTAATTAGCATATATAGACACCCGGAATATGTCCAGAAGCATAATTAGTCTGTCCTTCAGGCCCTACAGGAATGAACTGCTCTGATACTATAATGTAACACCCCACCACACAAAGCATTATGCTTAAGTCATAAAACAGAGGTGGTGAGGCATTACGACCTCTAAAAATAAAATATATACATAGATTTAGTTGGAAGAAGGCGTAACTAGGAATCTTAAAGAAAAGCTTAAGCAGAAATCGCAAAAAGAAAAGTGCATGCCATACATAAATGGAAAGCCAGATAAATAGAGAAGGTAAAGATTATATATGCAAAATATAAGCTCCAGGGTTGACCTGCGAAGTTAAAAAGAGAAGGTGAAGGTTATGGCAATTCTGAAACTCCTATAGTGAGACTGTGTGGTTAGGTTCTATCGATTCTACTGAGTATTTGGACGTTTATTTTCTGTATTTTTAGTTATTGTTTTCCCTTGACCTTTTTATTATTATTATTACATTCTTGTAAGAGGAAAATGAGTCGGGATTGCAATGATATGTATGTATATAATATTTGTAAGTTACTTATTTAAGAAGTTTTGTATATATGTATATACATGCTTGTAAAATGTGAAAAAGAACTTTCAATTTTCAAAGAAAATAGCGATACAGTTTCGAGTTAAAGGCCCATATTTTATTATTAGGTACATAGAAGTTATCGTAATATCCTTGCTATCAGAGTGGTGCAGTTGGAAGCATGACATTCTAATAGTAAGGATGTTACATTAGAGGTTTGACACTTGCAGATTCGTCATTGAAGTGCAAAGTGAAAAAAATTGTCTAATAAAGGAATGAATGTTTAAAGCTTCTTGAATGCTAATAGTTATGGTGCATAATAGGTGTTCTATAGCTTTTTTGGATTTTTTTTATTATTATATGTTGTTCTGTTTATTTATGTTAGAGATGCTTTTGATGATAATCTGATAGTGTTAGTGTAAGGGTATGGATATTATATATGCTTCGTATGCTCTTAAACTTCATGTCTCTTATACGTATTTGTGACTGAGCAATTATTTAAAAACTTTAGTTTAATGTTTATCTTATATTCTATTTAAATTATAACAGTGAGTAATTTTTATTTTTTTTTCAAAACATAAATAATATGATATTTTTTCATAAAACCAAAGCTTCAAGTTTAAATAATTATGAGATTAAATTATTCCACAAATGATAATAAATATTTTGATATTAGATTTTCTATAAAAAGAAATTTATAGAAATGTTATGTTTTGTTATATTATATAATTTGATTATATTTTTATTATCTTCAAATGATTTAGATTGACATTCACTTTAATTTTGCTATAATTTTTTTTTATTTTGTAAATTTTTTTCCAAATCGTTAAGGATTTTGTTGTCTACAATTCTTATACATTTTATAATTAGGGTTAAGTACGATTTTGGTCTCTAAGGTACGGGTTAAAAATTTTTTTCGTTTCCAATATTTTTTTGCTTATAAATCATCCATAAGGTTTAACTTAGTTTTAAAATCGTCCATTTTACCAAAATTCTAATTTTTATGACAAAAATACCCCTAACTAGAAAAATATAAAAATGAAAAAAAAGGCAACGGGTTAAAGGGAAAGGGGGAAAGGAATCACGCTAGGGGAGGAGGTTCAGGGAAGAAGAGGAGAAAGGGAAGGTGAGGAAGGGAAGGGGAAGGGAATATGCTGCCGTTGCTCCTCGCCGCTCGCTGTTGCTCCTCGTCGTTCGCGTCCTCGCCGCTAGATCTAGATGCCAGATTTCACCGATGCTCCTCTTCCTTGCTCGACGTCGACGCCAGCAGATCCGCGAGGGTGGACGCCATGCGCTCCTCGCCGTTTCTGCTCCTCCTCCTTGTCACTTGCCGTTGTGCTTCGCGTCCTTGCCGCTGTACTTCAAAAAAATTATATTGTTGAATTTTTTTATTTGTGAAATTGTTATTTTTTTTAATTACATTATTACTGATTATGATTCTATAATTGTTGTTGATTCTAATTCCATTCTGCTTCCATGGTTCTGCTTCTGTTTCTTCTGCTTCTGATTCTGATTCTATTATCCATTGTTGTTATTGATGCTTCTGGTTGCTCTCGCTTCTATTTCTTTTGTTGGAGAAGAAGGCAAAACTTTGCTTTGTTTCCATTTATTTCTTCTAGTCTTCCATATGTATTGCCTTGTTTATCTTCTGGTTACCTTCTTTATCTACTTCCATTATCCGTGTGTATTGCTTCTGCTTCTGCTTCTTACCATGTTGATCTGCTTCTGGTTGCTTCCACTTCTACATCTTGCCTTTTTTATCTGCTTCTAGTTGCTTCTGCTTCTGTGATAGAGAAGAAGAAAAAAAAATAGAAAATGAGGATTTAGGGAAAGAATGGGAAGGGTATTTTGGTCCAAAGGGCAATTTTAAAACCAAGTTAAACCTTAGGGACAATTTTGTAAGCAAAAAAGGTCAGATACAAAAAAAATTTCATCCCCTACCTTGGCAGGATCAGTCACCCCGGCAAACCAACCTCCTCTGAGAAGAATTATGCGATGCCCCCGATCCCTATAGAGTGAAAGATCTACCTGGTGATCCCTAGGTTGCAGAACGCCTGGTCGTTAACTCCTCACGCTGCTGTCGCCGTTTCTAGAACCGACCGACGCCTCACCTGCACAGTTACCTACGTAGTGTTGGTCACACATTCAACGTAGCCTTTGAACTCATGTGCCTTCGAAAACCTGGGTATTCGTGCCGGCCACGTACGATTAGCCAGCCTTCCCGCTGCAAAAGGATTAGACGTCCTTCCATGCTTCGGTTCCCTGTGATCTGAACCCGATGCTGCATTAGGTTAGGGAGTTGGGCTTTTTTCACTCTTCTCACATTCTTTCTAGCTGCTTCGCTCTTCCGCAACCCAAAGCGCGCTGCCCTCCTAGGTGCACAACACTAAGTAATCCAAGCCAACCCACATTACTAACTAATAGTGAGTAATCCTATTTCTTAGAGGTTGATGACGAAGGAATTTACACAGCAGCAATTTCCTTCAGCAAGTATACCGAATTTTTAAGTAATAACTCACAAGAGTGAGGTCGATCCCATAGGGATTAATGGATTGAGCAATTTTAGTTGGGTGATTTGTCTAGTCAAGCGAATATTGAAAGGTTTTGGTGAAATTTAATGAACAGAATATAAATCCACAAGGAAAGTAGAACAACAAAATGTAGAGTACTAGAAAATTAAATGCTGAAAGGTAAAGGACAGGGACTTAAATGACACAAAATGTAAAGTACTAGAAATTTAAAGGCTGAAAAATAAAGGACAGAAACTTAAATGGCAGGAAATGTAAAGGACTGAAACTTAAAGAGCAAGAAACTTAAATGAGCAGAATCTTAAATAGCAAAAAAGTAAAGGCAAGAATGTAAATGGCAATGGAAAGTAAATTGCATGAAATGTAAAAGGGATTTGGGTGCTGGGAATTAAAGGAAGCAGTAGATTCAAAGCTAGTAAAATGAACTCAAGAGAATCAAAGTGAAGAATCACAAAAAGAAAGATTCATTAGGGATTGGAGATGTCACAATCCATCATGAATCAATGGGTCTCAACTTCATTCTCAATCATATGAAGTAGATCTATGGCGGATTGTAATTAATTGAGTCCCAATTCTTTGGCAATCCAATTTCTCTAATCATAATCAATTTGCCAATTCCTTGATCTAATTGTCATGAGAAGAGGTTAAGTGCATGTCTCTTATCCATGAGCCACATAAATTCTAAAGATCTCAATTCCTCCCGAATGGTATTGGTCAAGAGAATTGTGAGAGATAGAGCATCAATCTAATTTCCATGATTCCCCTTTCGAGGCTCATATAGAAATTTAATAGATCTAAACCCCCTTCTAGAGTGAATATATCACAATAAACATAGAAGTTATCCCTTAGCTACAACAAGTGGATTGAGAAGAAGAAGAATTTCTTCAATCATGTGAATTACAATAGAGCTCCTCCCCCCCAATAATGTGGGGTTTAGCTCATCATTGCTCAGCAAAATCAAAAGGAAAAAAAAGTACATGAAAGTAAAAGAAAGGACAAAAAAATGATTCAGGGTTTCCCAATTAGGGTCCCTGCTTCCCAGCCTCCTCTCTAACTTCAAACTCTATCCTATTTATACACTTTTCAGATTAATCTTCAATTCTTTGGACGTGACCTTTGGCCACAGTTGAAGCAAGTTTGGAGTGGCTCTTTCTGACGTTGACATTGGTGTTAGCTCACTAGCGTTCCATACTTACATGGGTGCCATTTGGAATGAAAGTTGATGCTGGCGTTAGTGACCAACATTAGTGCACTAACAGTGGCTAATGTTGCCTTTAATATCCTTTAGGAACGTTGCCACTGGCGTTAGTTCACTAACATTGCCACCGATGTTCTTTCAATCACGTGTACGCGTTGCCCACGCGTACGTGTCGCTGACCAATTTTCCATGCATTTCTCTTGAAATTATCGAAGACGTTAATGTGCTAACTTGAAGTAACGTTAGCACATTAACATTGGCACCATATTTTGCTAGCACTGTTGGTGAGACATCTTTAGGCCACCAACATTGCTTCCTCATGCTTGGCACGTTAGTGGGCAACGTTTGTGAGACAACTTAGGCCAATAACGTTGCTCACTCTCTTCCTTGGCAACGTTGATGGGCAACGTTGGTGAGCTATCTTGGGCCACCAACGTTGCTCACTCTCTTCCTTGGCAACGTTGATGGGCAATATTGGTGAGCCATCTTTGGGCCACCAACGTTGCTCCTCCTTCCTTGACAATGTTGATGGGCAATGTTGGTGAGCCAACTTTGGCCACCAACATTGCCTCCCCTTCTTTGCAACGTTAATGGACAACATTGGTGAGCTAGCTTTGGCTACCAATGTTGCCTCCTCCTTCTTTGCAACGTTAGCCATAGCGTTAGTGCACTAACTTTGGCCACTAACGCTATGGCCTCTGCTTCTTTTCTGCCCTTCCTTTGCTTTTTCTCACCTATCATCAACCAGACAAAATCCATCAAAGCCTTGCCTTAATCACAAGATAATGCATCATTCATAGCATCAAGTAGTTCTTGCATTAATCTCATGAAAATGATCATAAATAACAATGTTTGACTGAATCAAGACAAGCATACATTTCTCATCTAATTACTTACTTATTGCCTAATAAAGTGCATGAAACCAAGTAAAAAGTAATGAAAAAGGCTTGTGAAACTAGCCTAAAAAGTAATCAAAACCTAGGTAGTACACGAAAATTACACTCACACTATGTAATTCCACACAACTAACCAGCAAGTGCACTGGGTCGTCCAAGTAATACCTTACGTGAGTAAGGGTCGATCCCACGGAGATTGCCAGCTTGAAGCAAGCTATGGTTATCTTATTATTCTTAGTCAGGATATCAATAGGGTTCTTTAGTTTTAATTGTAAAAAGTGAAAGAGCATGAAATGAATAATTGTTACGCAGTAATGGAGAATGGGTTGGAGTTTTGGAGATGCTTTGTCCTTTGAATTTCTTCTTTCCTACTGTCTTCTTCTTCACGCACGCAGGTCTCCTTCCATGACAAGCTGTATGTTGGTGGATCATCATTGTCAATGGCTACTAGCCGTCCTCTCAGTGAAAAGGGTCCATGTACATGGCTAATCATCAGTTGGTTCTCACTAATGTTGGAATAGGATCCATTGATCCTTTTGTGCCTGTCACCACGCCCAGCATTCATGAGTTTGAAGCTCGTCACATTCATCCCTTCCTGGATCCTACTCGGAATACCACAGACAAGGTTTAGACTTTCCAGATCTCAGGAATACTGCTAATTGATTCTAGCTTATACCACGAATAGTCTAATCTCACGAATTTGAATGCTCTATTGTCAGGAGAGGCAGTCAAATACATGAGCCAGGAACCCAAGAGACATCCATTCAATCTAAGGTAGAACGAAAGTGGTTGTCAGGCACGCGTTCATAGGTTGAGAATGGTGATGAGTGTCACAGATCATCACATTCTTCATGTTGAAGTGCGAACGAGCATCTTAGAATAGAGACAAGCGAGATTGAATAGAAAACAAAAATACTTGCATTAATTCATCGAGACACTGCAGAACTCCTCACCCCCAACCATGGGGTTTAGAGACTCATACCGTCGAAGGTACAATTTTAGATGTAAAATGTCATGAGGTACAAAATAAATCTGTAAAAGTAGTTTATATACTCAACTAGTAACCTAGGTTTACAGAAAATGAGTAAACGAAGATAGATAGTGCAAAAATCTACTTCTGGGGCCCACTTGGTGTGTGCTGGGGCTGAGCATTGAAGCTTTCACGTGAATAGGCCATTCTTGGAGTTAAACGCTAGTTTGTAACCTGTTTCTGGCGTTTAACTCTGCTTTGCAACTTGTTTCTGGCGTTTGACGCCAGAATAGGGCAGAAAGCTGGCGTTAAACGCCAGTTTGCGTCATCTAAACTCAGGCAAAGTATGGACTATTATATATTGCTGGAAAGCCCTGGATGTCTACTTTCCAACGCAATTGAGAGCGCGGCATTTTGGATTTCTATATCTCCAAAAATTCCACTTTGAGTGCAGGGAGGTCAGAATCCAACAGCATCAGCAGTCCTTTATTAGCCTCTGAATTAGATTTTTGCTCAGGTCCCTCAATTTCAGCCAGAAAATATCTGAAATCACAGAAAAACACACAAACTCATAGTAAAGTCCAGAAATGTGATTTTTGCATAAAAACTAATAAAAATATACTAAAAAGTGGCTAGATCCTACTAAAAACTATATTAAAACACCCCGAAAAGCGTATAAAATATCCACTCATCATAACACCAAACTTAAATTATTGCTTGTCCCCAAGCAACTAGATAAATAAAATAGGATCGCACGAAGATCAAGAGGCAATCTCAGAGTTTTACATGAAGCTCAATTCTAATTAGATGAGTGGGACTAGTAGCTTTTTGCTTCTGAACAGTTTTGGCATCTCACTTCATCCCTTGAAGTTTAGAATGATTGGCATCCATAGGAACTCAAAATTCAGATAGTGTTATTGATTCTCCTAGTTTAGTATGTTGATTCTTGAACACAACTACTTTATGAGTCTTGGCCGTGGCCCTAAGCACTTTGTCTTCCAGTATTACCACCAGATACATAAATGCCACAGACACATAACTGGGTGAATCTTTTCAGATTGTGACTCAACTTTGCTAAAGTTCCCAATTATAGGTGTCCAGAGTTCTTAAGCACACTCTTTTGGATCACGACTTTAACCACTCAGTCTCAAGCCTTTCGCTTGGACCTACATGCCACAAGCACATGGTTAGGGACAGCTGGGTTCAGCCGCTTAGGCCAGGATTTTATTCCTTTAGGCCCTCCTATCCATTGATGCTCAAAGCCTTGGATCCTTTTTACTCTTGCCTTTTGGTTATAAGGGCTATTGGCTTTTTTCGCTTACTTTTTCTCTTTTTTTTTTTCACTGCTTTTTCTTGCTTCAAGAATCAATTTCATGATTTTTCAGATTATCAATAACATTTCTCTTTGTCCATCATTCTTTCAAGAGCCAACAATTTTAACATTCATAAACAACAAGATAAAAAATATGCACTATTCAAGCATTCATTCAGAGAACAAAAAGTATTGCCACCACATCAAAATAATTTGAATTTTTCTTATTAAGAACTCAAAAAAAATTGCCTCCTTATTCTAAAAATATCTGCTATTTTATTCATGTTTAATGATGATGAGAAAAATAAATTATAGCTTACTTGGAGATGATAAAAATGAAAAATAAAAATACTAACTACTACTACTCCTATGACTTCTAAGATAGATTTCTAATAGCAGAAGTTATCACAGAATTAAGATTAGGACTCAACAACCTTTATTTCGGGAGATGGATGCTCTTTCAATCTGTGGGTTGTCTGGACCTTCAAGAGAAATCTTCTGGCGCTTCAGCTCCTGTAATTCACGCCCTTGCTTCTCCTGTTCCTTAAGCAGTTTACAGATCATAAAATTTTGATTCTGCTGTTCTTCCTTGAGTTGATCCATAGTTTCTTGCAACTTGGTAACATATGTTTCTAGGCGGTTCCAGTAGTCAATCTGAGGGATTCTGGGAGGAATTCCTGCGCCCTCCTTTTGATAAAGTTTTCTTGTACTTGTTGTCCCTCCATTGACTTCTTGGTGATTGGATGTTCGACTGGGATGAACTCATCTACTCCCATCTTCACCCCATCCTCTTTACATAGCAGAGAGATCAAGCTTGGGTAAGCCAATTTGGCGTCCTTGGAGTTCTTATTTGCAATTGTGTAGAGCTCACAAGAAATCAGTTGATGCACTTCCACTTCGTTTCCTTGCATAATGCAATGGATCATCACTGCTCTCTTGAGAGTAACTTCGGAGAAGTTGCTGGTAGGTAGTATGGAATGCCCAATGAAATCCAGCCAGCCCCTAGCAATTGGTTTGAGATCTCCTCTCTTGAGTTGATTTGGAACACCTTTTGTGCTGGTTGTCCACTTGGTTCCAGGGATGCATATGTCCTCTAGAATTTGGTCCAAGTGCTTATCATCACACACCATTCTCCTATTAAAGGATTTTGGATCATCTTGTAGTTGAGGCAGCTTGAAGACTTCTCTTATTTTGTCAAGGTGGAAGTGAATCATCTTCCCCCTGACCATAGTTCGAAAGGTGTAGAAAGCGGTTCCAATCATTATCTACCTCTCTGTTTGCCACAGATTTGAGTAGAATTCCTGAACCATGTTTCTACCCACCTTTGTCTCAGGATTAGCTAGAATTTTCCCGCCTCTGTTTCAAATTTGCTCTTGGATCTCCGGATATTCATCTTCTTTCAGATCGAATTTAACTTCCGGGATCACTGACCTTAGACCCATTATTTTGTAGTAATGGTCCGAATGTTCCTTGGTTAAGAACCTCTCTTGATTCCAAAGTGGTCTTGGATTATTCTCTTTCTTCCCTCTTGAAGTGGTTTGTTTTCCCTTAGGAGCCATGATCTTAGTGAGTCTTAGCTCAGTGATCACGCAAAACACACCAAACATAGAGGTTTGCTTGTCCTCAAGAAAAAGAAAGGAAAGGAGAGGAGAAGGAGGAGAGCCAAATTTGAATTGTGGAGGAGAGGGGGTGGTTGAATGTTAATTTTAAAAGGGAGGGGGTGGGTTCGAAAACTTTTGAAAAAGATATGATAGAAGATATGATTTGTAAAAAGATAATTATAATATGCAAAAGATGTAATTTTAAAATAAGATAAGAGATAGTTTTGAAAAAGATAAATCTAAAGTTGAAAAGATATTAAAAAGATATATGAATTTTGAAGAGAAATTAAAAAGATATATGCATTTTGAAAAAGGATTTGAAAAAAAGCAAATATTTTTAGGATTAAGAGATATAATTATTTTGAAATTTCGAATTTGAAAAGATGAGGATTTGAAATATGTTTATGCAAGAAATTATGGATGAAAACATAAAATTTTAAAAAAATTGGGTTGAAAAACAAAATTACCTCCCCTCCACATTCCTGGCGTTAAACGCCCAAACGCTGCTTGTTTTGGGCGTTTAACGCCCAGCCAGGTACCCTAGCTGGGCGTTAAACGCCAGTAAGTCTTTATCACTGGGCGTTTTTCTAAATGCCCAGGATGCTGTAGTTCTGGCGTTAAACGCCCAGAAGTTGCTTGTTTTGGGCGTTTAACCCCCAGCCAGATATCCTGGCTGGCGTTAAACACTAGAAAGTGCCTCTTACTGGTGTTTTCATGCCAGTAAGCTTTTTTTCTCTGCTCTGAATCCTTCTGTAACTCTGTGAACTCTTGTAAATGAGAATTAATTCTGATGATAACTTAATAAACTCCTATAATTATTATTTAAATAGCAAATAAACTACAGTAATGGCTAGGTTGCCTCCCAGCAAGCACTTCTTTATTGTCTTTAGTTGGACCTTACTGAGATTTAATCTAGTCTCAGTTTTGAGCGTTCTTGCTCAAAATTGCTTTCAAGATAATGTTTGACTCTCTGTCCATTAACAATGAACTTTTTGTCAGAATCAATATCCTGAAGCTCTACATATCCATATGGAGACACGCCTATAATCACATATGGTCCTCTCCACCGGGATTTTAGTTTCCCAGGGAATAGCCTGAGCCTAGAGTTAAATAGCAGAACCTTTTTTCATGGCTCAAAGACTCTGGATGACAGGTTCTTATCATGCCATCTCTTTGCTTTTTCCTTGTAAATTTTGGCATTTTCAAAAGCATTGAGTCTGAATTCCTCTAGCTCATTCAGCTGGAGCAATCTTTTTTCTCCAGCTAATTTGGCATCAAGGTTTTGGAATCTGGTTGCCCAGTAGGCTTTATGCTCCAGTTCCACGGGCAGGTGACAGGCCTTCCCATACACAAGCTAGTATGGAGAGGTTCCTATAGGAGTCTTGAATGCTGTTCTGTATGCCCATAGAGCATCATCCAAGCTATTTGCCCAATCCTTTCTACGGGCAATTATAGTCCGTTCCAGGATTCTTTTTAGTTCTCTATTAGAGACTTCAACTTGCCCATTGGTCTGTGGATGATATGGAGTTTCCACCTTGTGGCTAATTCCATATGGGACCATGGTAGTATAAAGCTGTTTATTGCAGAAATGAGTGCCTCCATCACTGATCAGTGCTCTAGGAACACCAAATCTGCTAAAGATATGTTTCTGGAGGAACTTCAGTACTGTCTTAGTATCGTTAGTGGGTGTTACAATTGCCTCCACCCATTTAGATACATAGTCTACTGCCACCAGAATATAAGTGTTTGAGTATGATGGTGGGAAAGGACCCATGAAGTCAATGGCCCATACATCAAACAACTCAATCTCTAGGATCCCTTGTTGAGGCATGGCGTAACCATGAGGCAGATTACCAGCTCGCTGGTAATTGTCACAGTTACGTACAAACTCTCGGGAGTCTCTGTAGATTGTAGGCCAGTAGAAGCAACATTGGAAGACTTTGGTGGCTGTTCACTCACCTCCGAAATGTCCTCCATATTGTGATCCATGGCAATGCCATAGGATCTTCTGCACCTCTTCTCTAGGCACGCACCTACGGATTAGTCTGTATGCGTATCTCTTAAAGAGATATGGTTCATCCCACAAGTAGAACTTTGCATCAGAAAGTAGTTTTTTCTTTTGCTGCCTGCTGCACTCCTTGCGAATGAATCTTGCAGCTTTATAGTTTACGATGTCTGCAAACCATGGCACCTCTTGAATGGCAAAGAGTTGCTCATCCAGAAAGGTTTCAGAGATCTCAGTGAGGGGTAAAGACATCCCTTCTGCTGGTTCAATCCGGGACAGGTGATCTGCTACTTGATTCTCTGTTCCTTTTCTGTCTCTTATTTCTGTATCAAACTCTTGCAGAAGCAACACCCATCTTATGAGCCTGGGTTTTGAATCCTGCTTTGTAAGTAGATATTTAAGAGCAGCATGGTCAGTGTACACAATCACTTTTGATCCTACCAAATAGGATCTGAACTTGTCAATGGCATAAACCACTGCAAGCAATTCCTTTTCTGTGGTTGTGTAATTTTTCTGTGCGTCATTTAGAACACAACTAGCGTAGTAAATGACGTGCAGAAGCTTGTCATGCCTCTATCCCGATATTGCACCAATAGCATGGTCACTGGCATCACACATTAGTTCAAATGGTAATGTCCAGTTCCGGTGCAGAAATGACAGGTGCTGTAACCAGCTTAGCCTTCAGAATCTCAAAGGCCTGCAAACACTCTGTGTCAAAGACAAATGGTGTATCAGCAGCTAGCAGGTTACTCAGAGGTTTTGCGATTTTTGAAAAATCCTTTATAAACCTCCTGTAGAATCCTGCACATCCCAGAAAACTTCTGATTGCCTTAACATTGGTGGAGGTGGTAATTTTTCGATTACCTCCACCTTAGCTTGATCCACCTCTATGCCTTTGTTCAAAATTTTGTGCCCAAAGACAATTCTATCAGTCACCATAAAGTGACATTTGTCCCAGTTTAAAACCAGGTTGGTCTCTTGGTACCTTTTCAGAACAAGTGCTAGATGATCAAGACAGGAGCTGAATGAGTCTCCAGACACTGAGAAGTCGTCCATAAAGACTTCCAGAAATTTTTCCACCATATCAGAGAAAATAGAGAGCATGCATCTCTGAAAGGTTGCTGGTGCATTACACAGACCAAATGGCATCCTTCTATAGGCAAATACTCCAGATGGACATGTGAATGCTGTTTTCTCTTGATCCTGGGGATCTACTGTAATCTGGTTGTAGCCTGAGTAGCCATCCAAAAAGTAGTAATAGTCATGACCTGCTAGCCTTTCTAGCATTTGGTCTATGAAGGGTAAAGGAAAATGATCCTTTCTGGTGGCTGTATTGAGTCTTCTGTAGTCAATACACATGCGCCACCCTGTAACTGTTCTTGTAGGAACCAGTTCATTTTTTTCATTATGAACCACTGTTATGCCTCCCTTTTTGGGTACAACTTGGACAGGGCTCACCCAGGGGCTATCAGAAATGGGATAAATAATCACAGCCTTTAATAATTTAGTGACCTCTTTCTGCACCACCTCCTTTATGGCTGGATTCAGCCGCCTTTGTGGTTGAACTACTGGTTCGGCATTATCCTCCAGTAGGATCTTGTGCGTGCATCTAGCCGGGCTAATGCCCTTGATATCACTAATGGACCACCCAAGAGCTGTCTTGTGTGTCTTTAGCACCTGAATTAGTGCTTTCTCTTCCTGTGGCTCTAAGGTAGAGCTTATGATTACAGAAAAAGTTTCACCTTCTCCCAGAAAAGCATATTTTAGGGATGGTGGTAGTGATTTGAGCTCGGGTTAGGAGGTTTCTCCTCTTGCTGAAGAATTTTCAAAGGTTCTTTTATTTCCTCTGGTTCCTCTAGATCAGGTTGAACATCTTTAAAGATATCCTCTAGCTCTGATTTGAGACTATCAGCCATATTGATCTCCTGTACCAGGGAATCAATAATATCAACACGCATGCAGTCTTTTGACGTGTCTGGGTGCTTCATTGCTTTAATAGCATTCAGCCTAAACTCATCCTCATTGACTATCAGGGTTACTTCCCCTTTTTGGATGTCAATGAGGGTTCGTCCAGTTGCTAGGAAAGGTCTTCCTAGAATGAGAGTTGCACTCTTGTGCTCCTCCATTTCCAACACTACAAAGTCAGTGGGAAAGGCGAATGGCCCAACTGTGACAATCATGTCTTAAATTACACCTGATGGGTATTTAATGGAGCCATCAGCAAGTTGAAGACATATCCTGGTTGGTTTGACCTAGTGGATGCAAGGATTAGGTTGATACTTGCCCCAAGATCACATAGAGCTGTCTTGGTACTGGTTTCCTCTAATGTGCATCGTATCATAAAGCTTCCAGGATCTTTAAGCTTCTCTGGTGAGCTCTTTAAAATGATTGCACTGCATTCTTCAGTGAGAAAGACTTTTTCAGTTTCTCTCTAATCCTTCTTATGACTTAAGATCTCTTTCATGAACTTAGCATAAGAGGGTATTTGCTCAAGCGCCTCTGTAAACGGAATCTTGATTTCAAGAGTCCTGAGATAATCTGCAAAGCGGGCAAATTATTTATCCTGTTCTGCTTGGCGGAGTTTCTGAGGATAAGGTATTTTGGCTTTGTATTCTGGCAACTGTATCAATGAGCTCTTGAGCCTCTTCAATTATTTTTCTCAGGTGTATAGATCTACCAGTTGAGTGGTCTAGAGATATCTGAGCTTTTTCTGTAAGCCCGTAGTAGAAGATGTCTAACTGCACCCACTCTGAAAACATTTCAGAGGGGCATTTCCTTAGTATCTCTCTGTACCTCTCCCAGGTATTGTAAAGGAATTCATTATCCTCTTGTTTAAAGCCTTGGATGTCCAGCCTTAGCTGTGTCATCCTCTTAGGAGGAAAATATTGATTCAGGAACTTGTTTGACAACTGTTTCCATGTTCTTATGATGGCCTTAGGTTGGTTATTTAACCACCTCTTAGCTTGGCCTTTTACAGCAAATGGAAACAGTAATAATCTGTAGACATCCTGATCTACTTCTTTATCATGTACTGTGTCAGCAATTTGTAAGAACTGTGCCAGAAACTCAGTTGGTTCTTCCTGTGGAAGACCAGAATACTGGCAATTTTGCTGCACCATGATAATGAACTGAGGATTCAACTCAAAACTACTGACTCCGATGGAGGGTATATAGATACTACTCCCATACGAAGCAGTAATGGGTTAGCATATGACCCCAGAGTCCTTCTGGACTGTTCATTTCCACTTAGGTCCGTGATGGAGAAAGGGAGATGATATAGAAAAAAAATTTTATTTTATATTTAATTATTTATTTATATATATATTTTTTGTCGAAATAATAAAATAAAAAAAACTAAAATAAATAATAAAAAAAGATTTGAAAATATTTTATGAAGATTTTCGAAAAAGTGAGGAGAGAGAAAGTGGTTAGGATGTTTTTGAAAAAGATATGATTTTAAAAATCTTAAAAGGATATGATTTGAAAAAATTTGACCAAGTCAACCCAAGGGATTCGAAAATTATGAGCAATTAAAGGAAAATATATTTTTTTGATTTTTGAATTTTATGAAGAAAGAGAAAAACGCACAAAAGACATAAGACTTAAAATTTTTAGATCTAATGCTCCTTGTTTTTTGAAAGTTTTGGAGGGAAAACACCAAGGAACACCAAACTTAAAAATTTTAAGATAAAAACACAAAGAAGACTCAAGAACACCTTGAAGATTCACAAGAACAACAAAAACAAAAAGAAAGAACACCAAACTTAAAATTTTTAGAAAACCAAAATAAATTTTCGAAAACTAAAGAAAAATTAACAAGAGAACACCAAACTTAAAGTTTGGCACAAGAATTAATCAAAGAAAAATTATTTTTGAAAAAGTTTTAAAAGGAAGATACCTAATTACCAAGAACACAAGCACCACGCTCTAGCCAACTGAGCTATAAATTTAACGTGTTTTAAAAAAGTATTTTTAAAGGAAAATAAAAACATGCAATTGATACTAAACTTAAGATATGAAACTAAACTCAAACAAAAGACTCCAAGAAAAATTAAAAACTAATAAGGAAAAATAATATTTTTGAAAGATTTTTAAAAAGGAATAATAAAAGATGCAATCCTAGTGACTCTAAACCAAAAAGACAAATTTTTCCTAATCTAAGTAACAAAATAAACCATCAACTGTTCAAACTCGAACAATCCCCGGCAACGGCGCCAAAAACTTAGTGCATGAAAATTACACTCACACTATATAATTCCGCACAACTAACCAGCAAGTGCAACGGGTCGTCCAAGTAATACCTTACGTGAGTAAGGGTCGATCCCACGGAGATTGTCGGCTTGAAGCAAGCTATGGTTATCATATTATTCTTAGTAAGGATATCAATAGGGTTCTTTAGTTTTAATTGTAAAAAGTGAAAGAGCATGAAATGAATAATTGTTACGCAGTAATGGAGAATGGGTTGGAGTTTTGGAGATGCTTTGTCCTTTGAATTTCTGCTTTCCTACTGTCTTCTTCTTCATGCACGCAGGTCTCCTTCCATGGCAAGCTGTATGTTGGAGGATCACCGTTGTCAATAGCTACCAGCCGTCCTCTCAGTGAAAAGGGTCCATGTACATGGCTAACCATCTGTTGGTTCTCCCTAATGTTGGAATAGGATCCATTGATCCTTTTTTGTCTGTCACCACGCCCATCATTCATGAGTTTGAAGCTCGTCACAGTCATCCCTTCCCGGATCCTACTCGGATTACCACAGACAAGGTTTATACTTTCCAGATCTCAGGAATGCTGCCAATTGATTCTAGCTTATACCACGAAGACTCTGATCTCACGGATATGAATGCTCTGTTGTCAGGAGAGGCAGTCAAATGCGTGAGCCAGGAACCCAAGAGACATCCATTTAATCTAAGGTAGAACGGAAGTGGTTGTCAGGCACGCGTTCATAGGTTGAGAATGGTGATGAGTGTCACGGATCATCATATTCTTCATGTTGAAGTGCGAACAAGCATCTTAGAATAGAGACAAGCGAGATTGAATAGAAAACATAAATACTTGCATTAATTCATCGAGACGCTGCAGAGCTGCTCACCCCCAACCATGGGGTTTAGAGACTCATACCGTCAAAGGTACAATTTCAGATGTAAAATTTCATGGGTACAAAATAAATCTCTAAAAGTAGTTTATATACTCAACTAGTAACCTAGGTTTACAGAAAATGAGTAAACTAAGATAGATAATGCAGAAATCCACTTCTGGAGCCCACTTGGTGTGTGCTAAGGCTGAGCATTGAAGCTTTCACGTGCATAAAATAGGGCAGAAAGCTGGCGTTAAACGCCAGTTTGCATCATCTAAACTCGGACAAAGTATGGACTATTATATATTTCTGGAAAGCCCTGGATGTCTACTTTCCAACGCAATTGAGAGCACGCCATTTTGATTTCTGTAGCTCCAAAAATTCCACTTTGCATACAGGGAGGTCAGAATCCAACAGCATCAACAGCCCTTTATCAGCCCCTGAATCAGATTTTTGCTCAGGTCCCTCAATTTCAGCAAAAAAATACCTGAAATCATATAAAAATATACAAACTCATATTAAAGTCCAAAAATGTGATTTCTGCATAAAAAATAATAAAAATATACTAAAAAGTGGCTAGATCCTACTAAAAACTATATTAAAACACCCCCAAAAAGCGTATAAAATATCCGCTCATCACTAGGCATCAGAGGTACTAAATACAACTCCATGAATGAGCAAGATGGAGGCTGCATTAATGATAAATATCTCTAGGGAAACCGCTAAAAAAAGATTAAACATGTGGGAGCCAAACGAATTCTGTTTTCATTTTCCCCGTATGGAGCGCTGAGTTACTTGTGAAAGTTGTACTGAGGGGGTGTGCAATATCCTTCCGCATATTCTAAATAAAGAAATCCCTTTCCCATGTTGCCTGCCAACTGGTACTTTCGGGTCATCACCCCCCAAAACAGGCTACGCTCGCAGAGCGGAAGAGTGCTCATCTGAAATAATCTGGCGGGGCACCCTCCCTTTTAATTCGGAATAGGTAGCCGAATACTACCCTTGTAGCTGTAGCTCCTCCTGATGGGTATGGAGCCTTCTAGCAGTAGCTCTTTTGACTAAGATTATGGCAATATGAGGATTATCGAGAGCTCTCGCTCCTTTCCCCATCCAATCGCCTGTGGGGTCAAGGCCCGCCATTTGGCGGATAATATCCACCTTCCTTGACCTCAATAGGTCTTCGGCCTGATATCGGGCTAGCTCTATCTCAGGGGCCGATGGAGTGGTATTGTGATCCAAAAGGCGATGCTGTATGGATCCAACACAATCCCCTCCTATCACTTCATCCGGCAGATATGGATAGGGGACCACCCCAACCAAGGGGTGGATTAGCCGGACCAGCTTCCTAACCCTTGTTCTATTGGTTTGGCGGTTGCTACCAAGACGATTTCTTTATGCCCATCAAAGGACCTCGAGATGCTAATCCACGAAAAACGATACGAGAAATTCGAAAGAACTCATATACGGAACGAGGGCGACCCGTGGAAATACATCGGTTTCTGACTCGTGCAAAGGAACTATTTCTTGGCAACTTGGACAACTTATAACGAAGTTTGTCCCGCATATCACTAGGAAGATCCGAATCTTTACAAAAGGCTTTATAAAGCTTTCGTCTCAATTCATATTTAGTCGCGAGCAATCTACGTTTGTGATCTCGTATATTTCGCTTCTCCGACACGAATCTCTTACTCAAAATCTCCCTTATTTTTCTACAAAAAGTCCACTTATTATTACCCAATTCATTAGAAGCTGCTCATCTGGTCCTTACTTTCCCCTACCTTCCGTAGGCATGTTCGGGGAGTAGCCTGATTGATAAAGTATCAACTTGTGTGGGCCTATTAACGATTTGAGGTTGACGTGGGATTAAAGATTATGAGGATAGTATTGGGACCATTATTCTGAAGGTTCATACGAAGTCCTTCCAAGAAAGCTATTTCTTTCTTGTCCTTTTCCACCACTGGCTCTTCCGCCTGTTTGTCCAGGAGTTCCCACTGTTCGTCCAAGAAGTCATCAAAGACTTCGTTAGGTTTGTAGGGGGCCTAGCCGACCATGTAAGGGTGCTCAGAAAGCACCCTATTAAAAAGACAGAAACATGAGTGTTTCTGCTCTTGGATCCAGAGATCCCAGTTTTCAAACTCAAGAAAGGAGTTAGAATCCCTTTGAGAGGAAACATGATCAAGCTCATGTCTTATTTGAGCCCAATAGTCTCCCCTTGCCTTATCCAGCAAATAGGGGCTATTGTCCAGCTCGAGCCGTACAATGCGAAATCGCATTGACGATTCCTTTCATTTCGCACAACAGACCCTTGATGGGACGGCCCTTCTCCAGGAGAAGGAGGAATTACATTATCCCCTGTCTTGAAGGATGAACCCGACTGTGTGAAATAGGTAGGCGTCGGCTAGTTCATGCTGGACGCCGGACCATCCCCCAAAACCATAGAAAGGATTACACCTCCTTCGTTCGAAACTACTGGACAAATAATTGAAAGCAATAGTAAGCCCGTATAAATCCTAAAAGAACCAAGATACAAGGCGACCAGAAAATAAAGGCACGTATCGATAACCAAGACGAGTCCCCTTCCATAACGTCTAGTTAATGAGACACCAAAAAAACCCTACAGCACACAACAAAAAAACAAAACTATCCCATAAAGGTGAATAGTCATTAGACTGCTGCTTTGTTCTGATCCAAAATAGAGCAACCGTCCTACAAAAGCACCAACTACGGAACCCAAAATTGGAATTAGTGGAGACATGACAGAAACCGTTCAAAAAGAGCTCTGCTCCCAACCAAAAAGGGGAGACTTGTTTGTTGTCAATTGCCGGTTGGGTTTATCAACCAAGAAAGAATTGGGAAAGACAAGATGCACAAAGGAAACTTAACTGGGAAGAGTCGCGAGAGCTTCCACGCGCGTGTCGCGCCGCTATATGCTGTCCCCTACCCAGGAGCTAGGCTCGGCCCATACAGTACCAGGGAGGAAGCCGATAGCATTAGGAAGGAGAATTATCAGCACTTTACACAGAGAAAGCATGATGAACAATTAGCTGCTGGTAAACAGTCCCATGCCAGCTATCACACATCTCACTTTACGCAGAGTCAGCGCGAAGAAAGGCAGATCAACTTCCTTTCTCTTACTTACGACATTTTCATTTCTAGTTAGAGGAGCAGACCACTCTAACTTACTTTATCTTAGATAGAGCTATGATAAATGTAAAACTCACCCACTGAAGAACTAATGTGAGCTCGGGAGGAAATGTGCCTCGTACTTTGCTACAACGATCTTTGTATGTACGGGTATTGATAATGGAAGAGACTAGATCAAATAGGGACCAAAATCGTATTTAACTCTAATAATTATTTCAAAATATGTGAAAATTTTAAAGGTAGCTATTGATGAGCGGATATTTTATATGCTTTTTGATGCTATTTTCCTATTGTTTTCAATATATTTTATTAAGTTTTATTATGTTTTAGTAAGTTTTTGTGAGAAAATAACTTTTTGGATGCTACTTTAAGTTTTTGTAGTTTTTCTATGAGTTTAGGTGATTTTTGGGTAAAATTAGTAAGTTTTAGCTGATTTAGAGGCAAAAAAAGGAGTGTAGATGCTGTCAAATCCTGACCACTATGCATTCAAACGAGTATTTCTGGAGCAAAAAAGATTCACTTGATGCACTTTTAACGGCATTAAAAAGCTAACATCCAAGGCTTTCCAGCAATATATAATGGTCTATACTTTTATTTGGAGACAACTTCCCAAAATGGGCATTGAATGCCCACATTACACCTTTTCTAACGTTCAACGCCCAAACAGGACCAATCTCTAGTTGAACGTCCAAACTGGCGTTCAACGCCAGCCAGAAAGCAGAAAACGCCCAGAACATGATTTGAATGCCAGGCATCAACCCAAACACTCACTAAGTGGGTCCCAAAATGGATTTTAGCAATTCTTAGCTTATGTTATTTCCCTTTTTGTAATTTGTAATTAAAAACAATATCTTTTAGGGTTTAGTCTTAGAGTTTTTATTATAAATAAGGGACTTCCTTCTTCCTGAGGACTATGCTTCCTAGGAGGGGAGAAGCTCATGCATATTACCTTACACGTTCTTAATGTGTTCTTTGAAAAGCATGAGTAACTAAACCTCCTAGGTTAAGGTTAGGAGCTCTACTGATTCTCATGGATTAATAATATTACTATTTCTATTTCAACATATGTTTGATTCCATTCTAAGATGCATTCTCGTTCTTCATCTTTATGAATCTGGGGCGAACGAAAGTATGACCCCTTGTTCTACATGAGTTCTTGTGAGTCTCAGAAGGGATAGCATTGAACTATAAGCTTGAGGTGACATCTCTTAGACGGCTAATCCACAATCTCGTTGGAGACATGGGAATATCTGTTCAGCCGAGTTCTGCGGCGATTAGGGCCTTTGTGGTATAAGCTAGAATCATAACGTTTCATTCTCTAATTCGAAAAATCTGACCTTGTTTGTGGCATTTTGAGTAGGATCACCAGAGATTGAATTACTAGAGCTTCACCCTCGTTCAGATTGAATGACCATTGACGTCGCATTTGATGTGGATCAGAGGAGATTAATAACCACTGACGTGGTGTTAATCACTTACAGCATGCCATGGAATGAATCCTCCATTGTTGGAATAGACAGTAAAAGAAGTTGATCTGAAAAGATAAAGCATCTCCAAAGTCTTAACCGATTTTTCACTATTGTTTTTTCGCTATTTCTTTATTGCTATCTTGTTTTGTTTATGCACATTCAACAACAAATTATCAACTCTCTATTCGCCTGATTAAGATCTACAGTATAACCACTGTTTGCTCATTCCAACAATCCTCGTGGGATCGACCCTCACTCATCCGAGGTATTACTTGGATGACTCGGTGCACTTGCCAATTAAGCTGTGCTGAGTTCTAAATTTTGCGCACCAAGTTTTTGGCGCCGTTGTCGGAGATTGTTTGAGATTGACAAACTAACGGTCGTCTTGTTCCTTAGATCAGGTACTTTTTACTGCTTTTTTTTTGTTTGTGTTTCTTGTGTTTTGATTTCTTGTTGCAATTTTCAAACTTTCTGGGTTTATTTTTCAAAAAGTTTTCAAAAACTTTTTCTTTTATTTGAGTCTTGTGTCAATCTTTAAGTTTGGTATCTTTTTGGCTTTTCTTCTCTTGAATTTTTCAAAAAGTTGTTCTTGGTTGTTCTTCTTTATGTTCGAATTGTTCTTGGTCTTTTTTCTTTGTTTGATTTCAAAATTTTTAAGTTTGGTGTCTTCTTGTGTTTTTTTTTCAAAATTTCGAAAATAGTATAGTTTGATCTTAAAATCTTTAAAGTTTGGTGTCTTTTAGTGTTTGTCTTTTCAATTTTTTTAAATTTTGAAATTTCAAATTTCAAATTTCTTGTTATCTTATTTTAATTTAATTTCAAATTTAAGTTTGGTGCCTCATTAATTATCTTTTTGTTTATCTTTTTATCTTTTCAAATCTTTATCTTATCTTTTTCCTTTTATTTGAATTTCAAATTTTTTTTTATCTTATCTTGTTTTAAATTCGAATTTTAAATATTCAAATTTCAAAACTTCTATCTTATCTTAATTCAAATTCAATTTTCAAAATTCAAAATTTTAAAATTCAAAATTCAAAATTTAAAATTCAATTTTCAAATTTCAAAAATTCAAAATTCAAATTTCAAAATTTAAATTCAAAATCTTTTCAAATCTTTCAAATCTTATCTTTCCTTGTTTGACTTTTTCTTTCCAAATTTAAATTTTAAAATTTTTTTAAAAAAATTTTTAAAATCAAATCTTTTATTTTATTTGCAAATCTTGTTAGTTAATTATTTATTTTATCTTATTTTAATTTTAAGAGTTTGGTGTCTTGATTAGTAATCCTTATTTTCTTGTTTTAAATCTTCATCCTATCTTTTTCAAAATTTGATTTTCAATTTTTTTTGTTATCTTATCTTATTTCAAATTTAAAATTTTAAGTTTTACTATCTTGTTAGTTTTGCTTTCTTTTTTTTTAAATTTGAATTTTAAAATTTTAAAATTTTTTAAAAAGTTATCTTGTCTTTGACTTAAATTCAAAGTTTAAAAATTTAGAATCTTATTAGTTTTTCTTTCTTTTAAAATTTTAGAATCTTTAAAATTTTTTTAAAATTTATCTTATCTTGTTTCTCTCTTTCTCTTGACTTTTTCAAATTTTGAATTTCAAAATCTTTATTTGACTTTTTAATTTAAATTTCAAATTTCTTTAAAATCAAATTTTTATTTTCAAATCTTGTTAGTTAATTATTTGTTCTATCTTGTTTTAATTTTCAAATCTTTAGTCTTTCTTTCTTTCAAAAAAATTAAATTTTAAAATCTTTTCTTATCGTATTTTGTTTCTTTCTCCTGATGCTTTCTTTCTAATTTGAATTTTAAAATTTTTATTTGACTTTCTCTCTCCAATTTTTGAAAATCTTATCTTCAATTTCAAATCTTGTTAGTTAATTGGTTGTCTTATCTTGTTTTAATTTTAAAGTTTGGTGTTTCTTTGGTCTTTCTTTCTTAAATTTCAATTTCTTTAAATTTTCAAATCTTATTTTATCTTGTTTTTTTCTCTTGACTTTTCTTTTCAATTTTTGAAATTCAAAATCTTTAATTGACTTTTTCTCTTTAATTTTTGAAATTTCTAATTATTATTTTTTCTATTTTTTATTTATTTTCGAATTTTTTTAAAAAAATTGGCTATATCACTAGGAGTTCTCTAGACTTTGACATAGAGACTCCCCACCTTTCTTTCACTATGCAGGAACGCTAGAATCACTATGTATCTAGATGGAGATACTCAACCTAGAAGGACCCTGGGATTTTACTCAACTCTCAATCCTGACTTCTATAGAAGCAGCGTTAGTATACTTCCTATTGGAATAGCTCATTTTGAGCTCAACCCAAAGTTAATTTTTCTAGTGCAACAAAATTGCCAGTTTCATGGACTCCTGCAAGAAGAACCCACATAATTTCTTGCGGAATTCTTGCAGATAGCTGACATAGTAAGAACTAGCGGAGTAGACCAGGATGTCTATAGACTCTTGCTCTTTCCATTTACTGTAAAAGGCCAAGCAAAGAGGTGGTTGGATAACCAACCCAAATCAAGCTTGAAAACACGGGATAAGCTAGTGGACAAATTCTTGAACCAATACTTCCCCCCAAGGAAGCTAACCCAGCTAAGGCTAGACATTCAAGACCTCAGACAAGAAGAGAATGAGTCTCTTCATGATGCCTGGGGGAGATACAGAATGATGCTATAGAAATACCCCACGAAAATATTTTCAGAGTGGGTAAAGCCAGACATCTTCTATTACAGGCTCACAGATAGGGCTAAGATGTCCTTAGATCATTCTGTTGGTAGTTCAATACACATGAAAAAGACAATTGACGAAGTTTAAGAACTCATTGAGACAGTCGCCAACAACCAGCATCTATACTCATCTGGTGAGACTTCAATGAAAGGAGAGGTCAAGACAGTGTCCACTAAATCTAACCCTTCAGAACAAAGTGAACCATTAACCCAGCAGCTGCACCTTTCACACAACTGCTAAGCTTGCAAGAAGTATTGCAGGAAACCCGAGCTTTCATCAAGAATATGGAAGCACAATTGAGCCAGGTCAAACAGCATTTGTCTGACCAGATAAGAGAAGAGTGCCAAGCCATCCAATTGAGGAATGGAAGGACACTAGATACTCAACCTCAGAAAAATAGAACGTAGGATGAAGAAGGAACACCAAAGAGTGAAAACACAGCAACCTAGGGCACTTCCAAGGGTGTTGTACACTCAGAGGGGAGCAAGACTGGCGTTCAATGCCCAGCGAGGGTCAACAAAGGCATTCAACACCAAAAAATGGGAGACATAAGTGCGAGTCCAGAGAACACCCCCCTAGACATCCTAACAATCCCTTTTCAGTTACTCCAGACACTCATCCTACAATACCTAAAGCCCAAGAGTGCAAGGCCATCATAATGGATGCTAGATCCATACCAAAGGAGGAAGTGCAAGCTGCTAAAGGGTCAGAGGAGAGAGATGCTCCAGAAAAGGCTGAGGTTTTGAAGAAAAGGTCCCTCTCTAATGGAAGAACCCTCATTGATGCTGAGAGAGGTAAATTGGTGATGAGGTTACATGAGGCTTACATGGTCTTCAAGGCATTTAAACCTCCAAGACCCCCTAACAAAGGAGGTACTTGAATGCAGAATACAATACTAAAGCCCCCTCTCTTGGATAGAACCAATTCGATTCCCCCTGACACCAAACGTAAGTTTGGCATTGGGTGTGCACTATCTACCAAGGAGGAAGGTCCCAATAGAAGGATGCCTAGGGGATGGAAGAACAAAAATATCACTACTGAAGGCTTCTCATCAAGGATAAGGGTAGTATTCCTTGCAAGCCCAATCCTGCCTCATGCAGTGAATATGATCTTATCTCTTGAGCATATTAAGCTGATTCATGAGAGCATAGGAAGGAAGCTCCCAATGGAGAGTGAGGATTTATTCCTTTATGATTATCTTCCTCCTTGAAGGAGCTAACCGTCAAGCTAGTGATAGTAAAGAAGCGCTTGTTGGAAGGTGGTGAACGAAATTGACTCTGCAATATTCACACAGATAGACCGGCAAGTGCACCAGGGCATCCAAGTAATACCTCAGGTGAGTGAGGGTCGATTCCACGGAGATTTTTGGATTGAGCAAGCAATGGCTACCTTGTAGATCTATTGTTGGATTGAGCAAGCAGTGGCTATCTTGTAGATCTTAGTCAGCTGGATAGAAAATATAGTTGTTGTGTAAAAACGAATAAAAATAGAATAAAGATAGAAGTACTTAATCGGTGTGAAATCAGTGATAAGAGAATGGTTGAGGCTTCGGAGATGCTTCTTCCTTCTAGATCAATTTTTTTCACTGTCTACTTCAACTTCAGATGATTCATTCCATGGTAAGCTGTTAGTGACTAACGCTAGGTCAGTGGTCATTAATTTCTTCTACTTCAAATCAAACACCAGGTCAGTGGTCATCCAATCTAAATGGGGGTGAAGCTCTAGCAATCCATTCCCATAGTGATCCTACTCAAAACGCCACAGATAAAGTCAGATCTTCCAGATTAGAGAATTCTGCTTCACGATTCTACCCTATACCACAAAGGCCCTAATCACCCCGTACCTCGGCTGAACTGAAGGCTCCAAGTACCCAACAAAGTCGTGGATTAGCCGTCTAAGAGATGTATAATCAAGCTTGTGGTTCAATACTATCCCATCAAGGACTCGTAAAAACCCATGTAGAATAGGGATGATGGTCAAGTTACACTCCCAATTCATTATGATGAAGAACGAAGATATATCTTAGAATAGAATCAAGCATAGATTGAAATAGAATAGTGATATTATTAATCCATAAGAATCAGCAGAGCTCCTAACCATAACCTAGGAGGTTAGTGACTCATAGCTTACAGAAAGTAGTAAATAAAAAATATGGCATAAAGTTCTTAACAAAGGTGATCCTTGTTCTATATATACTAATTTGATAACTAAGAATTACAGAAATAAGATAAACTATTCTTGTAGTACGAAAATTCACTTTCCAGGCCCACTTGGTAAGTATTTGGGCTGAGCTTGGAGTGAAGCCACGAGTTAGTACTACCTCTAAGGCGTTGGATGCCAGCATTGGACTCCTTTTTGAACTTTGGACTCTTTTTTGGGCGTTGGGCGCCAACTGCTCCTTTTTGGGCATCCAATGCCAGGAATGGGATTGGTAGCCAGTGTTGAATGCCAGTTTTGGGCCTTCATTTCTAGAGCAAAGTATAGACTATTATCTATTGCTGGAAAGCCCTGGTTGTTAGGTTTTCATAGCCATTGAGAGCGCGTCATTTGGACTTCTGTAGCTCCAGAAATGCTCCTTCAAGTTTATGAAGGTCAGAATCTAACAGCATCTGCAGTTCTTTCTCTGTCTCTGAATCAGACTTGTCCAAAGCTCCTCTATTCCAGAGCTCCTCAATTTCTCTAACATCTTTAGAAATTTAAAATCTAGATGGAATTTGATATGAAAAAATTCTTGTATAGTTTGGAATCAATCAAAACAAGCATCAATTTGTTGGTAGCATAGTCGAAACCTATAATGAAGTCTCACCATTAAATGTTAAATTCAATACAAAATAACCGAGAGTAATTAAACCTCGGGTCGTCTTCCCTAGGAGTTTCAATGAAATGTACATTTATTGGCTATGAGAAAGCATGGGGGATTGGGGGAATGCAAGAGAGGGGCAAGTAATGTAAATAGCAAGGAATTAAATAAGCATGTAAGAAAGTAAAGAAAAGCAATTAAAAGCAATGAAAATGGAAAATAAGTGCTAAAAATGATTTGATGAATCCATATTTGATGATGATATTTTGGTTAGAATTGAATGGATTTCATCACATAAAATTACACTAATTCCCTTGAATAGCATGCTTTTGAACTTTTCTCCCAAATTGTGCTTGATATTGAAAGCATGCTCTTTTATGCTTACTTTGATCTATTTTTATTCCATTTGCCTTCCATTCGATGCCTTGATGTTGTTTGTGAGTGAATTCATGTTTATAAGGTAAGAATGGGTTGGAGAAAATAGAAGAAGAGCTTGCAAAATGGAGGAAGCATGAAGAATCAAAGGAGAAGAGTTCAGAGACGTGTGCGTGCGCACAGCCTTCTGTGCGCCTGCACAGGAGCCCAAGTAGAGCGTGTGGATCAGTTCGAGCGCATCGCGCGTCCCACCTAGCATTCGCCTAGTGTGCGTGCGCACAGCCTCTTATGTGTACGCACAGGAGGGGATTTTTGCAAAGCATGCGGACGCATATGCCTGTGCATCCGCACAGGTATCTGCACATGACCTCATTAGAAAAGAACATGCCTCACGATTTGGGGGCTTTGGGGGCCCATTTCTGGTGTCTTAGAGCTCATATTGGAGGGGAAATGAAGGAAATAACATAGCATGGCATTAGTATAGTTTTATGAGTAGAATAGAAGGATTTTAGTTTAGTTTTCTCTAAGTTTTCTCATCTTCTCCATTAGGGTTTTATTAGGGTTTTATATTCCAAGTGCCATTTCCATTTTTGATCATTGGATTTTGCTAATCTCATTGTAAGTATTCTCTTGTTAATACTCTTTATGATTATATTATCATTACTCTTTCTTCTCATTCAAGATATAGTCAAATTTTGTTTCTCTTTTGCAATTCCACTTTCTTGTTGATGAGTTTATGTTTGATGTTCATTTCATGATTTCTTATGTTATTCTTGTTGATTGAGATTAATTGTTGCTTTTAATTCCAAGTCTTTTCTTATTTTTCTCAGGATTAAGCTTTTTGCCCACTAAGTGTTTGACAAAATGTCAAACATGGTTTTAGGCTAAATTTTTTGCTTCTTGGCTTGGGTGAAGTGAGCAATTGGGTTCCTAGAGTTGGAATGTCCAACATTTAGTGTCAATTCTTGGGTTGTTAATTGTTCTTGTTCCCACTAACGCTAATTTGTTGCTAAGGCAATTAGCAAGCAATTTAGGATTTGTGGGTTAAGAACACTTATGATCATTTAACTTACCTTCCGATGTGAGGGTTGATCAAGTGAAACTAATCCAACACAATTGTCATAGTTGTGGTTCCAACAAGGAAAGGATCCTTAGCTCACTCCAAGCCAAGACCTCTTCTTAAGTTTATAACCTATCATACATTGCCATGTTAATCTCTTTTATACTTTACTTGTTCATATTACATAGTCGGTTCTTTAATTTCATTATTATTTCAATCATTACAATTTTGCATGTTCTTTTATTGCTTTATATGTTTATTTCTTCATTGAAAACCCCTTGATTGCTACAACCGAAATTTACACACTCATTACTTTTTAAGTGCTTCCTTGGGAGACGACCCAGAACTTCAAACTCCCAGATATTTTGTTTTGATTGTGACTCCCCTTTTGAACTAAATTTGAATGTGAGAGTTCATTGTTGGTTTGGACTATGCTACTAACGAAGTGATTCTTATTTTGATCAACTCTAAACCGACATAAATTCTCGCTCATCACGACTCTTGGTGATAATTGGGGAATTTAGGATTCCAATCCCAATTATGGACCACAAACATGGCAATTGTGTGGAATTAATTCCAATTAGTCAATCCAACTTGAGAATTAGTCAAAAGGGCATAATTGATCCCAATCCCTAAGTCCTAAGTCAACACTAGTGGGTCACTTAGAGTCAAGGGAAACCAAACCAATTAACAATCCTCACACAATGCGAAATGGACATTCACAACTCAATTTCACCCAAACACCCAATTTCTCAACCAAGAGTGTGAAAACTAAACATGCAAGGAATTAAACATCAAAGCAATAAAAGTCAAAACAATAAAATTCAAGGAAAGGAAACTTCAAGTGCAAGAAATCTCTTGGCAAGTAATAGAGAGCTAAGGTTACCTATCCTAGCCATTGACTACAAAAACATGATGATTGTGAAAAGTTAATCCTACTTAGTCAACCTTACATCGAAGATAAGTCAAGTAGGCATAGTTGATTCCAATTCCTAAGTCCCAAGTCAACACTATTGAGTCACTTGGTGTCAAGGGAAACCAAATCACTAACTACTATAATGTATCAAATAAGAATGGACATCAATGACTCAAGGGTCACCAAAGTCATCCATTCCAAGCCAAGAGTGAGGAAAAACTAAGTGAATACTAAGCCAAGCATTTTATCAAACACTTGGTGTGCATGAAAATAAAATAATCTTAAATTGCATTAAGAATAAAATCTAACTACCAAAAGCAAGAAAATGACAATAACAATCAAAGGAAGCAATAAATGACATGAAAACATAAATTTGCATTAATTGGAATTAAAATTAACAAAGAGTGTTCATAACATAAAAAAGACAAAATAAAGGAAATAACAAGAGAAATGAAGGAGAAAAAGATAAGAAAGCATGAAAACATAAAGGAAACTACATTAAAACAAGAATTAAAGACTGAAATTAAAGGAAATTAAACTAAGAAAATCCTAATTCTAGCGAGAGAAGGGAGATTCTCTCTCTAGAAACTAAGAGAAAACATCATAAAAGCTAAACCTAATTGCCCTCCCCCCCCCCCCCCCCCCCCCGTGATTCCACATGAGTTAGGGTTAAAATAGCTTCAGAAATGAGTTGGACTGGGTTTTGGAGGCCCAGAATTCGCCCCCAGTGATTTGTATTAATGAGCTCACGTTACTCGGGTCACGCGTACGCGTCGCCTGGCAAAAATCAATCCACGCGTACACGTCTCGCGAATCTTCCTTGTGCGTACGCACACATACTTGTGCGTACGCACACATGCTGGAATTTCCAAACTCCATTTCTTCATGGTTTCTTCCCTTTTGTATGTTCTTTTCCTCATTTCTTCAACCCATACTTGCCTTGGAAACCTGAAATCACTTAACAAATACATCAAGGCACCAAATGGGACTAAAGTGAATAAAATTTAGCAATTAAAAGGCCTAAAAAGCATGTTTTCACTTTCAAGCACAATTTAGGAAGAAATCATGAAACTATGCTATTTCATTGAATAAGTGTAAGAAAAGTTGATAAAATTCACCCAATTAGAGCAAATAAATACCATGAAATGTGGATTTATCACATCCCCACACTTAAACAATAGCATGTCCTCATGCTAAATACAATAAGGAAACAAGGGGTATTACATTTATTCAAAGCAAGTAAAGTACCTATATGCAATCTATCTAAATGAATGCAACCACTTAGTTAAAATAAATCAATTTTCAAGAATACATATATGAACGTAAAGGTGATGAGCGGATATTTTATACGCTTTTTGGGGGTAATTTCATGTAGATTTTAGCATGTTTTAATTAGTTTTTAGTAGAATAGTATTAGTTTTTAGGCAAAAATCGCATTTCTGGACTTTACTATGAGTTTGTGTGTTTTTCTGTGATTTCAGGTATTTTCTGACTGAAATTGAGGGAGCTGAGCAAAAATCTAAGTTAGGCTGAAAAAAGACTGCTGATGCTGTTGGATTCTGACCTCCCTGCACTCGAAATGGATTTTCTGGAGCTAGAGGAGTCCAATTGGCGCGCTCTCAACGGCGTTGGAAAGTAAACATCCAGGGCATTCCAGCAATATATAATAATCTATACTTTGCGTGAAGATAGACGACGTAACTTGGCGTTGAATGGCAAGTACATGCTGCTGTCTGGAGTTAAACGCCAGAAACACGTCATGATCCGGAGTTGAACGCCCAAAACATGTTATAACTTGGAGTTCAACTCCAAGAAAAACCTCAGCTCGTGGATAGCTTTAGTCTCAGCCCCAGCACACACCAAGTGGGCCCCAGAAGTGGATTTATGCACCAATTATCTTAGTTTACTCATTTTCTGTAAACCTAGGTTACTAGTTTTCTATTTAAACAACTTTTAGAGACTTATTTTGTATCTCATGACATTTTCAGATCTGAATTTTATACACTTTGACGGCATGAGTCTCTAAACTCCATTGTTGGGGGTGAGGAGCTCTGCAGCGTCTCAATGAATTAATGCAATTGTTTCTATTTCACTCAAACGTGTGTATGGTCCGATCTAAGATGTTTATTCGCGCTTAATTATGAAGGAGGTGATGATCCGTGACACTCATCACCTCCCTTAATCCATGAACGTGTGCCTGACAAACACCTCTGTTCTACATCAGACTGAATGAGCTTCTCTTAGATTCCTTAATCAGAATCTCCGCGGTATAAGCTAGAATTGATGGCGGCCACTCTTGAGAATCCGGAAGGTCTAAATCTTGTCTGCGGTATTCCGAGTAGGATTCAAGGATTGAATGGCTGTGACGCGCTTCAAACTCACGATTGCTGGGCGTGATGACAAACGCAAAAGGATCAATGGATCCTATTCCAACATGATCGAGAACCAACAGCTGATTAGCCGTGCTATGACAGAGCACCTGGACCGTTTTCACTGAGAGGATGGGAGGTAGCCACTGGCAATGGTGACACCCTACATACAGCTTGCCGTAGACGTGCTTTACAAACAATTGAGTTGAATATTACATTGCAGAAATTCAGAGGACAAAGCATCTCCAAAACTCCAACATATTTCTCATTACTGCACAACAAGTAATGATTTTATTCTCTTTTATTCTTTTCAATCTAATAATTCCAACTGATAATTTTAATTAATATCCTGACTAAGAATAATAAAATAAACATAGCTTGCTTCAAACCAATAATCTCCGTGGGATCGACCCTTACTCACGTAAGGTATTACTTGGACGACCCAGTGCACTTGCTGGTTAGTTGGGCGAAGCTGTGTTAAATAGTCCATTAATATTGGCCACACAATTTCGTGCACCAAGTTTTTGGCGCCGTTGCCAGGGACTATTCGAGTTTGAACAACTAAAGGTTTATTTTATTTCTTAGATTAGGAATAATTTATTTTTTTATTGTTATAGAGTCATTAAAAATCTGATAGGATAGTTTCTTTTCAAAAATTTCTTTTCAAAAATATTATTTTTCTTAATTAATTGTTAATTTTTCGTGAGTTTAGTGTCTTGTTCTAAGTTTGGTGTCAATTGCATGCTTTTCCTTGTCTCTTAATTTTTTTTCGAATTGCATGTTCTTATTTTTCCTTGATCTTCAAATTGTTCTTGTCAATTTTTCTTGTTTGATCTTTAATTTTTCTTGTTCTGTGTCTTTTCTTGTTTTTCTTGTGCTTTTTCAAAACATTAGTTTTCAAAAAAAATTTATTTTATCCATAAAAATAATACATCTTTAAAATACGTTACATTTTTAACTTAGTTGGTTATAGCGTTGGCTTATGTTCTTGGCAATTGGGCACCTTCTTTGTAAAATCCTTTTTCAAAAATAATTTTTCTTGATTTAATCTTGTGCCAAACTTTAAGTTTGGTGTTTTCTTGTTGATCTTTTCATAATTTTCAAAAATTTTATTAAAGTTTTCTAAAAATTTTAAGTTTGGTGTTCTTCCTTTTGTTCTTGGTGTTCTTGTGAATCTTCAAGGTGTTCTTGAGTTTTTTCTTGTGTCTTGATCTTGGAATTTTTAAGTTTGGTGTTCCTTGGTGTTTTCCCTCCAAAATTTTCGAAAATAAGAAGCATTAGATCTAAAAATTTTAAGTCTTGTATCTTTTATGTGTTTTTCTCTTTCATCATAAAATTCAAAATTCAAAAAAAATATCTTTTCTAACTAATTTTAAAACTACATTTTCGAAATTTTTATATAAAATTCAGATTTCGATTTCAAAATTTTTCGAAAAATTTTCACAAAATATTTTAAAATTTTTTTTATATATTCCGTTTTTATTTATTCCACTTCTATAAAATAAATAATATCAACATACCTATCATCTCCATTGTTCCATCATGGAATTAAGTGGAAATGAACAGTCCAGGAGGACTCTGGGGTCATATGCTAACCCCACTACTGCTTCATATGGGAGTAGTATCTGTATACCCTCCATTGGAGTTAGTAGCTTTGAGTTGAATCTTCAGCTCATTATCATGGTGCAGCAAAATTGCTAGTATTCCGGTCTTCCACATGAAGAACCTACAGAGTTTCTGGCATAATTTTTACAAATTGCTGACACAGTACATGATAAGGAAGTAGATCAGGATGTCTACAGATTATTACTGTTTCCATTTGCTGTAAACGATCAAGCTAAGAGGTGGTTAAATAACCAACCTAAGAACAGCATAAAAACATGGAAACAGCTGTCAGAAAAATTCCTGAATCACTATTTCCCTCCAAAACGGATGACACAGCTAAGGCTAAGCATCCAAGGCTTCAAACAAGGAGATAATGAATCCCTTTATGATGCCTGGGAGAGATATAGAGAGATGCTAAGAAAATGCCCCTCTGAAATGTTTTCAGAATGGGTGCAGTTAGACATCTTCTACTATGGGCTTACAGAAAAAGCTCAGATTTCTCTAGACCACTCAGCTGGTGGATCTATACATATGAGAAAAACAATTGAAGAAGCTCAAGAGCTTATTGATACAGTTGCCAGAAATCAGCTTCTATACCTAAGCAGTGAATCTTCCATGAAAGAATAAGCTAAAACAGTAGCTGCTGAACTCAGTCCTGTGGATCAGGCTAATGAATTCAATCAGCAATTAGACTTTCTAACTCAGCAGCTAGCCGAATTCAAGGAAATACTACAGGAAACAAGAATGGCTAACAGGAATATGGAAGTACAGTTAAAGCAAACAGAAAAGCAACTGTCAAAACAAATAGCAGAAGAATGCCAAGCAGTTCAATTAAGAAGTGGGAAAACATTAAATACCTCACTTCAAAGCAGCAGGAAGCCAAGAAATGAACAAATGGCTACTCAAAATCCCTCTGAGGACAGTCAGAGCCCAGAGAGGAATAATGCTGGCGCTGAACGCCCAGACCATGCTCATTCCTGGCGTTCAACGCCAGAAACAAGCATGAATCCGGCATTGAACGCCCAAAGGGAGCATAGTTCTGGCATTCAGACGCCAGTAACAAATAAGGAGGTGGCGTCTAACACCACTCCAGCTTCCACCCCTGGCATTCAAACGCCAGTGGGGAATCAGTCACATACAAGTGCTGATAACAACCCTTCTAAAAAGGCTTCCCAACCCACTTCTGTAGGTAATAAACCTGCAGCAACTAAGGTTGAGGAATACAAAGCCAAAATGCCTTATCCTCAAAAACTCTGCCAAGCGGAACAGGATAAGCAATTTGCCCGCTTTGCAGACTATCTCAGGACTCTTAAAATAAAGATTCCGTTTGCAGAAGCACTTGAGCAAATACCCTCTTATGCTAAGTTCATGAAAGAGATCTTAAGTCATAAGAAGGATTGGAGGGAAACTGAAAAAGTTTACCTCACTGAAGAATGCAGTGCAGTCATTCTGAAAAGCTTACCTGAGAAGCTTAAAGATCCTGGGAGCTTTATGATACCATGCACATTAGAGGGTACTTGTACCAAGCAAGCTTTATGTGATCTTGGGGCAAGTATCAACCTAATACCTGCATCTACTTTCAAAAAGCTTGGTTTAACTGAAGAAATCAAACCAACCAGGATATGTCTTCAACTTGCTGATGGCTCCATTAAATACCCATCAGGCGTGATTAAAGACATGATTGTCAAGGTTGGGCCATTCGCCTTTCCTACTGACTTTGTGGTGCTGGAAATGGAGGAGCACAAGAGTGCAACTCTCATTCTAGGAAGACCTTTCCTAGCAACTGGCCGAGCCCTCATTGACGTCCAAAAAGGGGAAGTAACCCTGAGAGTCAATGAGGAGGAGTTCAAGTTGAATGTTGTTAAAGCCATGCAACATCCAGACACCCCAAATGACTGCATGAGTGTTGATATTATTGACTCCCTAGTAAGAGAGGTCAATATGGCTGAGAGTCTCGAATCAGAGCTAGAGGCCATCTTTAAGGATGTTCAGCCTGATCTGGAGGAATCAGAGAGAATAGTAGAACCTCTGAAAATTCCTCAGGAAGAGGAGAAACCTCCTAAACCCGAGCTCAAACCATTACCACCATCCCTGAAATATGCATTTCTGGGAGAAGGTGATACCTTTCCTGTAATCATAAGCTCTACCTTAGAGCCACAGGAAGAGGAAGCACTAATTCAAGTGCTAAGGACACACAAGACAGTTCTTGGGTGGTCCATCAGTGATCTCAAGGGCATTAGCCCAGCCAGATGCATGCACAAGATCCTACTAGAGGGTGACGCCAAGCCAGTGGTTCAACCACAAAGGCGGTTGAACCCAGCCATGAAGGAGGTGGTGCAAAAAGTGGTCACTAAGTTACTAGAGGCTGGGATTATTTATCCTATTTCTGATAGCCCCTAGGTAAGCCCTGTCCAGGTTGCCCCTAAGAAAGGTGGCATGACAGTGGTTCACAATGAAAAAAATGAACTGGTTCCTACAAGAACAGTTACAGGGTGGCGTATGTGTATTGATTATAGAAGGCTCAATACAGCCACTAGAAAGGATCACTTTCCTTTACCATTCATAGACCAGATGCTAGAAAGACTAGCAGGTCATGAATACTACTGCTTCCTGGATGGATATTCAGGTTATAATCAAATTGCAGTAGATCCCCAAGATCAGGAGAAAACGGCATTCACATGTCCATCTGGAGTATTTGCATACAGAAGGATGCCATTTGGCCTGTGCAATGCACCTGCAACCTTTCAGAGGTGCATGCTCTCAATTTTCTCTGATATGGTGGAAAAATTTCTGGAAGTCTTCATGGATGACTTTTCAGTGTTTGGAGACTCATTCAGCTCCTGCCTTAACCATTTAGCACTTGTTCTAAAGAGATGCCAAGAGACTAACTGGTGCACGAAATTGTGATGAATACTTTTCAAAACATAAACAATCCCTAGTAATGGCTCCAAAGACTTGGTGCTCAATACCATGGCATAAACACAACTTCGCACAACTAACCAGCAAGTGCACCGAGTCGTCCAAGTAATAAACCTTACGTGAGTAAGGGTCGATCCCACGGAGATTGGTGGTATGAAGCAAGCTATGGTCATCTTGTAAATCTCAGTCAGGCAGACTCAAATGGGTATAGTGATAAACGAATAAAGCATAAAGATAAAGATAAAGATAGAGATACTTATGTATATCATTGGTGTAAGAGCTTCAGACAAGCGTATGAAGATGCCTTCCCTTCCGTCTCTCTGCTTTCCTACTGCCTTCATCCAATTCTTCTTACTCCTTTCCATGGCAAGCTTGTGTAGGGTTTCACTGTTGTCAGCAGCTACCTCCCATCCTCTCAGTGAAAATACGTCCCTGATGCTCTGTCACAGCATAGGCTAATCATCTGTCGGTTCTCGTTCAGGCCGGAATAATATCCATTGATACTTTTGCGTCTGTCACTAACGCCCTAGCCTGCTAGGAGTTTGAAGCACGTCACAGTCATTCAATCATTGAATCCTACTCAGAATACCACAGACAAGGTTAGACCTTCCGGATTCTCTTGAATGCCGCCATCAGTTCTTGCCTATACCACGAAGACTCTGATCTCACGGAATGGCTGGCTCGTTTGTCAGGCGAGCACTCGGTTGTCAGGCGATCAACCATGCATCGTGTATCAGTAATCCAAGAGATATTCACTAAGCCTCGAATGCTTGTAGAACAAGAATGGTTGTCAGTCACCTTATTCATAGGTGAGAATGATGATGAGTGTCACAGATCATCACATTCATCAAGTTGAAGAACAAGTGATATCTTGGACAAAGAACAAGCGGAATTGAATAGAAGAACAATAGTAATTGCATTAATACTCGAGGTACAGCAGAGCTCCACACCTTAATCTATGGTGTGTAGAAACTCCACCGTTGAAAATACATAAGCATAAGGTCTAGGCATGGCCGAATGGCCAGCCTCCCAATGATCTAAGATAGCATAAAACGAAGATAGCTACCAAAGTCCCTAGATACAATACTAAAAGGTCCTACTTATAGATAACTAGTAGCCTAAGGTGTACAAAGATGAGTAAATGACATAAAAATCCACTTCCGGGCCCACTTGGTGTGTTCTTGGGCTGAGCAATGAAGCATTTTCGTGTAGAGACTCTCCTTGGAGTTAAACGCCAGCTTTTATGCCAGTTTGGGCGTTTAACTCCCAATTAGGTGCCAGTTCCGGCGTTTAACGCTGGAATTTCTTGAGGTGACTTTGAACGCCGGTTTGGGCCATCAAATCTTGGGCAAAGTATGGACTATCATATATTTCTGGAAAGCCCAGGATGTCTACTTTCCAACGCCGTTGAGAGCGCGCCAATTGGGCTTCTGTAGCTCCAGAAAATCCAGTTCGAGTGCAGGGAGGTCAGAATCCAACAGCATCTGCAGTCCTTTTGAGTCTCTGGATCAGATTTTTGCTCAGATCCCTCAATTTCAGCCAGAAAATACCTGAAATCACAGAAAAACACACAAACTCATAGTAAAGTCTAGAAAAGTGAATTTTAACTAAAAACTAATAAAAATATACTAAAAACTAACTAAAAGATATCAAAAACATACTAAAAACAATGCCAAAAAGCGTACAAATTATCCGCTCATCACAACACCAAACTTAAATTGTTGCTTGTCCCCAAGCAACTGAAAATCAAATAAGATAAAAAGGAGAGAATATGCAATGAACTCCAAAAACATCTATGAAGATCAGTATTAATTAGATGAGCGGGGCTTTTAGCTTTTTGCCTCTGAATAGTTTTGGCATCTCACTTTATCCTTTGGAATTCAGAACGATTGGCTTCTTTAGGAACTCAGAATCCAGATAGTGTTATTGATTCTCCTAGTTAAGTATGATGATTCTTGAACACAGCTACTTTATGAGTCTTGGCCGTGGCCCAAAGCACTCTGTCTTCCAGTATTACCACCGGATACATACATGCCACAGACACATAATTGGGTGAACCTTTTCAGATTGTGACCCAGCTTTGCTAAAGTCCCCAATTAGAGGTGTCCAGGGTTCTTAAGCACACTCTTTTTGCCTTGGATCACAACTTTATTTCTTTCTTTTTCTTTTTCTTCCCTTTTTTTTTTCTTTTTCGTTTTTTTTTTCGCTTGCTTTCTTTTTTTTTTTTTTTGTATTCACTGCTTTTTCTTGCTTCAAGAATCATTTTTATGATTTTTCAGATCCTCAGTAACATGTCTCCTTTTTCATCATTCTTTCAAGAGCCAACATTCATGAACCACAAATTCAAAAGACATATGCACTGTTTAAGCATACATTCAGAGAGCAGAAGTAATGCCACCACATCAAAATAATTAAACTATTATAAAATTCAGAATTCATGCAATTCTTTCCTTTTCAATTAAGCACGTTTTTATTCAAGAAAGGTGATGGATTCATAGGACATTCATAACTTTAAGGCATAGACACTAAGACACTAATGATCATAAGACACAAACATAGACAAACATAAGCATAAAATTCGAAAAACAGAAGAATAAAGAACAAGGAAATCAAGGAACGGGTCCACCTTAGTGATGGCGGCTCTTTCTTCCTCTTGAAGATCCTATGGAGTGCTTGAGCTCCTCAATGTCTCTTCCTTGTCTTTGTTGCTCCTCTCTCATGATTCTTTGGTCTTCTCTAATTTCATGGAGGAGAATGGAGTGTTCTTGGTGCTCCACCCTTAGTTGTCCCATGTTGGAACTTAGTTCTCCTAGGGAGGTGTTTAGTTGCTCCCAATAGTCTTGTGGAGGAAAGTGCATCCCTTGAGGCATCTCAGGGATCTCTTGATGAGAGGGGTCTCTTGTGTGCTCCATCCTTTTCTTGGTGATGGGCTTGTCCTAATCAATGGGGGTGTCTCCTTCTATGTCAACTCCAACTGAATAACAGAGGTGACAAATGAGATGAGGAAAGGCTAGCCTTGCCAAGGTGGAAGACTTGTCCACCACTTTATAGAGTTCTTGGGCTATAACCTCATGAACTTCCACTTCTTCTCCAATCATGATGCTATGAATCATGATGGCCCGGTCTATGGTAACTTCGGACCGGTTGCTAGTGGGAATGATTGAGCGTTGAATGAACTCCAACCATCCTCTAGCCATGGGCTTGAGGTCATGCCTTCTCAATTGAACCGGCTTACCTCTTGAATCTCTCTTCCATTGTGCGCCTTCTTCACATATAACTGTGAGGACTTGGTCCAACCTTTGATCAAAGTTGACCCTTCTTGTGTAAGGATGTTCATCTCCTTGCATCATAGGCAAGTTGAACGCTACCCTCACACTTTCCGGACTAAAATCCAAGTATTTCCCCCGAACCATAGTGAGATAATTCTTTGGATCCGGGTTCACACTTTGATCATGGTTCTTGGTGATCCATGCATTGGCATAGAACTCTTGAACCATCAAGATTCCGACTTGTTGAATGGGGTTGGTAAGCACTTCCCAACCTCTTCTTCGGATCTCATGGCGGATCTCCGGATATTCACCCTTTTTGAGTGAAAAGGGGACCTCGGGGATCACCTTCTTCAAGGCCACAACTTCATAGAAGTGGTCTTGATGCACCCTTGAGATGAATCTATCCATCTCCCATGACTCGGAGGTGGAAGCTTTTGCCTTCCCTTTCCTCTTTTTAGAGGTTTCTCCGGCCTTGGATGCCATAAATGGTTATGGAAAACGAAAAAGCAACGCTTTTACCACACCAAACTTAAAAGGTTTGCTCGTCCTCGAGCAAAAGAAGAAAGAAGAGAGTAGAAGAAGAAGAAATGAGGAAGAGGGAGATGGTAGTGTGTTCGGCCAAAGAGGGGGAGAAGTGGTGTTTAGGTTGTGTGAAAATGAAGAAGTGAAGAAGGGTATTTATAGGAGAGAGGGGAGAAGGAGTTCGGCCAAGTATGGGTGGGTTTGGGAGGGAAAGTGGTTTGAATTTGAAGGGTGAGGTTGGTGGGGATTTATGAAGGATGGATGTGAGTGGTGAAGAGAAAGATGGGATTTGATAGGTGAAGGGTTTTTGGGGAAGAGGTATTGAGGTGATTGGTGAATGGGGGAAGAAGAGAGAGAGTGGTGGTGGGGTCCTGTGGGGTCCACAGATCCTGTGGTGTCAAGGAAAAGTCATCCCTGCACCAAATGTTGCTCAAAATTCACGTTTTGAGCCATTTCTGGCGTTAAACGCCGGGCTGGTGCCCATTCCTGGCGTTTAACGCCAGGTTCTAGCCCTTTTCTGGAATTTAACGCCAGTCTGGTGCCCCTTTCTGGCGTTAAACGCCCAGAATGGTGCCAGACTGGGCGTTAAACGCCCAACTGCTAGGCTTACTGGCGTTTGAACGCCAGCAGCATCTTCCTCCAGGGTGTGCTGTTTTTCTTCCTGTTTTTCATTTTGTTTTTGCTTTTTTCATTGATTTTGTAAATTCTTATGATCATCAACCTACAAAAAAACATAAAATAACAAAAGAAAATATATAAAATATAATCATTGGGTTGCCTCCCAACAAGCGCTTCTTTAATGTCAGTAGCTTGACAGATGGCTCTCATTGAGCCTTACAAATGATCAGAGCAATGTGGGAACCTCCCAACACTAAACTTAGAGTTTGAATGTGGGGGTTCAACACCAAACTTAGAGTTTGGTTGTGGCCTCCCAACACCAAACTTAGAGTTTGACTTTGGGGGCTCTATTTGTCTCTGATTTGAGGGAAGCTCTTCAAGCTTCATCTCCATGGTGACAGAGGGATATCCTTGAGCCTTAAACACAAAGGATTCTTCATTCACTTGAATGATTAGTTCACCTCTATCAACATCAATCACAGCCTTTGCTGTGGCTTGATGACAAGTCATCATATACCCATTTTTCAAGCTAATTTCACTTGTTTTGTTAGCATTTATGCACTTTCTTGCATCCTAAGTTAGTGATTTGGAGTGAAAATGCATAACTTCTTTAAATCAAGCAACCACCATGAATTTAATGTTAATCATTGAGGTTTGAGCTCATTTTAATTGAATTTTAATTGATTTATAAGCCTCTTGAATTTAGTGATACTTTGAGTGGTTGTTTGGTTTATTTTAGGTGAAGAAAAGAAAAGAAAATGAAAAGCGTGGCCCAAGAAGCGTGACACAAGAAAAGGAAAGCATGGCCAAAGAGGAGATAAGCGTGCCGCATCACAATGGGAGAAGCAACATTGCCCTCCACAAGGGCAGAATGCCCTTTAGGAGGGCAGCATTAAGTGACCGAACCAAGAAAGGCAACTCTGCCCTGCCCACTCCAAGGGCAGAGCACAAAATGGTGCCTAGGAACCAAGAAAAAGCAATTTCTGCCCTGCCCTTGTGGAGAGCAGGATCGGGCTCTCAAAGGAAAGAAATCAAAGGAAAAATAGCTCCCATGCATGCCACGAGGTTCGAACCAAGAACCATGAGGAAGCCAAAGACTAAGGGTGACTACCGTGCCAAGAAACCAAGAAAATAAATAGCGTGTTTGCACCCTCCCAGGTTCGAACCCGAGACGTGAAGGAAGGAACCTTGCCCTGCCCTTGGCGCGGGCAGGGCAGCATTTGAAGCTGGCGCACCAAAATTCAAAAGCTGGCGCACCAAGTTTGTTCCTTGCGCACCAACCGCGCGCAACGCTCCTCAATCTGGCGCATCAAACTTCCTGCCCTGCCCTTGGCGCGGGCAGGGCAGCGTCCCACGCACCAACGTGCATCGCGCGCACGCGCGCTCCTCAATTCTGGCGCATCAACATTTTCTGCCCCGCCCTTGGCGCGGGCAGGGCAGCCTCTGGCGCACCAAACTCATGCCAGACGCGCACAGACTCGCACCACAAGCACCAAGGCCACACCAAATCACACCACCATGCATCAATTTTCTGCCCTGCCCTCCACAAGGGCAGGGCAGCCTCCTGGGAGTGGTTTTTGGGCCAAAATTCAAATTAAAAATTCATTTGAATTCATTTCTTCACCAATCCAAAAGCCCATCCAAATCCCATTATCCAAGAATAGAAAGTGTATAAATAGGAGTTAGTTTGATGTAATTAGGACCTTTATGCTCACTTTTGAATTTTTACTTTTACCTTGGCTTTTGAATTTTCACTTTCACATTCCTTTGGAGCTTTGACTCTCTTGGAATTGTTCTTGAGAGAATTGGCCGAGAACTAAGAGGATCAAGGGAGAATTGATTGATCTCCTTCCTCATTTCCCTTGGGCAATTCTACTCTCTGTTTTTCTGAGTATTGGATGTGTGAAATTGGGGAAATTCTGTCCCAATTCCCATTCAAACTCTTTGCACTTTGATTTCTGCATAATTAAATTCCAATTCTGTTCTTCTATTGCTTCTTCTTTAATTTTCTGTCAATTGCTTAGTTCATTCAGATCTGGGAAGGAAATTGGGTTTTAGGCTCTGCTACCTAAGCCCTTGGGATCCTGAGATCACAATTTCACTTTTGGTTCTTCTGTGAACCTTTGCTGCGTTTTATTTTCTCTTTGTTTGAATGCTCTTTGCTTCTGATTTACTTTCTGCTCAACCATTTACTGCAATTTACTTCTTCTTTGTTTAGATCTTACAATCCCATTCCTCAATTCCCTTTTACTTTCTAGCAATTTATCTTTCTTGCCATTTAAGTTACTGCAATTTAACTTTCTTGCACTTTAAGTTTCAGTCATTTACTTTCTTGCTATTTAAGATTCTGCACATTTACAATTCTGTTCTTCAATTTACTGCATTTCTCCCTTCCCCCTTTACATTTACTGTCATTTAACTTCTGTTAAACACAAATCACTCAACCAAAACTTGATTCGCTTGACTAAATCACCCACTAAACTAAAATTGCTCAATCCTTCAATCCCTGTGGGATCGACCTCACTCATGTGAGTTATTATTACTTGATGCGACCCGGTACACTTGCCGGTGAGTTTTGTGTTGGATCGTTCTCCACACATCAAGTTTTTGGCGCCGTTGCCGGGGATTGAAATAGATTGACAATGATTAAGTGAAGTGGAGGTCTAGATTAAGCATTTTTTTTCTGTTATTCTAACTCTTACTAACACACTAACTGTTTGAGAAATTGCCTCTACTAACTCACTAACGATTTATCTCAAATAACTGCACTTAATTCTCAAGAGTGTTGTTGTTGGGTCACTCTGATTGTTTGCATATCACAGGAAATCAAGTTTCTACAGACGAAAGGTATCATGACATGAAGCCACCACTCATTGCACTCATCAAGAACAATTGCTCTTATGATGGAAATCCATCAGAGGATCCTCAACAACATATATCTACTTTCCTGAGAACTTGCAATGCAGTCAAAACTGATGGTCCAGATCAGGACACTTACAAGATCCTATTATTCCCTTTCTCATTGAAGGGTGAAGCTGCACAATGGTTTGAAACTTTTTCCCAAGGAAGTATTACTAGTTGGGATGATTTGGTCACAAAATTTCTGGCCAAATTCACCTCATCCAAACAGATCATCCAGCCGAAAGAAGAGGGACATTTATTCACACAAGGGAACGAAGAACCACTCTTCAGGGCTTGGGAAAGATACAAGAAAGCAACTGACAAAGTGGGCTTCCGAGCTTTCTATGAAGGATTGACCCCAGAAACTAGAAAAGCAGTGGACTACTTCTCAGATGGCCTACTCAAAGCAACAACAACTGCCCAAGGAATTGCAGACCTCAATGACAAAGGAGTCAACAATCAACAGCCATTTGAAAAACCACAAAATACAATCTCAGAAGAAAAAGTAGAAATTATTGAAGGGATGAATGCGTTCAAGGACCAAAACAAACAAATGTACCATCAATCACAGCAAAATATAGAGTTGTCTGCTGCAGTGAATGCCAAATTTCCACCATGGAGACCTCATTCGTATCTGAGAATGAGGGAGCCTCAATATCAAGAACAAGAAAGTTTCTGCCAGGACAATTCCATGAACACAACCAATCAACATCCTCCACCCACTAATACCACCCAAAGCCAATACCCACAACACAGACATTCCCAAACTCATCTTAACTGGAGAAAGGGTGAGTACCAAAATCACAGACCAAGGGAATTCCATTATAACAACCCGAACTTCATAAATCATCAAAGACACCATTACAGCAATAATAACCATTACATGCCTCCACCACACCCACCCTTCTTACCTTCAACATGTCATCACCAACCAGCCTCGCAAGACTCTCAGAGAATCACAAACTTGGAGATCCTAATGGAAAGAATGATGAAACATCAAGAAGAAACAACAAAGAACCAAGAGATGTTAATGAGAGGGCTTGAGGAGCAGATAGCTCAACTAGCAAAGCACTTTGCAGAAATGGGTGAGAAGAAATCAGATATTTTCTTCAAAACCAATGAAGATAAACCAACCAACAACAAAGATGCTACAAAGAAGGAAGGATGGAAAGGGATTATGGAGGACAACGAGAAAATACTGGACAAAGGAAGCACCAGCCAAGAACAATACAACAAGGAATTCTTTCAAAAGGAAGCAGAGGATAGAACTAAAGAAAAGAAAAAAATCCTCACTGGAAAGTTTTCACTAGGGGATCGAGTGATGATCAATATTCAACCCTTGAAGGTATCCCCACAGTTGTCTGAACACTACACGGTGACTAAGATCCTTTCACAAGAATGTATAGAAGTCATCAAAGAGGAAACCGGAAGGAAGTTCACAGTGAAGACAGACAAGCTAAGGCACTGTGATTTTCGACCTCCATGATAAGCAAAAATGAAGATGTCAAGCTAATGACAATAAAAGAGCGCTTGTTGGGAGGCAACCCAACCTGAGGTAGTTTCTTTTCATAGCTTTTCAATAAAGATGTTGAGTAATTGTGGTGCATTGCAAGGAGCTAAGTTTGGTGTTGCACACCAAAACAATTTGAGGGAGAATGAAAACTTCTAAGTTTGGTGTCCCACCAACAATATCATTTAAAAACACATTCTCACCTCTTGCATGATTCTAGCTCCAAGTAATCAAACACATTATTCAACTGTTGAATTGTTTTCTAGCTTTTATCCCATTAACCTTTAGCAAGAACACATGGTTTCAAATATGGTTAACTTGTTACATCTGGGACAGTGGCAAAACAATTAAGTTTGGTGTTCACACACCAAAATCAATCCAGGAGCCACACTCAGTATTATGCTTACTGACCATATAATTAAGGGCTTGAGAAGCAAGCAACTTTGAGGATTGTGCAGGACATGAATCAACAATTGAAGACACTAGGCATTGTGACTCAAAGGGAAACAGCAGAAAGAAAAATCAAAAGGCTGCAACTTCAAAGGTTGTATCTAAACTTAATCCTTGTTGCTGTGTGATGTTTCGGATCTGGAAGCCATTGTATTTCTTGCTAAAGCGTTTATTTAGCTACAAGTGAAATTGTTTGTGAAAAATGCCAAGTCTGCATAATGCTTGTATCCATCACTTAGCTTTAAATATTGCTTTGTTTCCCATATGCTTGAATAAAAGAGTTTGGTTTGAATTGAAAAGTAAAATATCCAATGTTGCATGAGCATGAATGGAAGTTGGTGGTGGCATATGTGTTTGATTAAATGCATAACTCATGGAATAAGTGTTGCATAATATCATTCTCATTCAATTGTAAGCTAGCTTGCTGTTATAAAGACTTTTATCAATAATGAAGCACCCTTGGTAACAAAAAAAAACAGAAAGAAAAAGAGAAAGAAAAAGCCAAAATGGCAAGAAAAACAAAGAATAAAGGTTGGACACCAATGGTTTGAACCTTAGGACAAATGCCTGTGGTGTTCTTGTACTGAGATCTGCTTGGATGAGTAAATTCTAAGGGGTATTTTGAAACCCGGTCACTTAGATCAACTGATTTGGGATGGCCAATTGAAAATCCACAATAAAGAACAACTTAGATACAAAGCACTTAGTGATCCAAAGAGATGCTGGGCATCAATGATCCTAGGAAGAATTAGTGAGCTAAGTGTCTGTGGTGGAAAGATGTTGAGCAAAAGAAAAGAAAATAAAGCCAAAGGCTATGCTGCAGCATTTGACACCCAACCTCTAAAAGAATAAAAAGCTTGTTAAAGCATTGTAAGCTAAGAAAAGTTAGCAAGGGAGGAATCAAAAGGTGAGTCTTATAACAGCAAGTTTAGCAAGCCTTTGAAGAAAGAGATGTATTATGTAGCAGCAACAATAAGTGAGTATCATTGTCTGCATAAATGCCCCATAAATTGAAGTTCTGCTATCTGCATAATAAGGATGTGTGTTCTTTTCTTATTCATTTCATTTACTCTTAGTTTTGATGCTTGCTTGGGGACAAGCAAGGTTTAAGTTTGGTGTTGTGATGACAAGTCATCATATACCCATTTTTCAAGCTAATTTCACTTTTTTTGTTAGCATTTATGCACTTTCTTGCATCCTAAGTTAGTGATTTGGAGTGAAAATGCATAACTTCTTTAAATCAAGCAACCACCATGAATTTAATGTTAATCATTGAGGTTTGAGCTCATTTTAATTGAATTTTAATTGATTTATAAGCCTCTTGAATTTAGTGATACTTTGAGTGGTTGTTTGGTTTATTTTAGGTGAAGAAAAGAAAAGAAAATGAAAAGCGTGGCCCAAGAAGCGTGACACAAGAAAAGGAAAGCATGGCCAAAGAGGAGATAAGCGTGCCGCATCACAATGGGAGAAGCAACATTGCCCTCCACAAGGGCAGAATGCCCTCTAGGAGGGCAGCATTAAGTGACCGAACCAAGAAAGGCAACTCTGCCCTGCCCACTCCAAGGGCAGAGCACAAAATGGTGCCTAGGAACCAAGAAAAAGCAATTTCTGCCCTGCCCTTGTGGAGAGCAGGATCGGGCTCTCAAAGGAAAGAAATCAAAGGAAAAATAGCTCCCATGCATGCCACGAGGTTCGAACCAAGAACCATGAGGAAGCCAAAGACTAAGGGTGACTACCGTGCCAAGAAACCAAGAAAATAAATAGCGTGTTTGCACCCTCCCAGGTTCGAACCCGAGACGTGAAGGAAGGAACCTTGCCCTGCCCTTGGCGCGGGCAGGGCAGCATTTGAAGCTGGCGCACCAAAATTCAAAAGCTGGCGCACCAAGTTTGTTCCTTGCGCACCAACCGCGCGCAACGCTCCTCAATCTGGCGCATCAAACTTCCTGCCCTGCCTTTGGCGCGGGCACGGCAGCGTCCCACGCACCAACGTGCATCGCGCGCACGCGCGCTCCTCAATTCTGGCGCATCAACATTTTCTGCCCCGCCCTTGGCGCGGGCAGGGCAGCCTCTGGCGCACCAAACTCATGCCAGATGCGCACAGACTCGCACCACAAGCACCAAGGCCGCACCAAATCACACCACCATGCATCAATTTTCTGCCCTGCCCTCCACAAGGGCAGGGCAGCCTCCTGGGAGTGGTTTTTGGGCCAAAATTCAAATTAAAAATTCATTTGAATTCATTTCTTCACCAATCCAAAAGCCCATCCAAATCCCATTATCCAAGAATAGAAAGTGTATAAATAGGAGTTAGTTTGATGTAATTAGGACCTTTATGCTCACTTTTGAATTTTTACTTTTACCTTGGCTTTTGAATTTTCACTTTCACATTCCTTTGGAGCTTTGACTCTCTTGGAATTGTTCTTGAGAGAATTGGCCGAGAACTAAGAGGATCAAGGGAGAATTGATTGATCTCCTTCCTCATTTCCCTTGGGCAATTCTACTCTCAGTTTTTCTGAGTATTGGATGTGTGAAATTGGGGAAATTCTGTCCCAATTCCCATTCAAACTCTTTGCACTTTGATTTCTGCATAATTAAATTCCAATTCTGTTCTTCTATTGCTTCTTCTTTAATTTTCTGTCAATTGCTTAGTTCATTCAGATCTGGGAAGGAAATTGGGTTTTAGGCTCTGCTACCTAAGCCCTTGGGATCCTGAGATCACAATTTCACTTTTGGTTCTTCTGTGAACCTTTGCTGCGTTTTATTTTCTCTTTGTTTGAATGCTCTTTGCTTCTGATTTACTTTCTGCTCAACCATTTACTGCAATTTACTTCTTCTTTGTTTAGATCTTACAATCCCATTCCTCAATTCCCTTTTACTTTCTAGCAATTTATCTTTCTTGCCATTTAAGTTACTGCAATTTAAGTTTCTTGCACTTTAAGTTTCAGTCATTTACTTTCTTGCTCTTTAAGATTCTGCACATTTACAATTCTGTTCTTCAATTTACTGCATTTCTCCCTTCCCCCTTTACATTTACTGTCATTTAACTTCTGTTAAACACAAATCACTCAACCAAAACTTGATTCGCTTGACTAAATCACCCACTAAACTAAAATTGCTCAATCCTTCAATCCCTGTGGGATCGACCTCACTCATGTGAGTTATTATTACTTGATGCGACCCGGTACACTTGCCGGTGAGTTTTGTGTTGGATCGTTCTCCACACATCATGGCTAGGAAGGGTCTGCCAAGGATGATGGATTCATCCATGCACTTCCCAGTCTCTAGGACTATGAAATCAGCAGGGATGTAATGGTTTTCAATTTTTACCAAAACATTCTCTACAAGTCCATGAGCTTGTTTTCTTGAGTTGTCTGCCATCTCTAATGAGATTCTTGTAGCTCAAAGATCCCTAGCTTCTCCATTACAGAGAGAGGCATGAGGTTCACACTTGACCCTAAGTCACACAGGGCCTTCTTGAAGGTCATGGTGCCTATGGTACAAGGTATTGAAAACTTCCCAGGATCTTGTCTCTTTTGAGGTAATTTCTGCCTAGACAAGTCATCCAGTTCTTTGGTGAGCAAGGGAGGTTCATCTTCCCAAGTCTCATTTCCAAATAACTTGTCATTTAGCTTCATGATTGCTCCAAGATATTTAGCAACTTGCTCTTCAGTGACATACTCATCCTCTTCAGAGGAGGAATACTCATCAGAGCTCATGAAAGGCAGAAGTAAATCCAATGGAATCTCTATGGTCTCATTTTGAGCCTCAGATTCCCATGGTTCCTCATTGGGGAACTCAAAGGAGGTTGGTGCACGCCCATTGAGGTCTTCCTCAGTGGCGTCCACTTCCTCTCTTTTCTCTCCATTTTCGGCCATGTTTATGGCTTTGCACTCTCCTTTTGGATTTTCTTCTGTGTTGCTTGGGAGAGTACTAGGAGGGAGTTCAGTAATTTTCTTGCTCAGCTGACCCACTTGTCCTTCCAAATTTCTGATGGAGGACCTTGTTTCATTCATGAAACTTTGAGTGGTTTTGATTAGATCAGAGACCATGGTTGCTAAGTCAGAGGTATTCTGCTTAGAACTCTCTGTCTGTTGCTGAGAAGATGATGGAAAAGGCTTGCCATTGCTAAACCTGTTTCTTCCACCATTATTATTGTTGAAACCTTGTTGAGGTTTCTCTTGATTCTTCCATGAGAAATTTGGGTGATTTCTCCATGAAGAATTGTAGGTGTTTCCATAGGGCTCTCCTAGGTAATTCACCTCTTCCATTGAAGGGTTCTCAGGATCATAAGCTTCTTCCTCAGAGGAAGCATCCTTAGTACTGCTTGGTGCATTTTGCATTCCAGACAGACTTTGAGAAATCAAATTGACTTGTTGAGTCAATATCTTGTTCTGAGCCAAAATGGCATTCAGAGTATCAATCTCAAGAACTCCTTTCTTCTGATTAGTCCCATTGTTCACAGGATTCCTTTTAGAAGTGTACATGAATTGGTTATTTGCAACCATTTCAATTAGCTCTTGAGCCTCTGTAGGCGTCTTCTTCAAATGAAGAGATCCTCCAGCAGAACTATCCAAAGACATCTTGGATAGTTCAGAGAGACCCTCATAGAAGATACCTATGATGCTCCATTCAGAAAGCATGTCTGAGGGACATCTTCTGATTAATTGTTTGTATCTTTCCCAAGCTTCATAGAGGGATTCTCCATCCTTCTGTCTGAAGGTTTGGACTTCCACTCTAAGCTTACTCCATTTTTGAGGTGGAAAGAACTTTGCCAAGAAGGCATTGACTAGCTTTTCCCAAGAATCCAGGCTATCTTTAGGTTGTGAGTCCAACCATATCCTAGCTCTGTCTCTTACAGCAAAAGGGAATAGCATCAGTCTGTAGACCTCAGGGTCAACCCCATTAGTCTTGACTGTGTCACAGATTTGCAAGAACTCAGCTAAAAACTGATGAGGATCTTCCATTGGAAGTCCATGGAATTTGCAATTCTGTTGCATTAGAGAAACTAATTGAGGCTTAAGCTCAAAGTTGTTTGCTCCAATGGCAGGGATAGAGATGCTTCTCCCATAGAAGTTGGGAGTAGGTGCAGTAAAGTCACCCAGCACCTTCCTTGCATTGTTGGCATTGTTGTTGTTTTCGGCTGCCATGTGTTCTTCTTCTTTGAAGAATTCGGTCAGGTCCTCTAAAGAGAGTTGTGCCTTGGCTTCTCTTAGCTTTTGCTTCAAGGTTCTCTCAGGTTCAGGGTTAGCTTCAACAAGAATGCCTTTGTCTCTGCTCCTGCTCATATGAAAGAGAAGAGAAAAAGAAAATGTGGAATCCTCTATGTCACAGTATAGAGATTCCTTGAAGTGTCAGAGGAAAAGAAAAATAGAAGAAGGAGGTAGAAGAATTCGAACATGATTAGATAGAGTTCGAATTGTGCATTAAGAAGGAGTAGTACTCCATAAATAGAAGGATGTGGGAGGAGAGGAAGAAGATTTTCGAAAATTCAATTAAACAGATTTTGAAAACATTTTGAAAAACATTTAATTGATTTTCGAAAATAAAAGTAAGAAAGAAATCAAGTGTTTTTTGAAAAAGGAATTGAAATTAGAAATCAAAAAGATTTGATTGAAAACTATTTTGAAAAAGATGAGGTTAAGAAGATATGATTAGTTTTAAAGAGATGTGATTGAGAAGATATGATTTGAAAACAATTTTAAAAGATATGTTTTGAAAACAATTTTATAAGATTTGATTTTGAAAATTAGTGACTTGCCTAACAAGAAAAGATATGATTCAAACATTAAACCTTTCTCAACAGAAAAGGCAACAAATTTGAGATGTTCAATCAAATCATTAATTGTTAGTAAGTATCTTTGAAAAAGGAAAGAAATTGATTTTGAAAACATTTGATTGAAAAAAATATGATTTGAAAAAGATTTGATTTTGAAAAACTTTGAAAACTTGAAAAAAAAATTGATTTGAAAACAAAATTCTCCCCCTAGCACCATCCTGGCGTTAAACGCCCAGAATGGTATACATTCTGGCGTTTAACGCCCAAAATGCACCCTTTTTGGGCGTTAAACGCCCAACCAGGTACCCTGGCTGGCGTTTAAACGCCAGTCTGTCTTCTTCACTGGGCATTTTTGAATGCTCAGCTTTTTCTGTGTAATTCCTCTGCAGTATGTTCTGAATCTTCAATTCTTTGTATTATTGACTTGGAAAGACACAAATTAAAAATATTTTTGGATTTTTTAATAATTAAAATGCAACAAGAATGAAATAATAATGCATGCAAGACACCAAACATAGCCGTTTGTATACTACTGACACTAACAAAATGAGAATGCATATGAGACACATAAACACTCAAGTCAAGAGAATTCAAAGATCAGAGTAAGAAATAATCAAGAATTACTTGAAGATCCTTAAGACACATGAATGAATGCATGCAATTGACACCAAATTTAAGATGAGACACTAGACTTAAGCAAGAAACATCAAATATTTTTGGTTTTTATGATTTTGTAATTTTTTTGTGTTTTTCGAAAATTAAGTGGAAAAAGATATCAAATTTCTTAATGAAAATTCCAGGAATCAGTGCAATGCTAGTCTAAGACTCCGGTCCAGGAATTAGACATGGCTTCACAGCCAGCCAAGCTTTCAAAGAAAGCTTCGGTCCAAAACACTAGACATGGCCAAAGGCCAGCCAAGCCTTAGCAGATCACTGCTCCAAAAGCAAGATTGATGAAAATCAACAAGCTCTTGTGATGATAAGTTGAAACCTCGGTCCAATGAGATTAGACATGGCTTCTCAGCCAGCCAGACTTCAACAAATCATCATGAAACTCTAGAATTCATCTTCAAGAATTTCGAAAAAAAATACCTAATCTAAGCAACAAGATGAACCGTCAGTTGTCCATAAACAAGAACAATACCCGGCAACGGCGCCAAAAACTTGGTGCACGAAATTGTGATGAATACTTTTCAAAACATAAACAATCCCTAGTAATGGCTCCAAAGACTTGGTGCTCAATACCATGGCATAAACACAACTTCGCACAACTAACCAGCAAGTGCACTGGGTCGTCCAAGTAATAAACCTTACGTGAGTAAGGGTCGATCCCACGGAGATTGGTGGTATGAAGCAAGCTATGGTCATCTTGTAAATCTCAGTCAGGCAGACTCAAATGGGTATAGTGATAAACGAATAAAACATAAAGATAAAGATAAAGATAGAGATACTTATGTATATCATTGGTGTAAGAGCTTCAGACAAGCGTATGAAGATGCCTTCCCTTCCGTCTCTCTGCTTTCCTACTGCCTTCATCCAATTCTTCTTACTCCTTTCCATGGCAAGCTTGTGTAGGGTTTCACTGTTGTCAGCAGCTACCTCCCATCCTCTCAGTGAAAATACGTCCCTGATGCTCTGTCACAGCATAGGCTAATCATCTGTCGGTTCTCGTTCAGGCTGGAATAATATCCATTGATACTTTTGCGTCTGTCACTAACGCCCTAGCCTGCTAGGAGTTTGAAGCACGTCACAGTCATTCAATCATTGAATCCTACTCAGAATACCACAGACAAGGTTAGACCTTCCGGATTCTCTTGAATGCCACCATCAGTTCTTGCCTATACCACGAAGACTCTGATCTCACGGAATGGCTGGCTCGTTTGTCAGGCGAGCACTCGGTTGTCAAGCGATCAACCATGCATCGTGTATCAGTAATCCAAGAGATATTCACTAAGCCTCGAATGCTTGTAGAACAAGAATGGTTGTCAGTCACCTTATTCATAGGTGAGAATGATGATGAGTGTCACAGATCATCACATTCATCAAGTTGAAGAACAAGTGATATCTTGGACAAAGAACAAGCGGAATTGAATAGAAGAACAATAGTAATTGCATTAATACTCGAGGTACAGCAGAGCTCCACACCTTAATCTATGGTGTGTAGAAACTCCACCGTTGAAAATACATAAGCATAAGGTCTAGGCATGGCCGAATGGCCAGCCTCCCAATGATCTAAGATAGCATAAAACGAAGATAGCTACCAAAGTCCCTAGATACAATAGTAAAAGGTCCTACTTATAGATAACTAGTAGCCTAAGGTGTACAAAGATGAGTAAATGACATAAAAATCCACTTCCGGGCCCACTTGGTGTGTGCTTGGGCTGAGTAATGAAGCATTTTCGTGTAGAGACTCTCCTTGGAGTTAAACGCCAGCTTTTATGCCAGTTTGGGCGTTTAACTCCCAATTAGGTGCCAGTTCCGGCGTTTAACGCTGGAATTTCTTGAGGTGACTTTGAACGCCGGTTTGGGCCATCAAATCTTTGGCAAAGTATGGACTATCATATATTGCTGGAAAGCCCAGGATGTCTACTTTCCAACGCCGTTGAGAGCGCGCCAATTGGGCTTCTGTAGCTCCAGAAAATCTACTTTGAGTGCAGGGAGGTCAGAATCCAACAGCATCTGCAGTCCTTTTGAGTCTCTGGATCAGATTTTTGCTCAGATCCCTCAATTTCAGCCAGAAAATACCTGAAATCACAGAAAAACACACAAACTCATAGTAAAGTCCAGAAAAGTGAATTTTAACTAAAAACTAATAAAAATATACTAAAAACTAACTAAAAGATATCAAAAACATACTAAAAACAATGCCAAAAAGCGTACAAATTATCCGCTCATCACTAACCTGGTTTTAAACTGGGAGAAGTGTCACTTTATGGTGACTGAAGGAATTGTCCTTGGGCACAAAATCTCGAACAAGGGAATAGAGGTGGATCAAGCTAAAGTTGAAGTAATTGAAAAATTACCACCACCTGCCAATGTTAAGGCAATCAGAAGCTTTCTGGGGCATGCATGATTCTATAGGAGGTTTATATAGGATTTTTCAAAAATCGCCAAACCTCTAAGCAACCTGCTAGCTGCTAACACGTCATTTATCTTTGATAAAGAGTGTCTGCAGGCATTTGAGACCCTGAAAGCTAAATTGGTCTCAGCACCAATCATCTCTGCACCAAACTGGGCATTGCCATTTGAACTAATGTGTGATGCCAGTGACCATGCCATTGGTGCAGTGTTGGGACAAAGGCATGACAAGCTTCTGCACGTCATTTACTATGCCAGTCGTGTTCTAAATGACGCACAGAAGAATTACACAACCACAGAAAAAGAGCTACTTGCAGTGGTTTACGACATTGACAAATTCAGATCCTATTTAGTAGGATCAAAAGTGATCGTGTACACTGATCATGCTGCTCTTAAATATCTACTCACAAAGCAGGATTCAAAACCCAGACTTATAAGATGGGTGTTGCTTCTGCAAGAGTTTGATATAAAAATAAAAGACAGAAAAGGGACAGAGAATCAGGTTGCAGATCACCTGTCCCGAATAGAACCAGTAGAAGAGACGTCCCTCCCTCTTACTGAGATCTCTGAAAACTTTCCGGATGAGCAACTATTTGCCATCCAGGAAGTGCCATGGTTTACAGACATTGCAAATTACAAGGTAGTGAGGTTCATACCTAAAGAGTACAGTAGGCAGCAATCAAAGAAATTGATCACAGATGCAAAGTACTATCTTTGGGATGAACCATATCTCTTCAAGAGATGTGCAGACGGAGTAATCCGTAGATGTGTGCCTAAGGAAGAAGCGCAGAAGATCCTATGGCACTGCCATGGATCACAGTATGGAGGACATTTTGGAAGTGAGCGAACAGCCACAAGAGTCCTCCAAAGTGGCTTCTACTGGCCTACTCTCTATAAAGATTCCCGAGTGTTTGTACTTAATTGTGACAGTTGCCAAAGATCTGGCAATCTGCCTCACAGTTATGCCATGCCTCAACAAGAGATCTTGGAGATTGAGTTGTTTGATGTATGGGGAATTGACTTCATGGGACCTTTCCCACCATCATACTCAAACACTTATATTCTGGTGGCAGTGGATTATGTATCCAAATGGGTGGAAGCTATTGCAACCCCCACTAATGACACTAAAACAGTGTTAAAATTCCTCCAGAAACACATCTTCAGCAGATTTGGTACCCCTAGAGTATTAATCAGTGATGGGGGCACTCATTTCTGCAATAAACAGCTTTACTCTGCTTTGGTTCGTTATGAAGTTAGCCACAGGGTGGCCACTCCATATCATCCACAGACTAATGGGCAAGCTGAAGTCTCAAATAGAGAACTCAAAAGAATCCTGGAACGGACTGTAATTAACCGTAGAAGGGATTGGGCAAGAAGCTTGGATGATGCTCTGTAGGCATACAGAACAGCATTCAAGACCCCTATAGGGACCTCTCCATACCAGCTTGTGTATGGAAAGGCATGTCACTTGCCAGTGGAACTGGAACATAAGGCCTACTGGGCAACCAGATTCCTAAACCTTGATGCCAAGTTAGCTGGAGAAAAACGATTGCTTCAGTTAAATGAGCTAGAGGAATTTAGACTCAATGCTTTCGAGAATGCAAAAATTTACAAAGAGAAAGCAAAAAGATGGCATGATAAGAAATTGTCATCCAGAGTCTTTGAGCCGGGGCAGAAAGTTCTGCTATTTAATTCTAGGCTCAAATTATTTCCTGGGAAATTAAAATCCCGGTGGACAGGTCCATATGTAATTACAAGTGTATCACCATATGGATACGTAGAGCTTCAGGATAATGACTCTAACAAAAAGTTCATTGTTAATGGACAGAGAATTAAACATTATCTTGAAAGTAACTTCGAGCAAGAATGCTCAAAACTGAGACTTGATTAGAGCTCAGTGGTAGTCCAGCTAAAGACAATAAAGAAGCGCTTGCTGGGAGGCAACCCAGCCATTTACAAAGTTTATTTACTAATTAAATAAATTTCCTTTTTTTACAGGTATGTATCCAAGTATCTTCAAAAGGTAAAAATAGCAATTGATTGAATTCACAGAGTTACAGGAAAATTTGGAAGCTCACTAGCGTGAAAAAGCCAGTAAGAAACATTTTGGGCGTTGAACGCCCAAAAGAAACACCCACTGGGCGTTCAACGCCAGTAAGGGTAGCCATCTGGGCATTAAACGCCAGAAAGGAGCATCTTCTGGGCGTTGAACGCCAGAAAGAAGCACCTTCTGGGCGTTTAACGCCAGATTGTTAGCATCCTGGGAGTTCAGAAAAACGCCCAGTGACAAAGGACTTCCTGGCATTCAACGCCAGAAAGAAGCATCAGCTGGGCGTTGAACGCCCAGGAGAAGCAGCATTTGGGTGTTAAACGCCCAAAACATGCAGCATTTGGGCGTTTAACGCCAGGATGGTGGGGATGAGGTAAAATTCGTTTTTTTCTTACATATTTTCTAATTTTTATATTTCAATTCATGATTTCTTGCATAAACATGTTTCAAAATATCATCCTTCAATTCCAAAAATTTTAATCCTAATTTCTAAAAACCCTAATTTCTAAAATCCCTTTTTCAAAAATATCAAATGTATCTTAATTCATAAACACAAATCTTTTTCCAATCCAATTGTTTTTCAAATCTTTTTAATTTCTTCTCATATCTTTTTCAACTCATCTTATCTTTTTTTCGAAACTGCCTCTCCTTCTATTCCTCTCATTTCCTTTCTTTTGCTTGAGGACAAGCAAACCTCTAAGTTTGGTGTGATTTGCCATGATTACTGAGCTAAAACTTATTAAGATCATGGCACCTAAGGGAACAGGAAGAGCAAGGATGTGAACTTAAGGGAGCTGAAGCGTCAGAAATTAATGCTTGAAGGCACCCCACAGACTAGAGGAACATCCACTTCCCAAAATACAGGTTGTTAAGTTCTAATTCTAGCTTTAACTCTGTGATAGTATTATTATAGGATTTTACCTTAGAAGTTATATAGGAGTAGTAGTAATTAGCATATCTATTTTGGTTTTATTTCCAATTAAGTTATAATTTATTTTTCTCATCATCATCAAACATGAATAAAATAGTAGATTTGTAGAATAAAGAGGCAATTTAATTTTTTCGAGTTCTTAATAAGGAAAATTCTAATTATTTATATGTGGTGGCAATACTTTTTGTCTTCTGAATGAATGCTTGAACAGTGCATATTTTTGATATTGAATTTTATGAATGTTAAAATTGTTGGCTCTTGAAAGAATGATGAACAAGAGAAATGTTATTGATGATCTGAAAAATCATGAAATTGATTCTTGAAGCAAGAAAAAGCAGTGAAAAAAAAGATTTTTTTTGAAAAAAAAAAGAGAGAGAGAGAAAAAAAAAGCAAGCAGAAAAAGCCAATAGCCCTTAAAACCAAAAGGCAAGGGTAAAAAGGATCCAAGGCTTTGAGCATTAATGCATAGGAGGGCCCAAGGAAATAAAATCCAGGCCTAAGCGGCTAAATCAAGCTGTCCCTAACCATGTGCTTGTGTCATGCAGGTCCAAGTGAAAAGCTTGAGACTGAGTGGTTAAAGTCGTGATCCAAAGCAAAGGAGTGTGCTTAAGAGCTCTGGACACCTCTAACTAGGGACTCTAGCAAAGCTGAGTCACAATCTGAAAAGGTTCACCCAGTCATGTGTCTGTGGCATTTATGTATCTGGTGGTAATACTGGAAAATAAAGTGCTTAGGGCCACGGCCAAGACTCATAAAAGTAGCTGTGTTCAAGAATCAACATACTTAACTAGGAAAATCAATAATACTATCTGAATTCTGAGTTCCTATGGATGCCAATCATTCTGAATTTCAAAGGATAAAGTGAGATGCCAAAACTGTTTGGAAGCAAAAAGCTACTAGCCCCACTCATCTAATTAGAATCTGAGCTTCACTTAAAACTCTGAGATATTATTGCTTCTTAATTTCTTTTTATCCTCTTTTATTCATCTAGTTGCTTGGGGACAAGCAACAGTTTAAGTTTGGCGTTGTGATGAGCGGATATTTTATACGCTTTTTGGGGGTAATTTCATGTAGATTTTAGCATGTTTTAATTAGTTTTTAGTAGAATAGTATTAGTTTTTAGGCAAAAATCATATTTCTAGACTTTACTATGAGTTTGTGTGTTTTTCTGTGATTTCAGGTATTTTCTGACTGAAATGAGTTAGGCTGAAAAAAGACTGCTGATGCTGTTGGATTCTGACCTCCCTGCACTCGAAATGGATTTTCTGGAGCTACAGGAGTCCAATTGGCGCGCTCTCAACGGCGTTGGAAAGTAAACATCCAGGGCTTTCCAGAAATATATAATAGTCCATACTTTGCACGAAGATAGACGACGTAACTTGGCATTGAACGGCAAGTACATGCTGCTGTCTGGAGTTAAACGCCAGAAACACGTCATGATCTGGAGTTGAACGCCCAAAACACGTTATAACTTAGAGTTCAACTCCAAGAAAAGCCTCAGCTCGTGGATAGCTTTAGTCTCAGCCCCAGCACACACCAAGTGGGCCCCAGAAGTGGATTTATGCACCAATTATCTTAGTTTACTCATTTTCTGTAAACCTAGGTTACTAGTTTTCTATTTAAACAACTTTTAGAGACTTATTTTGTATCTCATGACATTTTCAGATCTGAATTTTATACACTTTAACGGCATGAGTCTCTAAACTCCATTGTTGGGGGTGAGGAGCTCTGCAGCGTCTCAATGAATTAATGCAATTGTTTCTATTTCACTCAAACGTGTGTATGGTCCGATCTAAGATGTTTATTCGCGCTTAATTATGAAGGAGGTGATGATCCGTGACACTCATCACCTCCCTCAATCCATGAACGTGTGCCTGACAAACACCTCTGTTCTACATCAGACTGAATGAGCTTCTCTTAGATTCCTTAATCAGAATCTCCGCGGTATAAGCTAGAATTGATGGCGGCCACTCTTGAGAATCCGGAAGGTCTAAATCTTGTCTGCGGTATTCCGAGTAGGATTCAAGGATTGAATGGCTGTGACGCGCTTCAAACTCGCGATTGCTCGGCGTGATGACAAACGCAAAAGGATCAATGGATCCTATTCCAACATGATCGAGAACCAACAGCTGATTAGCCGTGCTGTGACAGAGCACCTGGACCGTTTTCACTGAGAGGATGGGAGGTAGCCACTGACAATGGTGACACCCTACATACAGCTTGCCGTAGACGTGCTTTACAAACAATTAAGTTGAATATTACATTGCAAAAATTCAGAGGACAAAGCATCTCCAAAACTCCAACATATTTCTCATTACTGCACAACAAGTAACGATTTTATTCTCTTTTATTCTTTTCAATCTAATAATTCCAACTGATAATTTTAATTAATATCCTGACTAAGAATAATAAAATAAACATAGCTTGCTTCAAACCAATAATCTCCGTGGGATCGACCCTTACTCACGTAAGGTATTACTTGGACGACCCAGTGCACTTGCTGGTTAGTTGTGCGAAGCTGTGTTAAATAGTCCATTAATATTGGCCACACAATTTCGTGCACCAAAGGGCTAAAGCAATCTAAATCAAGTCAAATCCATAACTGATTAGAGTTATTGAAAAGCATTTACAAACTTGCAAGAAAGGAGATAATCAATGGTGGAAACATGTGATTGAGCAATTGAACCCTCACAGGATGTGTATCCGCTCTAATCACGCAAGTGTATAGGGTCAATTCACTCATTTCTCCTTTCATCAAGCTTTCTAAGATTTGTTTTTCATCTAACAATTAACACTTATTTAATGTATTCATACAAATATCATGAGGGCTTTTCATGGGTTGTAATGTGGCTAGGGTCAAGGTAAGATTGTATTTGGTCAAGTGAGCTTGAAATTTGAATCTTTGACTAACTTAAGCTCTCATCTAACCTACATAACAACCTATACAACTCAAAGCAATCCTAACTACCCATTCCTCACTTTTCTTACACACTCATCCATTTTCTCTTTGATCAAAACTCGTATGCATTGTTATTGTTACTTTACTTTGAGGCATTTTGTCCCCTTTTCCTTTTTTTTACACAAAATAAATTATATACACAAAAGTGTCAATGCATATGGTTAAATTGTTTAATGCATGAGCATGTACTCAATTCCCAAGATTTTCAATCAATAGTACAAAAATCCACTTTTACCTCAACCAACTTTTCCAAACTTTCCCACACTTAGATGATACACACTCTCACTAACCTAAGCTAATCAAAGATCCAAATAAGGGATATTTATTGTTTTTCGCCTTTAAGGCTAGTAATGTGCTAACTTTAAGAACAGAAGGGGATTGAAATAGGCCCAAAGTTGGTTAACAAAGGGAGAGAAAAGGGGTCGGCTATTTCGGATAAGTGAGCTTAATGAAAAGATGGCATCAATCATATAAATGCATATATACATCAAACAATGGACATAAAGAATTAAACAAATCAAAGATTGCAATCCTAAAGATAGAATAACACACAAGAATTGAAATAGTAGTTATATGGTGTAACCACACAATAAGGCTCAAAAACTCACAAGTTGTATGTTCTTTAACTGAAAAACATGTTCCACAATATATTTCAAGCAAGTTTCAATCAAACAAGTATCAACTCAAATCAATTAGGATGTCAATGCCCTATTGAGAATGTTTTTTTTCTTGGAAAATTTCATTAAATTAACTAAGCTTATTATATATATGTGTGCAAAGAGATGCAATAAACAAAGAAACATGCAATTAAAGCACTAGAATATATACAAACTAGGAAAAATACAACCAAGAATTCAAAAAGAATGTGCAAGTGTTAGGCTTAGAGTATGTCACCCAATATCGTCGATCGGTGACGACCTCCCCACATTTAAGGGTTTGCATGGTCCTCTGTGCACTCAAAGGTGAGCAAGGGGGTGGTGACTTCAGATTGCCACCTTTAGCTAGTGGTTCAATCGGCTGATGCGTGCTCTTCCTCCTGCTTTCTTTGTTGCTAGGGTAAATCACTCATGAAAGATCAAAGATAGAATAGTAAGATGAGTGAATGCAAAAACAAGGAGGCAAGGATTGTTGGAGTGAGGTCATATGCACTAGAATGAGGAGAGTGAATAAGTTTGTGACATGAAGAAAACAAGTGTATGTATTCTAAGTTGCGCGGTTTAGAATACACACACTAGCAAGGAAAGCTATGTCACAATTTAGACAAAATAAGCATGCACTTCACTCATTCTAGTGTGCTTGAGATACTTAAAAAGAAACTTGTATGCCAAGATAAACAAACAAGCAATAAAGAGGCAGAAAAGCATTCAAGCAAGAATCAAGGGATTGTGAATTGGATAATAAAGCAACACTTATTTGACATGAAGTGGAAAACATGGCAAGCATAGTCCACAAAGCTTGAAAAGCTCAAAAAGTGTCATTAGGTAAGCTCATGATCCAATTTCACAACCCTCATTGTTGATGCATCAAATAGGTGACTTAAATAAAAATTAATCCTAAACAAGCATCACCTAACAAAAAAAATGCATCAACTAAAAAACAAATTGCCTAATTATAGATAATGAAATCAAATTACATGGTGGCCAAAACATGCAATTTAGAAATTCAATAAGATTCGTGAAGGCATTGTCAAAAGTACTTGGTATGTGCAAAATGAAACATCAAGAACTCAATACCAAGCAACTATCTATAACCTCAATAAACATATCCAATAATATATAGCAACAACAATATCAATAATTAATCAGCAATATGTCAACACAAACAATAAATCAACTCAATCATCCCACACTTAGCACCAAAATAGAAAATAAAACTAACTAATAAACAAGTAACTAACTAACTAAAAGTGAGTGTTGTGGATGGTGAAGTATAGTGGTGAGTGGTGGTTGAATGAGGGAAAGAAGAGGGGAGAAGAGAAAAGAAGAAAAGAAATAAAGAGAAGAGAAGAAGAGAAGTATGGTGGTGAGAAAATAAGGGCGTGCGTATGCAAAAGGAGCTGTGCGCGCGCACAGGGAGCCACGCATACGCGTCGGGGACGCGTGCCAGGGATGCGGCAAAAATGAAGGGCGACGCGTACGCGTGGGGTGACGCGTACGCGTCGATGAGCAAAATGAGAAGGGTTGTGCGTTCGCACTATGTGTGCAAATGCCGCGACCAGAGGCCTTGTGCCCAAGCACAGAAAGGCCATTTTTTTTACATGAAGTGTCAAAATTTCCAGCTATCTCGCCGTCTGTGCATGCGCACACAGCTCCGTGCGCACGCACAAGAGGCTAAAAGAAGAGGGTGCGTATGCACAAGGCGTGCTAACGCTCCCAACAGAAGGGGTATAAACTGGTGTGCGTGTGCACAGAGGGTGCGCACACACAGAACGCAAAAATGGTGGTTTTGTGCGTACGCATAGGTGTGTGCGTACGCACATACTCTGTTTTTCTCAAAATTTTTCTTTCAAAATATAAGGCACCGAGCCTTAGCTCAACCAAAATTCAACCCCAAACATTCAAAAACTCAAACATTCATGATCTATATACAAATTAAACCATCTAAGCTCAAAATTAAATCAATCTTAGGCTAACTAAGACAAGCAAACATGAAATAAACCAAAATTATAAACAAGAAAAAGGTAAGAAAGATGTTACCATGGTGGGGTGTCTCCCATCTAACACTTCTATTTAGAGTTCTAAAGTTGGACTTTTATTGAGAAGTTCTAACAATGATTGGGTCTCCAAATTATTCATTAATTGCACCAAGTTTTAATGGAGTGTCCAACAAGCTTTTAGCTCCCAACAAGAAAAACAAAAGGCAACAAGAAAAACATATTCACAATATCAAAATATTCACAAGAGTAAACAAGAAGCAAGATATTCACATTTTAACATATTCACAAAAGCCAAAAATAAGCAAGCAACATATGATAAGCTATTCACAATATTTACATATACTCAATAGCCAACATCAAGACCATTGCAACTCCCCGGCAACGATGCCAAATTTGATATGAGAAAATTCTTGGCAAGGAAAACCAAACCAATTAACAATAGTGGGTCACTTAGACTCAAGGAAAACCAAACCAATTAACAATAGTCACACAATGCGAAATGGACATCCACAACTCAATCTCACCCAAACACCCAATTTCTCAACCAAGAGTGTGAAAACTAAACATGCAAGGAATTAAACATCAAAGCAACAAAAGTCAAAACAATAAAATGCAAGGAAAGGAAACTTCAAGTGCAAGAAATCTCTTGGCAAGTAATTGAGAGCTAAGGTTACCTATCCTAACCATTGACCACAAACACATGATGATTGTGAAGAGTTAATCCTACTTAGTCAACCTTACATCGAAGATAAGTCAAGTAGGCATAGTTGATTCCAATTCCTAAGTCCTATGTCAACACTATTGAGTCACTTGGTGTCAAGGGAAACCAAATCACTAACTACTCTAATGTATCACTAAGCCAAGCATTTTATCAAACACTTGGTGTGCATGAAAATAAAATAATATTAAATTGCATTAAGTATAAAATCTAACTACCAAAAGCAAGAAAATGACAATAACAATTAAAGGAAGCAATAAATGACATGAAAACATAAATTTGCATTAATTGGAATTAAAATTAACAAAGAGTGTTCATAACATAAAAATGACAAAATAAAGGAAATAACAAGAGAAATGAAGGAGATAAAGACAAGAAAGCATGAAAACATAAAGGAAACTACATAAAGCAAGAATTAAAGACTGAAATTAAAGGATATTAAACTAAGAAAACCCTAATTCTAGAGAGATGGGGGAGCTTCTCTCTCTAGAAACTAAAAGAAAACATCATAAAAGCTAAACCTAATCCTCCCCCCCCCCCCCCCGCGCGTGTTTCCACTTGAGTTAGCGTTGAAATAGCTTCAGAAATGAGTTAGATTGGGTTTTGGAGGCCTAGAATTCGCCCCCAGTTATTTGCATTAATGAGCTCACGTGACTCAGGCCACGCATACGCGTGGGTCACACGTACGTGTCGCTCGCAAATCTTCCTTGTGCGTACGCACACATGATGAAATTTCCAAACTCCATTTCTTCATGGTTTCTTTCCTTTTGCATGCTCTTTTCGTCACTTCTTCAACCCAAACTTGCCTTGGAACCCTGAAATCACTTAACAAATACATCAAGGCACCAAATGGGATTAAAGTGAATAAAATTTAGTAATTAAAAGGCCTAAAATCATGTTTTCACTTTCAAGCACAATTTAGGAAGAAATCATGAAACTTTGCTATTTCATTGAATAAGTGTAAAAAAAAGTTGATAAAATCCACTCAATTAGAGCAAATAAGTACCATAAAATGTAGATTTATCAGTATTATTAACTCTCCTAGTTTGGTTCTTCTTGATTCTTGAACACAACTTCTTTTGAGTCTTGGTCGTGACCCTAAGCGCTTTGTTTTCCAGTGCTACCACCGGATACATAAACGCCACAGATACTTAACTAAGTGAACCCTTTCGAATTGTGATTCAATTTTGCTAGAGTCCCTAGCCAGTGGTGTCCAGAGTTCTTAAGCACACTCTTTTGCTTTGGATCACGACTTTAACTACTCAGTCTCAAGCTTTTTCACTTAACACCTTCACACCACAAGCATATAGTTAGGGGGAGGAGTTCATTTGACTGTTAGGCCAAGATTTTGCTTCTTTTAGGCCCTCCTAACCATTGATGCTCAAAGCCTTGGACCCTTGTTCTTGCCTTTTAGTTTAAAAAGCTATTGGCTTTTTCTTTTGCTTCTCTCTCTTTTTTCGCATATATATATATATATATATATATATATATATATATATATATATATATATATATATATATATATATATGTTTTCTTTTATTGCACTTTTTTTTGCTGCTTTTTCTTGCTTCAAGAATCAATCTTTTTGAATTTTTTAGATTACCAATAATACTTCTCCTTTTTCATCATTCTTTCAAGAGTTAACATTCTTAACTCCAACATCAAATATGCACTATTTATTCATGCATTCAGAAAGTAGAAGCAAAGTCACCACATCAAAATAATTGAACTATTCTTATGATATAACTCAAAATTCATGTATCTCCCTATTCTTTTTCAAGTTAAATTTTCTTTCAAGCAAGGTGAGAGATGCATGAAATAGTTCATAGCTTTAAAACATAAATAGAGATGATCGTGTACTAGAAACAGACAATAATACATGGAAAACAGAAAAATGACATAGGCAAGGGGAGTAAGAGAACGAGACCACCTTAGTGACAGCGGCTACTACTCCCTTTGGAGAATCCAATGGAGCGCTTGATATCTTCTATGTCTCTTCCTTGCCTCTGTTGCTCTTCTCTCATGGCTCTTTGATCTTCTCTTATTTCATGGAGGATAGTGGAGTCCTCTTAGTGTTCCATCCTTAGCTGATCCATGTTAGAGCTTAATTCTCCTAGAGAAGTATGCAATTGGTCCCAATAGCCTTGGGGAGGAAAATACATCCCCTGAGGCATCTCAGGAATTTCTTATTAAGGCAGCTCTACATGCTCTTGTTGAGGTGCATGTGTAGGCTCTCTAATTTGTTCCATCCTTCTTTTAGTGATGGGCTTGTCCTCATCAATAGGAATGTCTTCTTCTATGACAATTCCAGCTGAATTGCATAAGTGACAGATAAGGTGTAGAAAAGCTAACCTTGCCTTGGTGGAGGGCTTTTCTGCCACCTTGTACAGCTCTTGAGGTATCACCTCATGTACCTCCACCTCACTTCCAAGCGTGATGCAATAAATCATGATGGCTCGGTCAATGGTCACTTCTGACCGACTTCTAGTAGGGATGATAGAGCGTTGGATGAATTCCAACCATCCTCTAACTACAGGCTTGAGGTCAAGCCTTCTTAATTGGATAGGCTTGCCTTGAGCATCCTTCTTCCATTGAGCTCCTTCCACACAAATGTCTGAAAGGACTTAATCTAACCTCTGATCAAAATTGACTCTTCTAGTGTAAGGACGTGGGTCTCCTTGCATTATTGGTAAATGGAGCGCCAATCTTACACTTTCTGGGTTGAAATCTAAGGGTTGCCCTCGACCATGGTGCTCCAGATTTTGGGGTGTGGGTTCATGCTTGCATCATGATGTTTAGCGACCCATGCATTGTTATAGAACTCTTACACCATCAAGATTCCAAGTTTCGGGATAAGATTAGTTAGGACTTCCCAACCTCTCCTCCAGATTTCTTGTCAGATCTCCGGGTACTCATTCTTTTTTAGCCTAAAGAGGACTTTAGGAATCACCATCTTCTTTGCCACTACTTCATAGAAGTGGTCTTGATGAGTTTTGGTGATGAATCTCTCCATCTTCCAAGGTTTGGAGGTGGAAGCAACAGCTTTTCCTTTCCTCTTTCTAGAAGATTCTCCAACTTTGGGTGCCATAAGTGTGAATAGAGAGCAAAAATCAAGGATTTTTCAACACCAAACTTAAAAACTTTGCTCGTCCTTGAGCAAAATATTAACAAAATGGAAGAAAATAGTAGAGGAAGAAGAGAATAGGGAGATAGAGGGAGAGGGTGTTTCGGCCAAGTAGGGTTTTTGTGTAACAAGTGTGTGTTGGATGTAAGAACCACAACTAAACAACCGGTTAATTAAGTGATTAATTACCCAAGTTAGATTCCAAAAAGTTAGAGAGAGAATTTGAGGATTTAAAGGTGATTTTTGGACTCAGTGTGTCTTTTTGAGTCAGAAAATGTGCTTTCTGCAAAAAATCGTGAAAAACTGTGAACCGGCTGTTGAACCGGTTGAACCGGTTCAAGTCTGCCCGGTACTGCACGAAAAAAGTGAAAATTGTCAAAAACCTTAGAAAAATATTAGAAGTTGAAAACTGGGCGTTAATTTTAAAGGTTTGGCCCGAAGTTGGGCCAAACGGGCTAAAAAGGCTAACAGGTTGGACCGGGCTCAAGTTGGGCCCAAGCCCAACATATAAAAAGGCTCATTAAGTGAACCAAACTAGCCACAACTCCATTAAACACACACACATCAGAAATAAGAGAAGAGGGAGAGGAGAAGAGAAAACACTATTCACTCTCCACTTCAACTTGCGATATCTTGAGCTACGGTGCTCCGATTTACGTGCTGTCAGCGGCTACGCATTCCTTGCAACGAGCTCTACAAAACACGTGTAAGAAACTGGTATAGAAAGCTCGAATCCCTCTCATATTCTCTCTTGAAAATTCCGGGTTTATAGGGTTTTTGATTAAATGAGTTTTGTGATTTTGGATTTTTAGGTTTGCTCTAATCCTTGCTTAGCCTTGGATTCTTGCTATTAAATCTGTGGAAGAAGTTAAAAGCCACTAAACCCTTGTGAATTATGTTTAATTAGAACCCTAGGTTGATTTGAGGTGATTTATATGTATCTAGTCTGATTATTATGGCTTTGGAAGCTCTTGGAACCTATTTGTGCTTATTGAAGTGGAATTAAAAGCTTGGTTTGTGGTTGGAAGCTTGGTTGTGCTAAGTTGGAATTTGGGTGCATAAAGGGAATCGGCCAAGGTATGGTTTCGGTTTTCTCTATGTAGTTGACATTAGGATTTTTGCTAGTAAAGAATTTTATAAAAATAGTCGCATTGTAGATATAGATTCTAAACCAACAGAAATCCCTTCGTGCAAACGTTTTGGTTGTCACAAGTAACAAACCCTTTTAAAATTGATAACCGAGTATTTAAACCTCGGGTCATCTTCTCAAGGAACTGCAGGGAAGTATGTTCTTATTATTGGTTGTGGGGATTGTAAATTGGGGGTTGAGAATGAGGAATGAATATGGCAAATAATTCAAATGGCAATTAAAATAAATAAATACTATAAAGCAAACCCTTTGGCAAGGTATGAAAAATTGGAAGTCCAGACTTAGTTATTCTTATCAATAATAATGAAAGTTGAATCTTAATTCCACTTAGTTAACCTTTGCTAGAGCAAAGGAAAGTCAAGGGACTAATTAGTTTGACCTTCGAATCCTATTTATTTCCTAATAAAAGGTTGGGATTATTGAAGTTCAGTTCAATTGGCAAAGATAACAGTTATCAATTATGTTGAGCTAATATAACTCCTGAGTTACTGATTTCTTAACCAAGACCAAAAGGAAAAGGAATTAAATCTACTGGAATAAAAATGTCTTCAGATTAGGAATAATCAATAACATAAATAAAAGAAAGCAATATTAACTAAAATACCTCAAATAACATTAATTTGAAAGAGTAATCTGTAACATAGAAGAATTCATAAACTAAATTGAAAAGCAAGTAATGGAAAAGGAATATTGAACCTGATAAAAAGATAATCCTCAAAGCAAATAAAATCCTAAATCTAAATCCTAATCCTAAAGAGAGAGGAGAGAACCTTTCTCCATCTGAACCTAAATCATGGAAAGTGACTAAAAATTCCCAGACTCTTTGAATGGATGCATTCCCCCACTTCATAACCTCTGGTCTATGCCTTCTGGACTTGGATTTGGGCCAAAAAGGGCTTCAGAATTCGCTATGAGCGTTTTCTGCAATTTCTGGTGCGTGGCCTCTGTCACGCGTCTGCGTGGGTCAGGCGGTCGCGTCAATTGGAGTCTTCCTTGTCGCGCGGTCGCGTCAGTCATGCGGCTGCGTCATAGGTGTTCTTCTTTAGGCGCGCGGTCGCGTCAGTCAGGCGGCCGCATCGCTGCTTCTTCACGCTTGGCATGCGGCCGCGTCGTCCATGCGGTCGCGTCGCTGCTAGTTTCTTCACAAACTCTGTTTTATGCTTTCCTTCCATTTTTGTATATTTCTTTTTCCACCCTTTAAGTCATTCCTGCCTTAGAAGATCTGAAACTACTCAACACACTAATCATGGCATCGAATGGAAATAAAGGTAATTAAAATAATTAATTTTAAAGCATAGGAAACATATTTTTCACATACATCACATAATAAGGAAGGGAAAGTAAAACCATGCAATTAATATGAATAAGTGGGTGAAGAATTGAATAAATCACTAAACTAAGCACAAAATATATCACAAAATATGGGTTTATCAACCTCCCCACACTTAAACAATAGCATGTCCTCATGCTATATCCAAGGTAAAAAGTAAGGTTGAAGTGGTGGAATGCCATGCAATGCAATCTAATCTAAATGCAACTAACTAAATGAATGATGCAATTCTAATTTGTTATTCACTTATATATAAAGCTTACATGTAGTTAAATCAATTCACATTCTCAAGGAATCATATGTACACAGCTAACCTTGAATCATGTTAAAGCACTTTTACACTTGAGATGGGAAGAAAAATATTTTATAAACTTGCAAGACAATTAACAAATTAAGCATAGATATATGTTGATGAGTTATTGAACCCTCACTGGATTTTGTGTTTATTCTCTAATCACTCAGTGTTTATTGGGTTAATCACTCTATTCTTCTTTTTATCCTTACTTTCTATAACTTTGTTATTTATCTAACCAATCAATAATTATAAAATATAGACATACCAAAAATCATGAGGTCTTTAATTAAGGTTGTAATGGGGCCAAGATAAAGGTAAGGGTATATGTATAAGGCTAAGTGAGCTAATAAGTGAATCCTTAATTAGTCTAAGATCTCACCTAACATACATAATTTCTAAAGCAAAGCTTCTTTACCTGTTTTCCCATATTTTTCCCACTTTTGATATTACATGCTCATATTTTATTTTTATCCTGTGTGCATTGCTTTTTATTTTGCGCTTGGGGAATTCTCTTGTATCCCCTTTGTTCAAATAAAATAATTTTTTTTTATGCACATGGTAATTTAATTAATTTAATTTCACATGAGCATGTTTCCCAAAAATTCTTAATTTGGAACATCTTTATTCTTTTCAACTTTCTACCCTATTTTTCATTATCCATGTTCCCAATAGGTTTCCCCACACTTCAACAATACACAATTTCTATCTTAAGCTAACCAAGGATTAAACTTGGGATTTTTATTTTGTTTTTCTGCTTAAGGCTAGTAATGTGGTTATAAAACAGAAGGGGATTAAAGCTCAAGGGGGCTAACAAGGATGACATAAAAGGTAGGCTTTATTTGGGATAAGTGAGTTAATAATCAAACATGGCCTCGATCACTTTCTTGGTTTGTATCTATATTCTATACTGGACATATAGATTAAAGCAAAGTAAAGAACATCAGAAAAAATAAAAAGAAGGGCAAACACACAGGAATGAAATTTATGGTTTGAATGTAACCATACAATTAAGCTCAAAACTCACAGGCTGTGTGTTCTCTAACTCAAACATCATATATCATTCATATATGTCATGCAGGTTTAGTTAAAAATTCCCATTATTCTCATAAAAAATTGTTTTGGGTGGCCTTTAAGGTTTTAGTGTTTCTCCTTGATGAAATGTTGTTAACTAACTAACATGTAATGCTATATATACAAGGTGTGGATTGTTTCTATTCTGTTAAAGTCTCTAGCTTACTCCTTTTTTTATTTTCTTATCAAGTCAACTATCATATACTAAAAAGGGTAAAATATACTAATTAATCCACTTAAAATAAAACTAGTAAACTAATGTGCAAATCAAGCTAAAATATCCAAAATAGTATACATATAGCTCAAAGTGCAAAATGCAAAAAGTACAATAAAAAGCAAAAAGAGAAAAATATGCAAAAATACAGAAAATGAATAAAATAAAAGAGAGTTTGTAGTGGTTCACCAAAATAAAGATATGCCAGAGATGGCAACCTCCCCACACTTAAATAATAGCATCGTCCTCGATGCTCACTCAAGCTGGGAATGAAGGAGTGTCATCTCCAGAAGGATGGGTAGCTAGAGTCTCTGTGGTGGTGGTCTGAGGATCTGGCTGCTGCAGAGGAGGTACGGATTGGATAGGGATCTCGGGATCTGCAGCCTCAATCTGAGGTGGGTCCTCCTGCTGTGGTGCAGCCTGCTCTGTGCCTGCCTACGCAGTCTCTCTCTGTGGATGGGTCTCCTCCTCATGCTCATCCGCCTCCTCCTCAGATGGCTCTGATGGTGTGTCAGGCTCGGAGGGGATGTCGCCACCAGATCGTATCAACAGCTTTAGGCGCTCATAGCGTCGCCGGCTGCGACGCTCAGATCTCTCATACCGGCACCGGTTGCAGTGCTCCATCCTGTCTAGCTGCAGAAACAAGCGGTGCACTAGGTGATAAACTGGCTCTGAGGCAGGTGGAGGTGCAGTAGTGGTAACAGGGGTAGCTGTGGAGGAAGAAGGACCAGCAGAAGGTGTAGCTGTCTCATCAGTAGCAGTGAAGGGTGGGGGTCTGTAGTCCAAAGCTAGAAAGTTCCTACTGTGAGGAATAATCTTCCTGCAGTCTGCAGCCGGTGGCTTCTCATCGGCATCTTCCCAAGGCACGTCAGCTCGACGGCCCAACTGTATAACCAAATAGGAAAAGGGAAGAGTGCCTCGGACGTAGACCCTGGCCATGTAGGACCGGATAAAGCGTGGCAGGTACAGGTCCTTACCCTCCATCACACACCAAAGGAGGGTGATCATAGCGGCCGGTATCACGGTCTCATGAGTACTCGGCATAACATAGTTGCTCAAGATCTGGTGCCATAGCCGAGCCTCATCATTTAAGTAAATTTGCTTGATTCCCTTAGGCGTGGTGGTGTCCTGACCCAACTCCCATGGAATAGTCGGGTCAAGGGCAATTCTCGCCTTGACTGCATCCCAATCAAATCGCATAAAGCGCATGTCCTCCTCAGCCCTTTTGTAACCATCAGGCTGATCGAACTTAGGTGGGAGCTGTAGAATGTCCTCAATGGCCTCTTCAGTGACCAGTATTTGCTTGCCTCTTAGGTTCACTGCATCAAGGAAACTGATGAAGTAATTGCAGTAAAATTCCCTTACCCAAGATGCATTGACCTTTGTAAAGTTTCTCTCCAAGAAGAACCAGCCTCTTTCTTTGATCTGATCAGAGGTGTATTACTGGAGTTCATTTGGGATTTTTAGAGTCCGCTCTAAGTACAGGTTCCTGGAGGTTGCAAACGCCGGATATTTTAACTCGCAGTATCGGTTTGCAAACCTTATGGGATCAGTAGCAGGGAGTAGCTGGTCAGCCTTCTCCTGCGCGGTAAAGTGTTTCTCCTGCCAGGAGGCATCATGCATAAGATCTATGATAGACATAGATGAATCTCCTCTTTTACGTTTGCCAGTGGTAGCCTTTCCTTTTCCCTTTCTTTGGGAATCTAACATCCTGAAAAATGGAAAACCAGGATATAATAAAAATAGGAAAGCAAATAGGCAAATAAGTTGATAATGATTCAGATAGAAATAGAAATAGCAAAAATTGGAATCAAACATCAAAAATGCAATTTATGAACCAGGAGATCAAAGAGAATAAGAATGCGTGCCCTGGCATTCATGAAGTAGTTTAGTGAAATCTAAGGAAAGCACAGTTGAAAATGCCAAAACCAAGACATGAATGGAAATATTTTACAGAAAATTGGGCAGCATTTTGGATAAAATTGGACTATCCTGGAAAATAAAAAGCAACAGAATAGTTCATATGAATAAAAAATAAAGCTGCAATTACATATAAGGAGTATGAACATGAAAAAGGCAATGTAAAAAGCAGCATGAAACAAGGAAGTACAACATATGAACAATAGCAACATCACAGAAACATCAGAATTGCGAAAATCATAAAGTAAGAAACACGAACAGCGCAATTATCAGGCCTAAATCCACTAACCATATCCTAGGCTACTTAACAACCTAGAATCCACTAAAACATGCATATCTAACTAGCCTAAATATGAACATAAACAAAAAGATATGAAGTAACTACGAATGGATAGAAGGGTGGTGTTTTGTGGAACCTGGAAGGCTAATGAAGGAGATTGAGGCAGAGAGGTGGCTAGGGAATGATGGTGGTGGCATCTGGCGTGGCACGGCGGCGGTGGCTGCTGGTTGGGGGCAGGGGCTTCAGGAAAGGGAGGGGTAATGGAGGTAGGGGGAAAGGTTTGGGACGGGGGTGAGGGTGGTGGTGGTGGGCAGATAGGGGTGCGGCGGTGATGGCGGCGCGGTGGGTGGCTATCGCGGAGGGGGGTCAGCGGCGGTGGAGGGAGAAGGGGAAAGAAGAAGAAGAAAGAGGGGGAAGGAGGAAGGGGGTGGCGTGGCAGTGCGTTCTGGGTGGGCGACGGGGGTGACGGTGGTCGGTGGTAGGGGCTGGGTGGTAGTTGGGTGGTTGTTAGGTTGTTGGGGAGAAGAGAGGAAGGGGAGGGTTTGGGGGGGCGCGACGGATAGGGTTCGCGTGACTTGGGGGGTTATAAATTTGAATCCATGCGATCGCGTAGAGCACGCGGTCACGTGGCTGGGGTGTTGTAGGGGTTGACGCGATCGCGTGGGTTGCGGGATCGCATGGAATGGGTAAAAGAGGGAATGACGCGTTCGCCTGAGGCATGCGATCGCATGGCTGGAAATTGTGCTAAACGCACGATTCCAGCGTCGTGTCAGCGCAACTCTCTGTCTCCTTTGGGGTGGTGTTCTATCCATGCGACGCGATCGCGTCGCTCACGCTGTCGCGTGGGATTAGTGTTTGTGCATGTGATGCGATCGCGTCAGGGACGCGACCACGTGGTTCATTTTGTGCGAAAAGCAGAATGGCCACACGATTCCAGCCCAACTTTCTGGGCGTTGGATCTTTACGCCGACTTCCAGGTCACGCGACCGCGTGATTAACGTGGACGCGTGGGAGGTGTTTTATCGCAACTGACGTGATCGCATGAGTGATGCGGTCGCATCCCACGGCCTTTTTTTTTTATGCAGGTATGCAAATATGCAGTATGCAGAATGCAATGATTAATATGAATGATATGTAAAACTCCATGTTCAATATAATAAAATAAAATAAAACTTGAAGACAAATAAGACTAAATAAAAAAATGAAAAAGGGATGATCATACCATGGTGGGTTATCTCCCACCTAGCACTTTTGGTTAAAGTCCTTAAGTTGGACATTGGTTGAGCTTCCTGTTATGGCGGCTTATGTTTAAATTCATCCAAAAATCTCCACCAATGCTTGGAATGCCAATAGCCTCCGGGGTCCCAAACTAGGCATGTAAAGCTTCTGAGCAGCTTCAAACAAATTTTCAGGCTCCCGGGATGACGAATGTCAAGATAGGATCCATGATCCCAAGCTTTGCTTTTAAAAAGTAGATTCTCACCATGGTGACCAAACGTTCTCCGTGATCCATTCAAATGAGCATGATACCAATCCGTGTGCTTCGAGTTGAAGTGTGGAACCTTATTGAACCTTGTGCACCAGCTCTAAGTACGAGCCATTTCCCTTTTCCTCTTAAAGCTGCAAAGAGCTCTAAGCTGGCCATCTGTTTCAAGCAAACCATATTCAAGTGGGAAATTGAAGATGAAAGTCAAGGATTTTACCCACTTGAAGTTTGTGTTGAGTGGTAGTGGCCTTGGGATCAGTGTTTCCAGTGGTTCTGCAAGCTTTACTCCCTTGTGGTCATCAGCGAATTTCTCCACTTCTTTGCAAACTTTTTCCGTTTCAGCCATGTCTTGGTCAAAGTCTTCCATATCTTCCACATCACTTGAGTCATAATTAACAAGTTGAGAAAAGTCGACCTCTGCATCATCGTCGTATTCACTTGGGGAAGAATCTTCTGTCTCAAAGAGTTCACTTGCGGATGCAAGTTCATTACTAGGAGGACTTGACTGGTGACTATCATCATCAAGAAAACATGCATATTGGGTTACTCCGTCCAGTTCTTCATAAGATATCTGCATTTGAGGCTGTGCAACATCCTCTTTAGCGTCAATTGTAACATCCTTGACAGAGTTCTCCATAACTCTGGATTCAGGTGGCGGTTCGGCATCTCCTAAATTTTCAACCAACTCTTTTTCTGCTACAATGACAACTTCTTCTATTTGTTCCTGTATGAAGTTATGCTCTATGCTATCCACTGGAGTTTCTAGTCTCTTCTTTGTGCTGCGTTCTTCATTAGATTCTCCATATGAAGCCATGGGAGTCTGTTGAGGGGCTGAACATCTTGAAGATAATTGATCTATTGCTTGCTCCAGTTGATGAAGGGTTACATTGAATTGGTTTAATGATTTTTTGAAACGAACTTGTGATTCTTGGCTTGATGAATGTGAACATGGTTTATATGGGACTGGTGGTTCTCGGGAGTAATTGGATTGGTGTTAAGGTGGATAAGGATCATATGGTGGTGAATGGTGAAAAGAAGCTTGTGAGTATGGTGGATTGGGGCTGTGTTGAAGGGATGATCTCTGAGCATAGGGTGGGGCTTGTTGGTAGCTACAAGGCGGTCCACCAAATCTATCAGTTGGGCATGCATTGTAAAATGGTCTTTGTCCATGATATCTAGGAGGATGTTGTTGCCTAAAAGGGTGATCAGATCCTTGTGGCTCCATCCATCTTTGATTGCTTAGACCTGATGCATAGTCCTGTTATAGCTTCCATTCCTTGCAACAAAATTAGAACCAAACTCAAAGCGAGAGGGGTGAGAATTCATAATAGATATCAGAAATAAGAGGGAAGAGAGAAGACAAATAAACAAGTAAAAGAAAAATATTATTATTTTTTTTAAATATTTACAATAACCAATAATAAGGCACACGTTTGCAATTCCCCGGCAACGGCGCCATTTTGACGTTAGGATTTTTGCTAGTAAAGAATTTTATAAAAATAGTCGCATTGTAGATATAGATTCTAAACCAACAGAAATCCCTTCGTGCAAACGTTTTGGTTGTCACAAGTAACAAACCCCTTTAAAATTGATAACCAAGTATTTAAACCTCGGGTCGTCTTCTCAAGGAACTGCAGGGAAGTATGTTCTTATTATTGGTTACGGGGATTGTAAATTGAGGGTTGAGAATGAGGAATGAATATGGCAAATAATTCAAATGGCAATTAAAATAAATAAATACTGTAAAGCAAACCCTTTGGCAAGGTATGAGAAATTGGAAGTCCAGACTTAGTTATTCTTATCAATAATAATGAAAGTTGAATCTTAATTCCACTTAGTTAACTTTTGCTAGAGCAAAGGAAAGTCAAGGGACTGATTAGTTTGACCTTCGAATCCTATTTATTTCCTAAGAAAAGGTTGGGATTATTGAAGTTCAGTTCAATTGGCAAAGATAACAGTTATCAATTATGTTGACTTAAGATAACTCCTGAGTTACTGATTTCTTAACCAAGACCAAAAGGAAAAGGAATTAAATCTACTGGAATAAAAATGTCTTCAGATTGGGAATAATCAATAACATAAATAAAAGAAAGCAATATTAACTGAAATACCTGATGTGCGGAAAACGATCCGACACAAAACTCACCGGCAAGTGCACCGGGTCGCATCAAGTAATAAAAACTCACGGGAGTGAGGTCGATCCCACAGGGATTGAAGGATTGAGCAATTTTAGTTTAGTGGTTGATTTAGTCAAGCGAATCAAGATTTGGTTGAGTGATTTGTGATTTGCAGAATTTAGATTGCATAGAAAGTAAAGGGAGTGGGTAATTGGCATGAAACTAAAGAGAACAGGAAATAAATTGCTGAATCTTAGATAACAAGAAATTAAATGGCAGAAACTTAAATTGCAAGAAATGTAAATTGCAAAATCTTAAAGTGCTGGAAATGTAAATGGCCTGAATTGTAAAGGGAATTGGGAGTTGGATTTGCAGAAATTAAACAAGGAAAGTAAAATTGCAACAAGCAGAGAAGTAGAGAATGATTTAGATCTAACCGGATCTTAAACAGAAAAGTAAATGAGCATGGAAAGCATCAAACAGAATGTAAAGTTGGAATTTAGATCTCAGGACCCAAGAGACTAGAAAGCCAAGTCTAGATCTCAATGCCTTCCTAGATCCAACAAGAACAATTGCAAGGAAATTGTAAATTGCAAAGAAAGTAGATGAGATGCAAATAACAGAAATGGAAATTCAATTGCAGTGAAAATAAACAAGATCCAAGTTGAGATTGAAACAGAATTCCTTCAATTCTCCAACCCAAGATCCAAGGCAGTTGTAATTGAAATTGAAAGCAATAAAACTAAGAGAAAGAGAATGGAATTCTCCTTCCCCGAAACTAAGAAACTAAAATTCACTCAATACCCAAAGCTCTTCCGAAAACTATTATGAAAATTCAAAAGGAAAGCTCTATGAAAACTAAAAAGGAAAAGCCCCCTGACTAACTTGAATTCTAGCCTATTTATACACTTTCTTCAATTGATCTTCAAGCCTTGAGTTGGGCCCTTGCTCTTGGTGGAATTCGGTTGAAAGAGGCCTTGGTTAATTGCTCTTGAAGTTTGGAGAGAAACCCAAGTGAACCATTTGAACCGGATTGAATTTTTATAGAAGTTGGAGTAAAAGTTTGAGCCAACGTTAGGGGTCTAACTTCTGCTCAAACTTTTCATATCAGGTAGCCCAATTTACTGATGCCAACGTTGGTGCCAAAGTTAGGGGTCTAACTTGAGCGCCAACGTTGGCCCTTCCTCATGCACAAATGGCGCCAACGTTAGCCTCCAAGTTAGGGGGCTAACGTTGGCGCAAACGTTGGCTAGCCCTGGAGTATATTTTTCATGCCAACGTTAGCCTCCAAGTTAGGGGGCTAACGTTGGCACAAACGTTGGCTCTTCTCCCTTAAGTTTTCGTGCGCCAAAGAGGAGTTCTCATGCCAACGTTAGCCTCCAAGTTAGGGGGCTAACGTTGGCGCAAACGTTGGGTGCCTAGTGAGTAGCATTCATGTGCCAACGTTAGCCTCCAAGTTAGGGGGCTAACGTTGGCGCAAACGTTGAGTGCCCAGGGAAGAAATTTGCCACTTCTCACGTTAGCCCTCAAGTTAGGGGTCTAACTTTGAGGCTAACTTTTCACCCAAAGTTTGTGCTGAAGTTTGGGGGCTAACTTTAAGTCCAACTTTTTGCTTCCTGGTTCAATTTCACTTGTTTCATTATCCTCTCTTTGCTTCTAGCCATTCCTTCTTACTTCAACCTTTCTCCAAGCTATCTTCACCTATCATTAGTCAACCAAACACATCAAAGCTATGCTCAAAATCATAAGGTGTTCAATCTATCATAATATGCAACAATTATAGCATAAAACCTCATGAATTTGCATCAATTCACATATGGTTGATTAAATTAAAGGAAGCATGAAAATCTACCCAACTGGCTTGCTTATGGCTCAAGAAAGTGCATAATTCAAGTGAAAACAAAAGAAAAGGACTAGTGAAACTAGGCTAAGATGAATAGTTGTGTTCAATTACAATAAATTAATGATCACACAAATGAGGATGACATGTTCAATGAAAAAAATTCTTCTCTGGAAAAAACATTCAAGTCTTATATCTTAAATTCTTGTGACAAAGTCCTTTATATTTTGCTTGAGGACAAGCAATACTTTAAGTTTGGTGTAGGTGATGCAAGTGCATATTTGCTTTATTAGTTAGTTAGTTTAGTTAGTTTTAGCTTAATTTCACTTATTTTCTCTAAATAAACAAGTCCTTTTATGAGTTTTGTTTTCATGCATGAGAATACCAAGGAATATGTTGATTCTAGCCAAATTCATGTAAATGATTTAAGGAATGCATATATGAATGAGTATGAATGAATCTCATGAAATTTATTGCATGAATTGGTAAGACTTTGAAGCTATTTCCCTTGTTGATGATAGGTGATGAAACAAGGAAGCATGGAAGCAAGAATGATGCAAGCTGGGCAAGAAGTTGGCGTTGCCAACTTGGATATAATGGGCGTTGTTCTTGCCAACGCCAGGAAGAGGAGTTGGCGTTGCCAACTTGGGATTAGAGGGCGTTGTTGAGGATAACGCCAGGCCACCAAGAAGAAGAGTTGGCGTTGCCAACTTGGGAAGAGAGGGCGTTGTTGAGGACAACGCCAGGCAGCCTTGGAAGCAAAGTTGGCGTTGCCAACTTGAAGAATAGGCTGAGTTGTTGAAGGCAACGCCCACACAAGCAAGAAGCTTGGGCCATGAAGGAGTGTCGAGGGCGTTGCCAACGCCAAGAACTATGGGCGTTGTTGAAGGCAACGCCACACAAGCAAGCTTGGCCCTGGAGGAAGAGAAGCTGGCGTTGCCAACGCCAGGAACCATAGGCGTTATTCAAGGCAACGCCAAGCAACAAGAATGAAGCCTTGATGAGAAGCTCGAGGGCGTTGCCAACGCCAGGAACAATAGGCGTGTCCCTAGGCAACGCCACACAAGAATGCTTGGCTAGGCACCAAGTCTTGGTGCCAACCAAGTTGCCAACGCCCAATAGCCGTGCCATTCAAGTTGCCAACGTCAAGACTAAGCAACATCCAAGTTGCCAACACCAAGACTAGGCAACATTCAAGTTGCCAACGCCAAGACTAGGCACCATTCACGTTGCCAACGTGGGAAGCAAGTTTTAGAGCCTTGAAGAAGGCTCGAGCACGTTGCCAACGCCAGCTTCTATAGGCGTGTTCACTGGCAACGTGGGAAGCAATGCCTGGAGCTAGGAAAGGAGGCTCGAGCACGTTGCCAACTCAAGAAAGCATTGGCGTGTGTGGCAACAATGCCAGGATGGTGAGGAAATTGTGATGCACGTTGCTAACTTGGAATGTATGGGCGTTATTCACAACAACTCCAACAAGGCAGCCTGACCATGTCCTCTTCAATGGAAGATATCTTGAGCTACAAAGATCCAAATTGAATGATTCCAGTTGCATTGGAAAGCTGACATTCAGAGCTTTCCAACCATATATAATAGTCTATGGTGGAGCACAAAATTGAAGCCAAACCAGAGTCATCTTTAGGCCCTAAAAACAAGAACATGAAGTGAAATTCAAGAAGGCTAGAGATTAGCCTTGGAGTGTGGCACGAGCACGTTGCCAACGTGCTAGATAGGGGGCGTGTTTTGCAACAACGCCAGCCCCAAGTCCCTGCCTTGGGAGAGTAAAGCACGGGCACGTTGCCAACTTGGGGGTGAAGGTGCGTTTTTGGCAACAACTTGGCAGCTTAACCTTACCTTCTTTGAGGAACCATAACTTGAGCTAGGAAAGTCCAATTGAGGTGATTCCAGTGGAATTAGAAAATAGACATCAAGAGCTTTCCAATGATGTATAGTAGTCCATATTGAAGCAGAAGGTTGACACTCAAATTCTGAGCTACATTTAGCATGAAAGTAGAGCCAAGAAGAGGAGAAGCAAGTTGTTAGCAACAACTTGGGCTAGCAACGCCCAAGTCTCAAACTCACTTCCAGGAAATGATGATGCACGTTGCCAACGTGCATTAAGGCCTGCGTTATTGACAAAAACGCCAAGCCAATGGGCCAGAAGCATGATGAACTCTTCCTTTCCAAGTCTAGCAACACTTCTTCCAATTGAGCCAAGAATTCAACAAAGAGGAAGCCCATATTGCTAACCCAATTCAAGATATTTGAAAGAGCTTTAGGAGTAGTATAAATAGAAGAGATTGATGTACTTGTAGAGGGCTTTGGAATACTTTTTGACACTTAGAATTTTTATACACTTTTAGCACTTGTACTTGGCTTTGGTTAGAACTTCCGGGTACTCTCCCGGAAAGCTCATCTTTGGTTTTCTATTGGAATTCTTCTTCTTTATTTTCAAGTTTTAAGCACTTCATTCTTCTTCTTCTTCTTCCTTTACATTTAGTTTAATTTTGACTTATGGCAATTGTTGTTGAAATTGGAGCAATGACTCACTAAACCCCACTTTCATTAGGGGGAGGAGCTCTGTTTGTTGGAATGAATTGGTGAACCCATCTTCTCCTCCTCAATTCTAGTGGTTGATCTAAAGAGGGAACTCTTGCTCTTCATAGATTCAACCACCATCGAGAGAGGGGTTAATCTACATGAATTATGTGGTGAATTTGAGGAATGAGCCACATAATTCAGTTTAGAGTTCATCCTTTCATGATTTCTTTAATCAATATACCTTGGTTAGTATGTGAGATGTAACTCTCCTTGGTTGAGATTATAGGAATTGTGTGGCTGGATTAGATTTGAGCTTCATCTCTTCTCATGCACAATTAGATCACGAGAGTGGCAATTGGTTATGTTGAGAGAGATTGAATCACCAAGAGATTGGGATTCAATCACCCACTTGCCATGGATCTATACCCATGATTGAGGAAGATTTGACTAACATCAATTCATGAAAACTAGCATCTCTGATCCCTAATGATCCTCTCTATCATTAATTCTCATCTCTCTTGTTCTTAGTGTTTGAAAACCCATTGCCCAACTCCCTTCTACATTCTGTCAATTTACTATTCTTGTTATTACATTCTGTTCCTTTATTTCTTGTCATTTACTCTTATGTTCTTTAAATTTCTGCAACCTTTAATTCCTTGCAATTTATCTTTGATGTCATTTAAGTTTCTTGCACTTTAAGTTTCCGTCATTTACTTTCATTTTATTTCTCTATTCTAGTTCTTTACATTTTGTGTCAGTTACATTCATGCAATTATGTTCAAAAATCAAAATGCTCATGAAATCAAAATTATGTTTGCTTGACTAAATCTACCATTTAACCAAAGTTGCTTAATCTACCAATCTCCGTGGGATCGACCTCACTCTTTGTGAGTTTTATTACTTGATACGACCCGGTAAACTTGCCGGTTGTACGTGAAATTTAATTTTTACGTATCAAGTTTTTGGCGCCGTTGCCGGGGATTGGAAAGATTGACAATGATTAAGTGAAAGGTGGTTTAGATTAAGCATTTTTTTTATTGTGTTTTTGTTAAGCCCACTAACTGTTTGATACTTTGTTTCACTAACCCCAATTTCACTCTAGTTCTAGAGTGTCTCACTTGTGATTTTGGTTTTGTTTGTGTATGTCAGGAGCTAGTAGACGTAATATTGAGGACGAGAGAACCCTCCGAAGGATAAGGAGAGCAGAAAGAGGAAAGTTCATAGTTGGTGAAGAAGGGTCAGAGGAATCAGAGGGAGAAGATCAAGTCATGGAGGATGAGATACAAAATCCTCCTGGAGGGGTCAACAATAATGGTGGACAACCTAGAAGGGTGCTTTCTTCTTACACCATCCCTGATCCAAGACATTGTGGGAGCAGTATTGCTACACCAAATGTTCAGGCCAATAACTTTGAGTTAAAACCTCAGCTCATCACTTTGGTACAGAACAATTGCTCTTATGGAGGGGGACCTCTTGAAGACCCAAATCAACATCTATCTGTTTTTCTGAGGATATGCAATACAGTGAAGACAAATGGAGTGCATCCAGATGTCTACAAGTTGTTGCTATTCCCATTCTCTTTGAGGGACAAGGCCACTCAATGGCTAGAATCATTCCCCAAGGAAAGCCTCAATGATTGGAATGAAGTGATGAGCAAATTTTTAGCAAAGTTCTACCCACCTCAAAAGATCATCAAGTTGAAGACAGAGGTTCAAACTTTCAGGCAAATGGAAGGGGAGTCATTGTATGAAGCCTGGGAAAGATATAAGGCACTAATGAGAAGATGTCCCCACGACATGTTTAGTGATTGGGTTAAGCTCCAAAACTTCTATGAAGGCTTAAGCTTAGAAGCAAGGAAGGGACTAGACTACTCATCAGGAGGATCACTCAACATGATGAAAACTGCCGAGGAGGCTCAAAACCTCATTGAGATTGTGGCAAACAATCAATATTATTACTCATCAGAAAGGCAGCACAATCCGACCCCAAAGAAAGGTGTAATGGAGCTTGAAGGTGTTGATGCTATCTTGGCACAAAACAAGTTAATGCACCAACAAATCCAACAACAAATGGAGATGATAACAAAGAGAATGGATGGTATGCAACTTGCATCAGTGAACACAACAAATCAACCATCACTTGAATGGAGCTAAGGTGAAGGGATCACGGTTGAACAACCACAAGAACAAGTTCAATACATGCAGAACACTTCAAATTCTCAGGATGAATTTCATGGTGATACATACAATTCATCCTGGAGAAATCATCCCAATCTAAAGTGGGGTGAAAACCATTGGCAAAAGAACAACAACCACAACCACAACCGTAACACAAATAACCAAAATCACCATGCCACCAACACTAACCAATATAGAAAAACACAAAACACATATCAACACCCTCACAATAACTCACAAACTCACCAAAATAACTTCCCTGCACCAACATCCAACACACAGAATTACCACATTAATCCACCCAACAACTTCCAACAACAATCACCCCCCATCATACCCCCAATTGACCATCATGAGACTAGAATTGCAAGTCTTGAAGCAACCTTGCAAGCACTTGCTCAAACCACTCAAGCCTTAGCTAAGGGACACAAGGAACATGAGGTCATCATGAAGAATATTGAGAGACAAGTGGGACAATTAGCCAAACAAGCTGAGCGACCAACCAATGTCCTCCCTAGTGACACAATACCCAACCCAAGAGAAGAATGTAAGGCTCTGCAGTTAAGGAGTGGCAAGGTAGTTGGTGAAAGTTCAAATAAAGAAGCAACAAAACCCAAAGAGCAAGACACAGTGGAGAGGCAAGATGAAGAAAAGGCTTCAACATCTAACAAAGGCAAGGAGGTTGTCAAGCCACAAGGCAATCCACCAAGTCAAGGAGGCAACCGTGATGGCAAGGAGAGTATGAATCCACAAAAAGAAAACAAAAATGAAGGAGTGAAAGCTTATGTACCCAAGCTTCCATACCCAACTAGGATACACAAAGGAGCAAAAGACCAACAATTTCCAAAGTTCTTAGAAATCTTCAAGAAACTTGAAATCAACATCCCATTAGCAGAAGCTCTGGAACAGATGCCATTATATGCAAAGTTTCTTAAGGAATTGATCACCAAGAAGAGAAGTTGGCAAGAAAAAGAAACGGTGATTCTCAATCAAGAGTGTAGTGCCATCATTCAACAAGGGCTACCTCCAAAACTCAAAGACCCTGGCAGCTTCCTCATACCTTGCACGATTGGGAGCATGGCCGTTGACAAGTCACTTTGTGACCTGGGAGCAAGCATTAACCTAATGCCCCTTACCATGATGAAGAAAATGATGATTGAAGAGCTTGAACCCACAAGGATGTCACTTCAACTTGCTGACAGATCCATCAAAGTACCAAATGGAGTAGTTGAGAACCTCTTGGTGAAGGTGGGAAACTTCATATTCCCAGCTGATTTTGTGGTCCTAGACATGGATGAAGAGGGAAACAATTCAGTCATTCTTGGTAGACCCTTTTTGGCTACAGCTAGAACAATCATTGATGTGGAAAAGGGAGAGATGATTTTCAGAGTGCATGATGAGCAAATGACCATAAATGTCTTCAAAGCAATGCAACACCCTGTTGAGAAAGAAAATTGCATGAGGATTGATGTAGTAGACTCTTTGGTTGAAGAAGTACTTGACACAAACCATCAAGTGAAACAAGAAGAGGTCCATAACATCAAGGGACAAGAAGAGAACAAGTTGGAAGCATCAGAGGAACCAAGTGAAGCCACGAAAGAAGAGGCACCACAACAAGAGTTGAAACCACTACCCCCTCATCTCAAATATGCATTCCTTGGTGAGAAGGACAGCTTCCCAGTGATCATCAATTCCACATTGAGTGCAGAGGAAGAAGAAAAGCTCCTTGTAGTATTGAAAGCTCACAAAGAGGCATTGGGATTGACCATTGATGATTTGAAAGGCATAAGCCCTGCCGTATGCATGCACAAGATACTCTTAGAGGAAGGTTCCAAACCGGTGGTGCAACCCCAAAGAAGATTGAATCCTACAATGAAGGAAGTTGTTCAAAAGGAAGTCTTGAAGTTGTGTAAAGCTGGGATCATCTACCCCATATCTGACAGCCCATGGGTCAGTCCAGTGCAAGTGGTTCCCAAGAAAGGGGGGATGACTGTCATTGTTAATGAGAAGAATGAGCTTATCCCAACACGAACAGTGACAGGGTGGAGAATGTGCATAGACTATAGAAGGCTGAATGATGCTACACGAAAAGACCACTTTCCTCTCCCTTTCATTGATCAGATGCTTGAAAGGTTGGCTGGCCATGCCTACTATTGTTTTCTTGATGGATATTCTGGATATAACCAGATAGTGGTTGACCCCATGGATCAAGAGAAGACCTCCTTCACTTGTCCCTTTGGAGTTTTTGCATATAGGAGAATGCCATTTGGACTTTGCAATGCCCCAGCTACCTTTCAAAGATGCATGCTATCAATCTTCTCAGACATGGTAGAAAAATTTATTGAAGTATTCATGGATGATTTCTCTGTTTTTGGTGATTCCTTCAATACTTGCTTGCACCATCTTACCTTAGTCTTGAAAAGGTGCCAAGAAACCAATTTAGTTTTGAATTGGGAGAAATGCCATTTCATGGTACCCGAAGGCATTGTTCTTGGTCACAAAATTTCAAGTAAGGGTATAGAAGTTGACAAGGCAAAAGTAGAAATCATAGAAAAACTTCCTTTGCCAACTAGTGTGAAAGCTGTTAGAAGTTTCTTAGGGCATGCTGGATTTTATAGGAGATTCATTAAAGATTTTTCCAAAATAGCAAAGCCACTAAGCAATTTGCTGGTGGTAGACAATCCTTTTATCTTTGATGATGAATGCAAACATGCTTTTGAAACTCTAAAGGCTAAGCTCACCACAGCACCAATCATCACACCCCCAAGTTGGGGACTACCTTTTGAACTCATGTGTGATGCAAGCAACCTTGCAATTGGTGCTGTGTTGGGGCAGAGGAAGGAAAAGAAGCTTCATGTTATCTACTATGCAAGTAAGGTATTGAATGAAGCTCAAAGAAACTACACCACAACAGAGAAAGAGCTACTAGCTGTGGTATATGCTTTTGATAAGTTTAGACAATACTTGATTGGATCTAAAGTCTTAGTGTATACTGACCATGCTGCTCTTAAGTATCTTATGTCAAAACAGGATGCAAAACCAAGGCTAATCAGATGGGTGCTACTCCTACAAGAGTTTGACATTGAGATCAAAGATAGAAAGGGCAATGAAAATCAAGTTGCTGATCACTTATCAAGGGTACCACAAGATGCATGTCAAGACAACTTTCCATCAATCAATGAAGAATTTCCAGATGAACATCTCTTGCACATTCAACATGTCCCTTGGTTTGCAGACATGGCCAACTACAAGGCAGGGAGAATCATTCCACAAGAGTACACAAAACAACAAGTCAAGAAGCTGCTACATGAGGCTAAGTTCTTCTTCTGGGATGAACCATTCTTGTTCAAAAGATGCCCAGATGGAATGATAAGAAGATGTGTGTCAGAAGGTGAGATGAAGGACATACTATGGCATTGTCACAACTCTAGCTATGGTGGTCATTTTGGGGCTGAAAGAACTGCCGCAAAGGTCCTTCAAAGTGGTTTCTATTGGCCTTCAATCTTCAAGGATGCTAGGGAGTTTGTGAGCCAATGCAATGAGTGTCAAAGAACAGGGGGTTTGTCAAAGAAAAATGAGATGCCTCAAAAGTTCATTTTGGAAGTGGAACTCTTTGATCTATGGGGAATAGATTTTATGGGACCTTTTCCTCCATCTTACACATTCAAATACATCTTGGTAGCAGTAGAGTATGTCTCCAAATGGGTAGAAGCAATAGCCACCACCACATGTGATACCAACGTGGTCTTGCAATTCCTCAAGAAGAACATCTTCACTAGATTTGGAGTGCCCAAAGGACTTATAAGTGATAGGGGAAGCCACTTCTGCAACAAGCAACTAAATTCCTTACTCCACAAGTATGGTGTTACACACAAAGTAGCTACACCATATCACCCCCAAACCAATGGGCAAGCTGAACTTGCCAACAGAGAGCTAAAAAGGATCTTGGAGAAAACTGTGGGAACAACAAGAAAGGATTGGGTTAGGAAGCTGGATGATGCACTCTGGGCATATAGAACAGCCTTCAAGACACCCATAGGAAAATCTCCATTTCAGTTGGTGTATGGAAAGGCATGCCACCTCCCTGTGGAGCTTGAACATAAGGCCTTTTGGGCCACCAAACTTCTGAATTTAGATGCTCAAGCAGCAGGAGAGAAGAGGTTGTTACAACTCAATGAACTTGAGGAGTTCAGATTGGAGGCATATGACAATGCCAAAATATACAAAGAGAGAGCAAAGAGATGGCATGATAAGAGGATCTCTCAAAGAACATTCGAACCAGGCCAAAGGGTGTTGTTATTCAATTCAAGATTGAAGTTCTTCCCTGGGAAGCTGAGGTCTAGATGGACTGGTCCATACACCATCACCAAAGTATCACCTCATGGCTATGTCGAATTACTTGATGAAGCCTCAAAACAAACCTTCACAGCTAATGGACATAGGGTGAAGCACTACTTTGGTGGCCCTTGGAGCAAGGAAGAGAGTGTGCAACTCTTAATATGAGCAAAGAAGCTGCATTGTCAAGCTAAGGACAATAAACAAGCGCTTCATGGGAGGCAACCCATGCACATGGAGTATTTTATTTTCATTCTTTAGTAACCAATAATGATTAAGTAGACTAGTACATGGTGTATGCAAGGCACTAAGTTTGGTGTGGCCAATCTTGAAGTAATGGCAAAAGTGTGTTCTACAACACTTAGCCACAAACTAAGTTTGGTGTCCATACATACACGAACATGCTAGACTATGAAAGCATAGTCATCATTTTAGTTATTCAAAAAAAAAAACGTTGAAATAGCATGTGATGTAGGTAAAATACTAAGTTTGGTGTGGCTATCTTTGGAATTAATTCCATAGAACACTTAGTCACAAACTAAGTTTGGTGTCTTTACTTACATTAATAATGCTAGAAAAATAGATTAGGGAATCAATTCATAAATTTCAATTTGAGATTAGTCAATTTTGCATAGGAATATCATCATAAGTTGTTAGCTATTAATGTCACTTTAAGAATCTCAAGCTTTTGGAATTTTGTTGCAGGAAAGAAAGAAAGAAGTGATGGGGAATCTTGGAAGCATATAATGAAAGAAAGAAGTGATGGGAATCTTGGAAGAGAGATCACGGATGCATTGGAGTCACATGAGTCTTAAACTTTGTGCATTGGAAAGAAGTGAACTCATCATGCATTGGGCACAAGGAAGCATGCTCCCCATGCCATGACCGAGCCTTAAATGCCACTAGAACCATGCATCCTCACCAAAGTTCACTTTAAATACTTCAACCACATTCATCAAACCTCATTCTTCATCACTCATTCTTCTACCCCCATAACCTCATTTCATTACCCGAACTCATACTCAACCTCCAACCTATTCCATGCTTCACAAATTCTAGCCTTGAGCCTAATCTTTACCCAACAAAACTCATGAAGCACCACATTTCCTCCACATAACCGAAACCCTCAACCCCCCTTCACCATCATTTTCTCTCTTCTCTAAGTCACCGTGCTCATCATAAACCTCTCTCATTCACAACTATTTTCTTTATGCTTGAGGACAAGCATTCATCTAAGTTTGGTGTGGAAGATTCAACCCTTGCAAGTGAACTTCAATGGCCTCATCATCAAGGGATAGGAGAGAAGATGAATTTGATCAAAGAAGATTCAAATCCAAACACAATGAGCGGATCTTTAGTTGGATGTCAAGCAAAGATGTTGTTTCGGAGCTACCTTTCAAGCTAAGAAAAGATGAATACCCTGAAATACAAAAAATAATCAGAAAAAGGGGATGGGAGCTTCTCTGTGACCAACCTCAAGAAGTGAGCATGCTTCTCATCCATGAGTTCTACACTAATGTGATAAGAGAATATGATGATGAAGAACCATACATGAGTTATGTAAGAGGTGTGACCGTTGATTTTAGCCCGGACACCATCAACAGGGTGCTAAAGGTCAAGGCAAAACAGTTCAAACGAGCTAGCTATGAAGAAAGGGTTGAAAATAACCCAAGATATGTGGATGTGGTGAGTGACTTATGCAGAATAGGCACGGATTGGGTGTTGGATTCACATGGACAACCACTCAAACTTCGGAGAGGTGATCTCATACCTCAAGCAAAAGGATGGCATGACATAGTGAGGAGATCATTGATGTCCACTTCAAATAATTCTGAGGTAACAGTGAATAGAGCAATAATGATCCATTGCATAATGAAAGGAGGGGAAATCAATGTTGGAGACATTATAGCCAAGAACATCATTGACATAGCTCAAAAGGTCAAACAAGACAGCTGGTTAGGATATCCCAGTACCATTCTGCGCCTATGTGAAGAAGCTGGAGTGCCTCTGGAAGAATTTGGAGAAACTGATTTGGTCTCTGTTGGAAAACCTCTTACTCGAGAAAGGTTGGAATTCATCACCACAACCCAATTGGAAAGGCAACCTTTAGCAAGAAGGAAGAAAAGGAAAGAAGTAAGACAAGAGGAGGAGCCTCAAGAAATGGAAGAACCCCACACTTTAAACATGAACCAACTTCAAGCCGCCTTGGAAGGGATTTCTGGGCAATATTCACAAATTCAAAGAAGCCAAGAGGAACAAGCACAACAACAAAGGGACCTTTGGCAATTGATGGATCAACAAAGAGGGGTTCAAGTTCAATGGATGAACCAACAAAATGAGTACCAAGCACACATGATGGAGTTACAACAAGAACAATATGCCAAGATGCAGGAAGCCATCAACAATTCAACTATGGAACATGAAAGAGCCATGGAGAAAGTAATACAAGAACAAGCTCAATTAAGGATAGAGCAAGCTCAGCAAAGGGAGCTTCTCCATAGGTTGGATGCTAGACATGATACATTCCACAAAGATTTCAATGAAAGCAGAATGTTCAGGGAAGCCAGGCACAAGGACAGACTTGACTATGATATATGCACCCAAGAAAAGCTCAGTTACCTCTGTTCCACACCCCCATTACTCAACCCACAAATTAAAACCTTTAATGAAGCTCGCAAGATATTTGAAGAGCAGGAACTTGCAAGGGTAAGATTCAATCAACAGAGGCTACAGGAGACAATGATAAGCTCAGGAATTTGGCAAAAAGAAGATCCAAAGGGGGATTCAACAACAAAGCAACAAGGAGAGTCAAGAAGTAAAAAAAAAAGAAGATCCAAAGGGGGATTCAACAACAAAGCAACAAGGAGAGTTAAGAAGTAAAAAGAAACAAGATCCAAAGGGCAAAGGAAAGCAAGGAGAATCAAGCAAAGGAAAAGGGACATGAAGACTAAAGGTGGTGAAGTTCCTTTGTTTTTCTTTATGTTTCTCTATGTTTTATTAAATAAAGAAGATGTATGTCTGAAATATGGTATACCTTCTAGGATGCATTTTCTTTTTGAAACTTTGTCTTTTATGTTGCCCATTCCATGCATCACCACTCACAGATTTGGAATGGTTGCTTGTCTTTAAGACTTTTACTTGTCATTGGAATAAAAGATGTAGTTTGAGCAAGAACAGAGAGAAATCTAGCTTAAAAAGAATCATGTTGTCCCATAAGAAAAGTGCTAGTATACATGCATTTATTGTGAAAGAATCAAGGCTCAATGATTTCAAAAGAATGCTTGCTTATACAAGACTAGTTTGGTTAAGGATCACAAAGACTTTATCAGTAATAGCACAAATAACCTTGACAATAAAGAAAATAGAATACAAAGAATGAAAGGCTAGGCATCAATGACAAAATTTGGATATGTGTCTGTGGTGATAGATGTTAAGAGACATACTTGGGCTAGTAAATCCGAGGGGTGCTTCATCACCCGGTAACTTGAGTTAACTAACTCGGGATTATCGATTGAAAACCCACAATCAAGAGTAGCTCTATAACAGAACATTTAGCAACCCAAAGAGGTGCTGGACACCACTATCCAAACAAAATTTCAATGTTATATGCCTGTGACTGAATGTGTTAAGGAAAGAGGCTTGAGTTAGTAAATCTTTAAGAGTGTCTTAACACTTAACAACTTGAACCAACTGGTTTGGGATTGTTGATTGAAAGCTTATGCTAAAGAGCCGCCTTAAGACAAGATTTCGAGCTCGTTTAAAAATGAAAAAAAGGGGGAATATAAAAAAAAAAGGAAGAGAAGCATCAAGGAAAGAATGGTTCAAGAGTCATGTGCTAAGGTATAAAAGAAGTCTAGTGAAGTTAACCAATTTAGTATTGAAGCAAGCATTTTAATTGAAAAAGTTGAATAGTTGTGTTCAATTACAATAAATTAATGATCACACAAATGAGGATGACATGTTCAATGAAAAAAATTCTTCTCTGGAAAAAACATTCAAGTCTTATATCTTAAATTCTTGTGACAAAGTCCTTTATATTTTGCTTGAGGACAAGCAATACTTTAAGTTTGGTGTAGGTGATGCAAGTGCATATTTGCTTTATTAGTTAGTTAGTTTAGTTAGTTTTAGCTTAATTTCACTTATTTTCTCTAAATAAACAAGTCCTTTTATGAGTTTTGTTTTCATGCATGAGAATACCAAGGAATATGTTGATTCTAGCCAAATTCATGTAAATGATTTAAGGAATGCATATATGAATGAGTATGAATGAATCTCATGAAATTTATTGCATGAATTGGTAAGACTTTGAAGCTATTTCCCTTGTTGATGATAGGTGATGAAACAAGGAAGCATGGAAGCAAGAATGATGCAAGCTGGGCAAGAAGTTGGCGTTGCCAACTTGGATATAATGGGCGTTGTTCTTGCCAACGCCAGGAAGAGGAGTTGGCGTTGCCAACTTGGGATTAGAGGGCGTTGTTGAGGATAACGCCAGGCCACCAAGAAGAAGAGTTGGCGTTGCCAACTTGGGAAGAGAGGGCGTTGTTGAGGACAACGCCAGGCAGCCTTGGAAGCAAAGTTGGCGTTGCCAACTTGAAGAATAGGCTGAGTTGTTGAAGGCAACGCCCACACAAGCAAGAAGCTTGGGCCATGAAGGAGTGTCGAGGGCGTTGGCAACGCCAAGAACTATGGGCGTTGTTGAAGGCAACGCCACACAAGCAAGCTTGGCCCTGGAGGAAGAGAAGCTGGCGTTGCCAACGCCAGGAACCATAGGCGTTATTCAAGGCAACGCCAAGCAACAAGAATGAAGCCTTGATGAGAAGCTCGAGGGCGTTGCCAACGCCAGGAACAATAGGCGTGTCCCTAGGCAACGCCACACAAGAATGCTTGGCTAGGCACCAAGTCTTGGTGCCAACCAAGTTGCCAACGCCCAATAGCCGTGCCATTCAAGTTGCCAACGTCAAGACTAAGCAACATCCAAGTTGCCAACGCCAAGACTAGGCAACATTCAAGTTGCCAACGCCAAGACTAGGCACCATTCACGTTGCCAACGTGGGAAGCAAGTTTTAGAGCCTTGAAGAAGGCTCGAGCACGTTGCCAACGCCAGCTTCTATAGGCGTGTTCACTGGCAACGTGGGAAGCAATGCCTGGAGCTAGGAAAGGAGGCTCGAGCATGTTGCCAACTCAAGAAAGCATTGGCGTGTTTGGCAACAACGCCAGGATGGTGAGGAAATTGTGATGCACGTTGCTAACTTGGAATGTATGGGCGTTATTCACAACAACTCCAACAAGGCAGCCTGACCATGTCCTCTTCAATGGAAGATATCTTGAGCTACAGAGATCCAAATTGAATGATTCCAGTTGCATTGGAAAGCTGACATTCAGAGCTTTCCAACCATATATAATAGTCTATGGTGGAGCACAAAATTGAAGCCAAACCAGAGTCATCTTTAGGCCCTAAAAACAAGAACATGAAGTGAAATTCAAGAAGGCTAGAGATTAGCCTTGGAGTGTGGCACGAGCACGTTGCCAACGTGCTAGATAGGGGGCGTGTTTTGCAACAACGCCAGCCCCAAGTCCCTGCCTTGGGAGAGTAAAGCACGGGCACGTTGCCAACTTGGGGGTGAAGGTGCGTTTTTGGCAACAACTTGGCAGCTTAACCTTACCTTCTTTGAGGAACCATAACTTGAGCTAGGAAAGTCCAATTGAGGTGATTCCAGTGGCATTAGAAAATAGACATCAAGAGCTTTCCAATGATGTATAGTAGTCCATATTGAAGCAGAAGGTTGACACTCAAATTCTGAGCTACATTTAGCATGAAAGTAGAGCCAAGAAGAGGAGAAGCAAGTTGTTAGCAACAACTTGGGCTAGCAACGCCCAAGTCTCAAACTCACTTCCAGGAAATGATGATGCACGTTGCCAACGTGCATTAAGGCCTGCGTTATTGACAAAAATGCCAAGCCAATGGGCCAGAAGCATGATGAACTCTTCCTTTCCAAGTCTAGCAACACTTCTTCCAATTGAGCCAAGAATTCAACAAAGAGGAAGCCCATATTGCTAACCCAATTCAAGATATTTGAAAGAGCTTTAGGAGTAGTATAAATAGAAGAGATTGATGTACTTGTAGAGGGCTTTGGAATACTTTTTGACACTTAGAATTTTTATACACTTTTAGCACTTGTACTTGGCTTTGGTTAGAACTTCCGGGTACTCTCCCGGAAAGCTCATATTTGGTTTTCTATTGGAATTCTTCTTCTTCATTTTCAAGTTTTAAGCACTTCATTCTTCTTCTTCTTCTTCTTCCTTTACATTTAGTTTAATTTTGACTTATGGCAATTGTTGTTGAAATTGGAGCAATGACTCACTAAACCCCACTTTCATTAGGGGGAGGAGCTCTGTTTGTTGGAATGAATTGGTGAACCCATCTTCTCCTCCTCAATTCTAGTGGTTGATCTAAAGAGGGAACTCTTGCTCTTCATAGATTCAACCACCATCGAGAGAGGGGTTAATCTACATGAATTATGTGGTGAATTTGAGGAATGAGCCACATAATTCAGTTTAGAGTTCATCCTTTCATGATTTCTTTAATCAATATACCTTGGTTAGTATGTGAGATGTAACTCTCCTTGGTTGAGATTATAGGAATTGTGTGGCTGGATTAGATTTGAGCTTCATCTCTTCTCATGCACAATTAGATCACGAGAGTGGCAATTGGTTATGTTGAGAGAGATTGAATCACCAAGAGATTGGGATTCAATCACCCACTTGCCATGGATCTATACCCATGATTGAGGAAGATTTGACTAACATCAATTCATGAAAACTAGCATCTCTGATCCCTAATGATCCTCTCTATCATTAATTCTCATCTCTCTTGTTCTTAGTGTTTGAAAACCCATTGCCCAACTCCCTTCTACATTCTGTCAATTTACTATTCTTGTTATTACATTCTGTTCCTTTATTTCTTGTCATTTACTCTTATGTTCTTTAAATTTCTGCAACCTTTAATTCCTTGCAATTTATCTTTGATGTCATTTAAGTTTCTTGCACTTTAAGTTTCCGTCATTTACTTTCATTTTATTTCTCTATTCTAGTTCTTTACATTTTGTGTCAGTTACATTCATGCAATTATGTTCAAAAATCAAAATGCTCATGAAATCAAAATTATGTTTGCTTGACTAAATCTACCATTTAACCAAAGTTGCTTAATCTACCAATCTCCGTGGGATCGACCTCACTCTTTGTGAGTTTTATTACTTGATACGACCCGGTATACTTGCCGGTTGTACGTGAAATCTAATTTTTACGTATCAGTAGGTCTTAGGATTTTCATTCGAATGGTATCATAGAGATCTCTTTATATGTAATCACCTTGAAGCAGCTTATAGTTTCTGAGCTTTGACCTCGACTCTAAGTGTCATGTCTCAAGGCGGCTTTTAAATAAGTTTTCAATCAATACTCCTAAACCAGTTGGTTTTAAGGTATTAGGTGTTAAAACACCCCTAAGGATTTACTTGCTCAAGCCTCTTTCCTTGACACATTTCAACCACAAGCATTTACTAGGATAGCAACTCTTTGAGTTTTTGTTTCTTTCTTTCTTTTTTTTTTTGCCTAGTAATTGATGCTCAGAGCCTTGGGCCATGTTCTTTTTGCTTTTGTATTTTCTTTACTTTTCTTTTTGTTTTATTTGCTGCTTCTCGGATCAATTGATTTTTGAGAATCTCCACAATACTTCTTTGAACTTCATATCCTGCCTATGAGCTCCCATGCAAGTTTTCACAAGCATGCAACCTCAATACATAATCATACAACTAGAACCACCACTTCTCCTAATCTTTTCCTTACCTCAAAATTGTTTAATTCCTCAATCCTTCGTTTCAAAGAACTTTCATGTGATGCATTCTTGAAAATTGAGTGCAAACAAGTTTGAAGATAAGAATGTTGTGAATAGTCAAGCATCTTGCTTATTGAATTATAACGAAAGACTATGCTATGCAGGCAGGCAGGGGTATATAAAAAAAACTATACTATGCAAACAGGCAGGACAAATAAGGATACAATCCAACTTTCAATTACAGCAATATTTGATGTAAAACAATCACTTAACAATACAACCTGTTAGAGTTCACTTGCTTTCCTTCTTCTCATCATCATCAATGCTGACTTTCATGTTCATCTTTCTCCTCTTTGGTTGATGATGCTAAAAATCTCCAAAAGTTTGTATGATATTCTGCAGTGATATTGGAAGTTGCTTGTTCCCCAAGCACTTAGAAACAGTGGTTAGCATGCATGATTTATTTGTGGGCTTTTTGCACTTACTTTGGTGTGGGAACACCAAACTTAGTACCTTGCCAAAGGTTTTCATTAACCATGTGTGAAATTCTTTTTCTCAAAAGTAATAAGGCTGAATACTAGAAAATAGCAGAATAGTTAACTAATTCATCCATTATGCTTGAAGCCCATATTATGCATAAGGTGAGAATGTGTGTTATAATGGGATTTTGGTGGAACACCAAACTTAAAATTCTACATTCTCCCTTAAATTGTTTTTGGTGTGTAACACCAAACTTAGCTTCTTGCAATCTAGATAAAATTAATTAACCGTTTTATTGAATTAGATATGAAAAGATGGTTACCTCTGGTTGGGTTGCCTCCCAACAAGCGCTTCTTTATTGTCACTAGCTTGACATCCTCTGTACTTGTTCAGCTCGGATTCTGTGCTTCCTTCTCCTTGTCCCCTTGTCCTCCTAAGTGAGACTTTGCCTTATGATGTTCATCCTGGATGAGTGATTCTTTTCCTTTAGCCATCTTCTCACTCACTTCTGTGATGTTCTTAGCTAATTGTTTCATTTGCCTCTCAATTCTTCCGAATGAGTCCTCATGGTTCTTGCTTATCATCTCTTGATGTTTCATCATTCTTTCTACTAAGCTTTCGAGATTAGTGATCCTCTGAGAGTCTTGTGAAATTGGTTGGTTGTGGGGTGTTAGGGGTTGGAAGGGTGTGTAGTGTGGTGGTATGTATTGATTGCTGTGGGTATGGTGGTGTTTTTGCAGGGTTGGGAAATCGGGGTTGTTGTAGTTGAAGTCCCTTTGTTCCTGATGTTGAGATTCCCTCACTCTTAGATAAGAATGTGGTTTCCATGGTGGAAATTGTGCCTTCACTGTAGCCGAATGCAAAAAATCAATTTGTCTGGATATTGTCTCCAATTGTTGTTGAGTTTGCTCGTGCAGATGCTTGTTTTGATTCATGATTGCCTTCACTCCTTCAAGATTTATTAATTCCTTTTTTAAAATTGCATTTTCTTGTTGTTCAGACGAGTGTTGATTATTGACTTCTTTGTCCTTGAAATTTGCAGTTCCTTGGGCATTTGATGTTGCTTTGAGTGGGCCATCTGAGAGGTAGTCCACTGCTTTTCTTGTTTCTGGGGTTAATCCTTCATAGAAAGCTCGAATACCCACTTTGTCAGTTGCTTTCTTGAATCTTTCCCATGCCATGAAGAGTGATTCTTCTTCTCTTTGTGTGAATGGATGTTCTCCCTCTTTCAACTTGATGGTCTGTTGGGATGAGGAGAATTTAGCCAGAAATTTGGTAACCAAATCGTCCCAACTAGTAATACTTCCCTGGGAAAAGGTTTCGAACCATTGTGCAGCTTCATCCCTTAGTGAGAAGGGAAACAACAAGAGCTTAAAGGTGTCATGATTTACACCATCGGGGTTGACAGCACCACAAATCCTTAGGAAACTGGATATATGCTGTTTAGGATCTTCCAATGGGTTTCCACCATAGGAACAATTTTTCTTGATTGATGTGATAAGTTGCGGTTTCATGTCGTGGTGTTCTTCTTTCTCAGAAACTCCTTCTTCAATGATATCTTTCCCTCTGGCTGCTCTTCTTTCCTGTGACATATAAATCAATCACAAGGAATACACAGAGGTATTTTTGAGAATAGAGTGTAGTTAAATTCATCAAACAGTTAGCGTGTTAATAGAGGCAAATCTTCAAACAGTTAGTGGGTTAGTCAAAAATAAAGAAAAAGTGCTTGATCTAAACTACCACCTCACTTAATCATTGTCAATCTAATCAATCTCCGGCAACGGCGCCAAAAACTTGATGTGCGGAAAATGATCCGACACAAAACTCACCGGCAAGTGCACCGGGTCGCATCAAGTAATAAAAACTCACGGGAGTGAGGTCGATCCCACAGGGATTGAAGGATTGAGCAATTTTAGTTTAGTGGTTGATTTAGTCAAGCGAATCAAGATTTGGTTGAGTGATTTGTGATTTGCAGAATTTAGATTGCATAGAAAGTAAAGGGAGTGGGTAATTGGCATGAAACTAAAGAGAACAGGAAATAAATTGCTGAATCTTAGATAACAAGAAATTAAATGGCAGAAACTTAAATTGCAAGAAATGTAAATTGCAAAATCTTAAAGTGCTGGAAATGTAAATGGCCTGAATTGTAAAGGGAATTGGGAGTTGGATTTGTAGAAATTAAACAAGGAAAGTAAAATTACAACAAGCAGAGAAGTAGAGAATGATTTAGATCTAACCGGATCTTAAACAGAAAAGTAAATGAGCATGGAAAGCATCAAACAGAATGTAAAGTTGGAATTTAGATCTCAGGACCCAAGAGACTAGAAAGCCAAGTCTAGATCTCAATGCCTTCCTAGATCCAACAAGAACAATTGCAAGGAAATTGTAAATTGCAAAGAAAGTAGATGAGATGCAAATAACAGAAATGGAAATTCAATTGCAGTGAAAATAAACAAGATCCAAGTTGAGATTGAAACAGAATTCCTTCAATTCTCCAACCCAAGATCCAAGGCAGTTGTAATTGAAATTGAAAGCAATAAAACTAAGAGAAAGAGAATGGAATTCTCCTTCCCCGAAACTAAGAAACTAAAATTCACTCAATACCCAAAGCTCTTCCGAAAACTATTATGAAAATTCAAAAGGAAAGCTCTATGAAAACTAAAAAGGAAAAGCCCCCTGACTAACTTGAATTCTAGCCTATTTATACACTTTCTTCAATTGATCTTCAAGCCTTGAGTTGGGCCCTTGCTCTTGGTGGAATTGGGTTGAAAGAGGCCTTGGTTAATTGCTCTTGAAGTTTGGAGAGAAACCCAAGTGAACCATTTGAACCGGATTGAATTTTTATAGAAGTTGGAGTAAAAGTTTGAGCCAACGTTAGGGGTCTAACTTCTGCTCAAACTTTTCATATCAGGTAGCCCAATTTACTGATGCCAACGTTGGTGCCAAAGTTAGGGGTCTAACTTGAGCGCCAACGTTGGCCCTTCCTCATGCACAAATGGCGCCAACGTTAGCCTCCAAGTTAGGGGGCTAACGTTGGCGCAAACGTTGGCTAGCCCTGGAGTATATTTTTCATGCCAACGTTAGCCTCCAAGTAAGGGGGCTAACGTTGGCGCAAACGTTGGCTCTTCTCCCTTAAGTTTTCGTGCGCCAAAGAGGAGTTCTCATGCCAACGTTAGCCTCCAAGTTAGGGGGCTAACGTTGGCGCAAACATTGGGTGCCTAGTGAGTAGCATTCATGTGCCAACGTTAGCCTCCAAGTTAGGGGGCTAACGTTGGCGCAAATGTTGAGTGCCCAGGGAAGAAATTTGCCACTTCTCACGTTAGCCCTCAAGTTAGGGGTCTAACTTTGAGGCTAACTTTTCACCCAAAGTTTGTGCTGAAGTTTGGGGGCTAACTTTAAGTCCAACTTTTTGCTTCCTGGTTCAATTTCACTTGTTTCATTATCCTCTCTTTGCTTCTAGCCATTCCTTCTTACTTCAACCTTTCTCCAAGCTATCTTCACCTATCATTAGTCAACCAAACACATCAAAGCTATGCTCAAAATCATAAGGTGTTCAATCTATCATAATATGCAACAATTATAGCATAAAACCTCATGAATTTGCATCAATTCACATATGGTTGATTAAATTAAAGGAAGCATGAAAATCTACCCAACTGGCTTGCTTATGGCTCAAGAAAGTGCATAATTCAAGTGAAAACAAAAGAAAAGGACTAGTGAAACTAGGCTAAGATGACTTGTCATCAATACCTCAAATAACATTAATTCGAAAGAGTAATCTGTAATATAGAAGAATTCATAAACTAAATTGAAAAGCAAGTAATGAAAAAGGAATATTGAACCTGATAAAAAGATAATCCTCAAAGCAAATAAAATTCTAAATCTAAATCCTAATCCTAAAGAGAGAGGAGAGAACATCTCTCCATCTGAACCTAAATCATGGAAAGTGACTAAAAATTCCCAGACTCTTTGAATGGATACATTCCCCCACTTCATAACCTCTGGTCTATGCCTTCTGGACTTGGATTTAGGCCAAAAAGGGCTTCAGAATTCGCTATGAGCGTTTTCTGCAATTTCTGGTGCGTGGCCTCTGTCACGCGTCTGCGTGGGTCACGCGGTCGCGTCAATTGGAGTCTTCCTTGTCGCGCGGTTGCGTCAATCATGCGGCCGCGTCATAGGTGTTCTTCTTTAGGCGCGCGATCGCGTCAGTCATGAGGTCGCGTCGCTGCTTCTTCGCGCTTAGCATGCGGCTGCATCGTCCATGCGGTCGCGTCGCTGCCAGTTTCTTCAGAAACTTTGTTTTATGCTTTTCTTCCATTTTTGTATGTTTCCTTTTCCATCCTTTAAGTCATTCTTGCCTTAGAAGATCTGAAACTACTCTACACACTAATCATGGCATTGAATGGAAATAAAGGTAATTAAAATAATTAATTTTAAAGCATAGGAAACATGTTTTTTCACATACATCACATAATAAGGAAGGGAAAGTAAAACCATGCAATTAATATGAATAAGTGGGTGAAGGATTGAATAAATCACTTAAACTAAGCACAAAATATATTACAAAATATGGGTTTATCAACCTCTCCACACTTAAACAATAGCATGTCCTCATACTATATCCAAGGTAAAAGGTAAGGTTGAAGTGGTGGAATGCCATGCAATGCAATCTAATCTAAATGCAACAAACTAAATGAATGATGCAATTCTAATTTGTTATTCACTCATATATAAAGCTTACATGTAGTTAAATCAATTCACATTCTCAAGGAATCATATGTACATAGCCAACCTTGAATCATGTTAAAGCACTTTTACACTTGAGATGGGAAGAAAAATATTTTATAAACTTGCAAGACAATTAACAAATTAAGCATAGATATATGTTGATGAGTTATTGAACCCTCACTGGATTTTGTGTTTATTCTCTAATCACTCAGTGTTTATTGGGTTAATCACTCTATTCTTCTTTTTATCCTTACTTTCTATAACTTTGTTCTTTATCTAACCAATCAACAATTATAAAATATAGACATACCAAAAATCATGAGGTCTTTAATTAAGGTTGTAATGGGGCCAAGGTAAAGGTAAGGGTATATGTATAAGGCTAAGTGAGCTAATAAGTGAATCCTTAATTAGTCTAAGATCTCACCTAACATACATAATTTCTAAAGCAAAGCTTCTTTACCTGTTTTCCCATATGTTTCCCACTTTTGATATTACATGCTCATATTTTATTTTTATCCTGTGTGCATTGCTTTTTATTTTGCGCTTGGGGAATTCTCTTGTATCCCCTTTGTTCAAATAAAATAATTTTTTTATGCACATGGTAATTTAATTAATTTAATTTCACAGATTCTGAAAGTTTTGTAACCTGTGCGTATGTACACCCTTCTACGTACGCACACATTTTAAAATTTTCTGGGCATGCGCACGCACAGACCCCTGTGTGACCGCACACGTTCTGTTTCTCAAATTTACTTGTTTTCAACTATTTTACCTTCCTAACAAGGTTGTAAGCTTCTATAACACCATTATACGACTTTTGAGCTTGGTTTTGAGTATTAGCAAACGGAGGCCTAGGTTTCTGGCGGGCGGACGATGGTTTGATGTCACGTGAAGGGTGTTGGATACAGAAGATGAGAAATTATGAATTGTTGATGTTCGGAAACTGAATTGTGAATGGACAGTGGTTGAGATGAGTTGGGGACTCAGATTGAGATGATGGATCTCTGTATACTGAAAATGCTTTTTGAAAACCACTGAAATAATGTGTTTACTGAGATTATGAGACGCTATGCGCCTGGCAGGGACGGTGGTTAATCCCGCCTGTCGAGGTAGCGGTGGCAGTGTAAGGACGGTGGTTAATCCCGCTTACGTTGAGATGTGAAGTCTGAGGTAGAGTACCCCGCTCGCAACCCTTCGGATCTATAGGGCATGCAGGCGCTGGTACCTGGACAGTGATCCGGGCACTATATCTCGGGGATTCTCATATGAGAAATCCGAAGGGCGACGTCTCTATGGAGATGTGTCGGGTTGGCAGTTGAACCGACAATGTGATATCACAACCAGTAGGGCAGGCATTCATCATATGCATTTCTATCTGTTTGTATGCTTTGTTTACTTGTAATGGCGTGCCTACTTGAATAACATGTTTACTTTCTATTTGAATTAATTGCCTTATATGCTTCTACTTGTTTTTTACTTGCATTGTATATTACTTGTGTTTTCTGCTGGGATTGAGGAGGTTCAGAAGGCAATGGCGATGGGATTGCATGGAGCATCGGTTAGTGAAGGCTGTAGAATAGCGGTGTTTGAGTAGAATAGAAATCCCTAAGATAGATAACCTGGTTTATTTAAGTCAAAGTTGGTATTTTATGCTTATCTGCTTTAGAATGCTTTAAACTTGAATCTTGTGATGGATATGGAGTCTAGGATTGCCTTTGGCGTCCCGGGGTCTTATATCCTACATCACTGGACACTGTTACCATACTGAGAACCTCCGGTTTTCATACCATATCTTTGTTGTGTTTTTCAGATGCTGGTCGCAACCCACCTCAATGAGTTGCTTTGGATGGTGACAGAAGCGGAGGATCTTGGATTCTTTTGGAGTCTTTTTGGCATATTTTGTTTATACATCTCTCCTTTTGTATTTTGTTTTGCCAAGAGGCATATATATGAGAGAACAAAACTTGTATAAACTCTGCGAGTCGAGGCTAGTTCCTTATAATATGACACTATTATATTATTATCCTGTTTATATTTCATCTATATATTGTACCTTATTCTAGTAGCTTCGTTAGTATGTTTTGCGCTTTTAAAATCCTATTTTTGAGCTATATCCTTCATCGGGCTTCTAGATTATACTATTCTTTCTATATATATATATATATATATATATATATATATATATATATATATATATATCATGTATGAGCTTAGAACTGTCGTAATCTCTGATTAATCTTTACTTTACGACACGAGGTAAGGCTTAGGCTAATTAGGGTGTTACATTGGAGAGGTAGTATGAGGGGGTATTTATAAAGGTGGGATGGGGTAGGGTTCGGTTGTGAAGGGAGGGAATTAGGTGGGAAATTTTTGAATTTGAGGTGGGTGGGGTTGGTGGGAGTTATGACGGTTTTTGGAAAGAGATATGGATGTGATTGGTTTAGGGTTTATGGGGAAGAGTGTGTGGGGAAGAGTGAAAGTAGAAGAGTGGAGAAGGTGGGATAGGTGGAGATTCAGTGGGACCCACTGATCCTGAGAGGCTAGGGAATCGAATTCCGTGCCCCCTTATGGGCGTTGAACGCCTAGCCTCTGCTCCTAGCTGGCGTTCGAACACCAGCTTCATGCTCCTCATAGGGCGTTGGACACCCATTGGGGACCTGATGAGCGGATAATTTGTACGCTTTTTGGCATTATTTTTAGTATATTTTTAGTATCTTTTAGTTAGTTTTTAGTATATTTTTATTAGTTTTTAATTAAAATTCACTTTTCTGGACTTTACTATGAGTTTGTGTGTTTTTCTGTGATTTCAGGTATTTTCTGGCTGAAATTGCGGGATCTGAGCAAAAATCTGATCCAGAGACTAAAAAGGACTGCAGATGCTGTTGGATTCTGACCTCCCTGCACTCGAAGTGGATTTTCTGGAGCTACAGAAGCCCAATTGGCGCGCTCTCAACGGCGTTGGAAAGTAGCCATCCTGGGCTTTCCAGCAATATATGATAGTCCATACTTTGCCCAAGATTTGATGGCCCAAACCGGCGTTCAAAGTCACCTCAAGAAACTCCAGCGTTAAACGCCGGAACTGGCACCTAAATGGGAGTTAAACGCCCAAACTGGCATAAAAGCCGGCGTTTAACTCCAAGGAGAGTCTCTACACGAAAATGCTTCATTGCTCAGCCCAAGCACACACCAAGTGGGCCCGGAAGTGGATTTTTATGTCATTTACTCATCTCTGTACACCCTAGGCTACTAGTTTTCTATAAATAGGACCTTTTACTATTGTATAAGGGATCTTTTGATCATGTTTTGATGATTGAACCCTCTTTGGGAGGCTGGCCATTCGGCCATGCCTAGACTTTGTTCTTATGTATTTTCAACGGTGGAGTTTCTACACACCATAGATTAAGGTGTGGAGCTCTGCTGTACCTCGAGTATTAATGCAATTACTATTGTTCTTCTATTCAATTCCGCTTGTTCTTTGTCCAAGATATCACTTGTTCTTCAACTTGATGAATGTGATGATCAGTGACACTCATCATCATTCTCACCTATGAACAAGGTGACTGACAACCATTCTTGTTCTACAAGCAATCAGGGCTCTAGTGAATATCTCTTGGATTCTTTAATCGGAATCTTCGTGGTATAGGCAGGACCTGATGGCGGCATTCAAGAGAATCCGGAAGGTCTAACCTTGTCTGTGGTATTCTGAGTAGGATTCAATGATTGAATGACTGTTACGTGCTTCAAACTCCTAGCAGGCGGGGCGTTAGTGACAGACGCAAAAGTATCAATGGATATTATTCCGGCCTGACCGAGAACCGACAGCTGAATTCCGCTATGCCGTGACAGGGCATATGCCAATCGCTTTCACTGAGAGGATGGGAGGTAGCCACTGACAATGGTGAAACCCTACACGAGCTTGCCATGGAAAGGAGTAAGAAGGATTGGATGAAGACAGTAGGAAAGCAGAGAGACGGAAGGGAAGGCATCTTCATGCGCTTATCTGAAGTTCCTACCAATGAATTACATAAGTATCTCTATCTTTATCTTTTATGTTATTTTCGTTCATCACCATCATACATTTGAGTCTGCCTGACTAAGATTTACAAGATGACCATAGCTTGCTTCATAGCAACAATCTCCGTGGGATCGACCCTTACTCACGTAAGGTATTACTTGGACGACCCAGTGCACTTGCTGGTTAGTTGTGCGAAGTTGTGTTTATGCCATGGTATTGAGCACCAAGTCTTTGGAGCCGTTACCGGGGATTATTTGAATATGGACAAAGTAGTGATCACAATTTCGTGCACCAAGTTCTTGGCGCCGTTGCCGGGGATTGTTCGTGTATGGACAACTGACGGTTCATCTTGTTGCTTAGATTAGGTATTTTTTTTTTTCGAAATTCTTGAAGGTGAATCCTAGAGTTTCATGATGATTTGTTGAAATCTGGCTGGCTGAGAAGCCATGTCTAATTTCATTGGACCGAGGTTTCAACTTATCATCACAAGAGCTTGATGATTTTTATCAATCTTGCTTTTGGAGCAGTGATCTGCTAAGGCTTGGCTGGCCTTTGGCCATGTCTAGTGTTTTGGACCGAAGCTTTCTTTGAAAGCTTGGCTGGCTGTGAAGCCATGTCTAATTCCTGGACCGGAGTCTTAGACTAGCATTGCACTGATTCCTGGAATTCTCATTAAGAATTTTGATATCTTTTTCCACTTAATTTTCGAAAAAAAAAAACACAAAAAAAAATTCACAAAATCATAAAAACCAAAAATATTTGATGTTTCTTGCTTAAGTTTAGTGTCTCATCTTAAGTTTGGTGTCAATAGCATGCATTCATTCATGTGTCTTAAGGATCTTCAAGTAATTCTTGATGATTTCTTACTCTGATCTTTGAATTCTTTTGGCTTGAGTGTTTATGCGTCTCATATAGTGTCAGTAGTATACAAACTGCTAAGTTTGGTGTCTTGCATGCATTGTTATTTGATTCTTGTTGCATTTTGATTATTAAAAAATCCAAAAATACTTTTAATTTGTGTCTTTTCAAGACAATAATACAAAGAATTGAAGATTCAGAACATACTGCAGAGGAATTATACAGAAAAAGCTGGGCATTCAAAAATGCCCAGTGAAGAAGACAGACTGGCGTTTAAACGCCAGCCAGGGTACCTGGTTGGGCGTTTAACGCCCAAAAAGGGTGCATTTTGGGCGTTAAACGCCAGAATGCATACCATTCTGGGCGTTTAACGCCAGGATGGTGCTAGGGGGAAGATTTTGTTTTTCAAATCAAATTTTTTTTCAAGTTTTCAAAGTTTTTCAAAATCAAATCTTTTTCAAATCATATCTTTTCAATCAAATGTTTTCAAAATCAATTTCTTTTTTTCAAAGATACTTACTAACAATTAATGATTTGATTGAACATCTCAAATTTGTTGCCTTTTCTGTTGAGAAAGGTTTAATGTTTGAATCATATCTTTTCTTGTTAGGCAAGTCACTAATTTTCAAAATCAAATCCTTTAAAATTGTTTTCAAAACATATCTTTTAAAATTGTTTTCAAATCATATCTTCTCAATCACATCTCTTTAAAAACTAATCATATCTTCTTAACCTCATCTTTTTCAAAATAGTTTTCAATCAAATCTTTTTGATTTCTAATTTCAAATCCTTTTTCAAAAATCACTTGATTTCTTTCTTACTTTTATTTTCGAAAATCAATTAAGTGTTTTTCAAAATGTTTTCAAAATCTTTTTAATTGAATTTTCGAAAATCTTCTTCCTCTCCTCCCACATCCTTCTATTTATGGAGTACTACTCCTTCTTAATGCACAATTCGAACTCTATCTAATTAAGTTCGAATTCTTCTACTTCCTTCTTCCACTTTTCTTTTCCTCTGACACCTCAAGGAATCTCTACACTGTGACATAGAGGATTCCACATTTTCTTTTTCTCTTCTCTTTCATATGAGCAAGAGCAGAGACAAAGGCATTCTTGTTGAAGCTGACCCTGAACCTGAGAGAACCTTGAAGCGAAAGCTAAGAGAAGCTAAAGCACAACTCTCTTTAGAGGACCTGACCGAATTCTTCAAAGAAGAAGAACACATGGCAGCCGAAAACAACAACAATGCCAACAATGCAAGGAAGGTGCTGGGTGACTTTACTGCACCTACTCCCAACTTCTATGGGAGAAGCATCTCTATCCCTGCCATTGGAGCAAACAACTTTGAGCTTAAGCCTCAATTAGTTTCTCTAATTCAACAGAATTGCAAATTCCATGGACTTCCAATGGAAGATCCTCATCAGTTTTTAGCTGAGTTCTTGCAAATCTGTGACACAGTCAAGACTAATGGGGTTGACCCTGAGGTCTACAGACTGATGCTATTCCCTTTTGCTGTAAGAGACAGAGCTAGAATATGGTTGGACTCACAACCTAAAGATAGCCTGGACTCTTGGGAAAAGCTAGTCAATGCCTTCTTGGCAAAGTTCTTTCCACCTCAAAAATGGAGTAAGCTTAGAGTGGAAGTCCAAACCTTCAGACAGAAGGATGGAGAATCCCTCTATGAAGCTTGGGAAAGATACAAACAATTAATCAGAAGATGTCCTTCAGACATGCTTTCTGAATGGAGCATCATAGGTATCTTCTATGATGGTCTCTCTGAACTATCCAAGATGTCATTGGATAGCTCTGCTGGAGGATCTCTTCATTTGAAGAAGACGCCTACAGAAGCTCAAGAGCTGATTGAAATGGTTGCAAATAACCAATTCATGTACACTTCTGAAAGGAATCCTGTGAACAATGGGACTAGTCAGAAGAAAGGAGTTCTTGAGATTGATACTCTGAATGCCATACTGGCTCAGAACAAGATATTGACTCAACAAGTCAATTTGATTTCTCAAAGTCTGTCTGGAATGCAAAATGCACCTGGCAGTACTAAGGAAGCTTCATCTGAGGAAGAAGCTTGTGATCCTGAGAACCCTTCAATGGAAGAGGTGAATTACCTAGGAGAACCCTATGGAAACACCTACAATTCTTCATGGAGAAATCACCCAAATTTCTCATGGAAGAATCAAGAGAGACCTCAACAAGGTTTCAATAATAATAATGGTGGAAGAAACAGGCTTGGCAATAACAAGCCTTTTCCATCATCTTCTCAGCAACAGACAGAGAGTTCTAAGCAGAATACCTCTAACTTAGCAACCATGGTCTCTAATCTAATCAAAACCACTCAAAGTTTCATGAATGAAACAAGGTCCTCCATCAGAAATTTGGAAGGACAAGTGGGTCAGCTGAGCAAGAAAGTTACTGAACTCCCTCCTAGCACTCTCCCAAGTAATACAGAAGAAAATCCAAAAGGAGAGTGCAAAGCCATAACCATGGCCGAATATGGAGAGGAAAGAGAGGTGGTGGACGCCACTGAGGAAAACCTCAATGGGCGTGCACCAACCCCCTCTGAGTTCCCCAATGAGGAACCATGGGAATCTGAGGCTCAAAATGAGACCATAGAGATTCCATTGGACTTACTTCTGCCTTTCATGAGCTCTGATGAGTATTCCTCCTCTGAAGAGGATGAGTATGTCACTGAAGAACAAGTTGCTAAATATCTTGGAGCAATCATGAAGCTAAATGACAAGTTATTTGGAAATGAGACTTGGGAAGATGAATCTCCCTTGCTCACCAAAGAACTGGATGACTTGTCTAGGCAGAAATTACCTCAAAAGAGACAAGATCCTGGGAAGTTTTCCATACCTTGTACCATAGGCACCATGACCTTCAAGAAGGCCCTGTGTGACTTAGGGTCAAGTGTGAACCTCATGCCTCTCTCTGTAATGGAGAAGCTAGGGATCTTTGAGGTTCAAGCTGCAAGAATCTCATTGGAGATGGCAGACAATTCAAGAAAACAAGCTCATGGACTTGTAGAGAATGTTTTGGTAAAAGTTGAAGACCATTACATCCCAACTGATTTTATAGTCCTAGAGACTGGGAAGTGCATGGATGAATCCATCATCCTTGGCAGACCCTTCCTAGCCACAGCAAAGGCTGTGATTGATGTTGATAGAGGTGAACTAATCATTCAAGTGAATGAAGAATCCTTTGTGTTTAAGGCTCAAGGATATCCCTCTGTCACCATGGAGATGAAGCTTGAAGAGCTTCCCTCAAATAAGAGACAAATAGAGCCCCCAAAGTCAAACTCTAAGTTCGGTGTTGGGAGGCCACAACCAAACTCTAAGTTTGGTGTTGAACCCCCACATTCAAACTCTAAGTTTGGTGTTGGGAGGTTCCCACATTGCTCTGATCATTTGTAAGGCTCAATGAGAGCCATCTGTCAAGCTACTGACATTAAAGAAGCGCTTGTTGGGAGGCAACCCAATGATTATATTTTATATATTTTCTTTTGTATTTTATGTTTTTTGTAGGTTGATGATCATAAGAAGTTACAAAATCAATGAAAAAAGCAAAAACAAAATGAAAAACAGGAAGAAAACAGCACACCCTGGAGGAAGATGTTGCTGGCGTTCAAACGCCAGTAAGCCTAGCAGTTGGGCGTTTAACGCCCAGTCTGGCACCATTCTGGGCGTTTAACGCCAGAAAGGGGCACCAGACTGGCGTTAAATGCCAAAAAAGGGCAAGAACCTGGCGTTAAACGCCAGGAATGGGCACCAGCCCGGTGTTTAACGCCAGAAATAGCTCAAAACGTGATTTTGAGCAACATTTGGTGCAGGGATGGCTTTTCCTTGACACCACAGGATCTGTGGACCCCACAGGACCCCCACCTACCCCACCACCACCCTCTCTCTTCTTCCCCCATTCACCAATCACCTCAATACCTCTTCCCCAAAAACCCTTCACCTATCAAATCCCATCTTTCTCTTCACCACTCACATCCATCCTTCATAAATCCCCACCAACCTCACCCTTCAAATTCAAACCACTTTCCCTCCCAAACCCACCCATACATGGCCGAACTCCATCTCCCCTCTCTCCTATAAATACCCTTCTTCACTTCTTCATTTTCACACAACCTAAACACCACTTCTCCCCCTTCTTTGGCCGAATACACTAAGCCATTCCCTTCTCCCTCATTTCTTCTTCTTCTACTCTCTTCTTTCTTCTTTTGCTCGAGGACGAGCAAACCTTTTAAGTTTGGTGTGGTAAAAGCGTTGCTTTTTCGTTTTCCATAACCATTTATGGCATCCAAGGCCGGAGAAACCTCTAGAAAGAGGAAAGGGAAGGCAAAAGCTTCCACCTCCGAGTCATGGGAGATGGATAGATTCATCTCAAGGGTGCATCAAGATCACTTCTATGAAGTTGTGGCCTTGAAGAAGGTGATCCCCGAGGTCCCCTTTTCACTCAAAAAGGGTGAATATCCGGAGATCCGCCATGAGATCCGAAGAAGAGGTTGGGAAGTACTTACCAACCCCATTCAACAAGTCAGAATCTTGATGGTTCAAGAGTTCTATGCCAATGCATGGATCACAAAGAACCATGATCAAAGTATGAACCCGGATCCAAAGAATTATCTTACTATGGTTCGGGGGAAATACTTGGATTTTAGTCCGGAAAGTGTAAGGTTGGCGTTCAACTTGCCTATGATGCAAGGAGATGAACATCCTTACACAAGAAGGGTCAACTTTGATCAAAGGTTGGACCAAGTCCTCACAGTTATATGTGAAGAGGGCGCACAATGGAAGAGAGATTCAAGAGGCAAGCCGGTTCAATTGAGAAGGCATGACCTCAAGCCCATGGCTAGAGGATGGTTAGAGTTCATTCAACGCTCAATCATTCCCACTAGCAACCGGTCCGAAGTTACTCTAGACCGAGCCATCATGATTCATAGCATCATGATTGGAGAAGAAGTGGAAGTTCATGAGGTTATAGCCCAAGAACTCTATAAAGTGGCGGACAAGTCTTCCACCTTGGCAAGGCTAGCCTTTCCTCATCCCATTTGTCACCTCTGTTATTCAGTTGGAGTTGACATAGAAGGAGATACCCCCATTGATGAGGACAAGCCCATCACCAAGAAAAGGATGGAGTACACAAGAGACCCCTCTCATCAAGAGATCCCTGAGATGCCTCAAGGGATGCACTTTCCTCCACAAGACTATTGGGAGCAAGTAAACACCTCCCTAGGAGAACTAAGTTCCAACATGGGACAACTAAGGGTGGAGCACCAAGAACACTCCATTCTCCTCCATGAAATTAGAGAAGATCAAAGAATCATGAGAGAGGAGCAACAAAGACAAGGAAGAGACATTGAGGAGCTCAAGCACTCCATAGGATCTTCAAGAGGAAGAAAGAGCCGCCATCACTAAGGTGGACCCGTTCTTTAATTTCCTTGTTCTTTATTCTTCTGTTTTTCAAAATTTAGTGCTTATGTTTGTCTATGTTTGTGTCTTATGATCATTAGTGTCTTAGTGTCTATGCCTTAAAGTTATGAATGTCCTATGAATCCATCACCTTTCTTGAATAAATACGTGCTTAATTGAAAAGGAAAGAATTGCATGAATTCTGAATTTTATAATAGTTTAATTATTTTGATGTGGTGGCATTACTTCTGTTCTCTGAATGTATGCTTAAACAGTGCATATGTCTTTTGAATTTGTGGTTCATGAATGTTGGCTCTTGAAAGAATGATGAAAAAGGAGACATGTTACTGAGGATCTGAAAAATCATAAAAATGATTCTTGAAGCAAGAAAAAGCAGTGAATACAAAAAAAAAAAAAAAAAAAAGAGGAAAAAAAAAGAAGAAGAAAAACGAAAAAAAAAATAGAAAGAAAGAAAAAAAAGAAAAAATAAAGTTGTGATCCAAGGCAATAAGAGTGTGCTTAAGAACCCTGGACACCTCTAATTGGGGACTTTAGCAAAGCTGAGTCACAATCTGAAAAGGTTCACCCAATTATGTGTCTGTGGCATGTATGTATCCGGTGGTAATACTGGAAGACAGAGTGCTTTGGGCCACGGCCAAGACTCATAAAGTAGCTGTGTTCAAGAATCATCATACTTAACTAGGAGAATCAATAACACTATCTGGATTCTGAGTTCCTAAAGAAGCCAATCATTCTGAATTCCAAAGGATAAAGTGAGATGCCAAAACTATTCAGAGGCAAAAAGCTAAAAGCCCCGCTCATCTAATTAATACTGATCTTCATAGATGTTTTTGGAGTTCATTGCATATTCTCTTCTTTTTATATCTTATTTAATTTTCAGTTGCTTGGGGACAAGCAACAATTTAAGTTTGGTGTTGTGATGAGCGGATAATTTGTACGCTTTTTGGCATTATTTTTAGTATGTTTTTAGTATCTTTTAGTTAGTTTTAGTATATTTTTATTAGTTTTTAATTAAAATTCACTTTTCTGGACTTTACTATGAGTTTGTGTGTTTTTCTGTGATTTCAGGTATTTTCTGGCTGAAATTGAGGGATCTGAGCAAAAATCTGATCCAGAGACTAAAAAGGACTGCAGATGCTGTTGGATTCTGACCTCCCTGCACTCGAAGTGGATTTTCTGGAGCTACAGAAGCCCAATTGGCGCGCTCTCAACGGCGTTGGAAAGTAGACATCCTGCGCTTTCCAGCAATATATGATAGTCCATACTTTGTCCAAGATTTGATGGCCCAAACCGGCGTTCAAAGTCACCTCAAGAAACTCCAGCGTTAAACGCCGGAACTGGCACCTAAATGGGAGTTAAACGCCCAAACTGGCATAAAAGCCGGCGTTTAACTCCAAGGAGAGTCTCTACACGAAAATGCTTCATTGCTCAGCCCAAGCACACACCAAGTGGGCCCGGAAGTGGATTTTTATGTCATTTACTCATCTCTGTACACCCTAGGCTACTAGTTTTCTATAAATAGGACCTTTTACTATTGTATAAGGGATCTTTTGATCATGTTTTGATGATTGAACCCTCTTTGGGAGGCTGGCCATTCGGCCATGCCTAGACTTTGTTCTTATGTATTTTCAACGGTGGAGTTTCTACACACCATAGATTAAGGTGTGGAGCTCTGCTGTACCTCGAGTATTAATGCAATTACTATTGTTCTTCTATTCAATTCCGCTTGTTCTTTGTCCAAGATATCACTTGTTCTTCAACTTGATGAATGTGATGATCCGTGACACTCATCATCATTCTCACCTATGAACAAGGTGACTGACAACCATTCTTGTTCTACAAGCAATCAAGGATCTAGTGAATATCTCTTGGATTCTTTAATCGGAATCTTCGTGGTATAGGCAGGACCTGATGGCGGCATTCAAGAGAATCCGGAAGGTCTAACCTTGTCTGTGGTATTCTGAGTAGGATTCAATGATTGAATGACTGTGACGTGCTTCAAACTCCTAGCAGGCGGGGCGTTAGTGACAGACGCAAAAGTATCAATGGATATTATTCCGGCCTGACCGAGAACCGACAGCTGAATTCCGCTATGCCGTGACAGGGCATATGCCAATCGCTTTCACTGAGAGGATGGGAGGTAGCCACTGACAATGGTGAAACCCTACACGAGCTTGCCATGGAAAGGAGTAAGAAGGATTGGATGAAGACAGTAGGAAAGCAGAGAGACGGAAGGGAAGGCATCTTCATGCGCTTATCTGAAGTTCCTACCAATGAATTACATAAGTATCTCTATCTTATCTTTTATGTTATTTTCGTTCATCACCATCATACATTTGAGTCTGCCTGACTAAGATTTACAAGATGACCATAGCTTGCTTCATAGCAACAATCTCCGTGGGATCGACCCTTACTCACGTAAGGTATTACTTGGACGACCCAGTGCACTTGCTGGTTAGTTGTGCGAAGTTGTGTTTATGCCATGGTATTGAGCACCAAGTCTTTGGAGCCATTACCGGGGATTATTTGAATATGGACAAAGTAGTGATCACAATTTCGTGCACCAAGTTTTTGGCGCCGTTGCCGGGGATTGTTCGTGTATGGACAACTGACGGTTCATCTTGTTGCTTAGATTAGGTATTTTTTTTTTTTCGAAATTCTTGAAGGTGAATCCTAGAGTTTCATGATGATTTGTTGAAATCTGGCTGGCTGAGAAGCCATGTCTAATTTCATTGGACCGAGGTTTCAACTTATCATCACAAGAGCTTGATGATTTTTATCAATCTTGCTTTTGGAGCAGTGATCTGCTAAGGCTTGGCTGGCCTTTGGCCATGTCTAGTGTTTTGGACCGAAGCTTTCTTTGAAAGCTTGGCTGGCTGTGAAGCCATGTCTAATTCCTGGACCGGAGTCTTAGACTAGCATTGCACTGATTCCTGGAATTCTCATTAAGAATTTTGATATCTTTTTCCACTTAATTTTCGAAAAAAAAAAACACAAAAAAAAATTCACAAAATCATAAAAACCAAAAATATTTGATGTTTCTTGCTTAAGTTTAGTGTCTCATCTTAAGTTTGGTGTCAATAGCATGCATTCATTCATGTGTCTTAAGGATCTTCAAGTAATTCTTGATGATTTCTTACTCTGATCTTTGAATTCTTTTGGCTTGAGTGTTTATGCGTCTCATATAGTGTCAGTAGTATACAAACTGCTAAGTTTGGTGTCTTGCATGCATTGTTATTTGATTCTTGTTGCATTTTGATTATTAAAAAATCCAAAAATACTTTTAATTTGTGTCTTTTCAAGTCAATAATACAAAGAATTGAAGATTCAGAACATACTGCAGAGGAATTATACAGAAAAAGCTGGGCATTCAAAAATGCCCAGTGAAGAAGACAGACTGGCGTTTAAACGCCAGCCAGGGTACCTGGTTGGGCGTTTAACGCCCAAAAAGGGTGCATTTTGGGCGTTAAACGCTAGAATGCATACCATTCTGGGCGTTTAACGCCAGGATGGTGCTAGGGGGAAGATTTTGTTTTTCAAATCAAATTTTTTTTCAAGTTTTCAAAGTTTTTCAAAATCAAATCTTTTTCAAATCATATCTTTTCAATCAAATGTTTTCAAAATCAATTTCTTTTTTTCAAAGATACTTACTAACAATTAATGATTTGATTGAACATCTCAAATTTGTTGCCTTTTCTGTTGAGAAAGGTTTAATGTTTGAATCATATCTTTTCTTGTTAGGCAAGTCACTAATTTTCAAAATCAAATCCTTTAAAATTGTTTTCAAAACATATCTTTTAAAATTGTTTTCAAATCATATCTTCTCAATCACATCTCTTTAAAAACTAATCATATCTTCTTAACCTCATCTTTTTCAAAATAGTTTTCAATCAAATCTTTTTGATTTCTAATTTCAATCCTTTTTCAAAATCACTTGATTTCTTTCTTACTTTTATTTTCGAAAATCAATTAAGTGTTTTTCAAAATGTTTTCAAAATCTTTTAATTGAATTTTCAAAAATCTTCTTCCTCTCCTCCCACATCCTTCTATTTATGGAGTACTACTCCTTCTTAATGCACAATTCGAACTCTATCTAATTAAGTTCGAATTCTTCTACTTCCTTCTTCCACTTTTCTTTTCCTCTGACACCTCAAGGAATCTCTACACTGTGACATAGAGGATTCCACATTTTCTTTTTCTCTTCTCTTTCATATGAGCAGGAGCAGAGACAAAGGCATTCTTGTTGAAGCTGACCCTGAACCTGAGAGAACTTTGAAGCGAAAGCTAAGAGAAGCCAAAGCACAACTCTCTTTAGAGGACCTGACCGAATTCTTCAAAGAAGAAGAACACATGGCAGCCGAAAACAACAGCAATGCCAACAATGCAAGGAAGGTGCTGGGTGACTTTACTGCACCTACTCCCAACTTCTATGGGAGAAGCATCTCTATCCCTGCCATTGGAGCAAACAACTTTGAGCTTAAGCCTCAATTAGTTTCTCTAATTCAACAGAATTGCAAATTCCATGGACTTCCAATGGAAGATCCTCATCAGTTTTTAGCTGAGTTCTTGCAAATCTGTGACACAGTCAAGACTAATGGGGTTGACCCTGAGGTCTACAGACTGATGCTATTCCCTTTTGCTGTAAGAGACAGAGCTAGAATATGGTTGGACTCACAACCTAAAGATAGCCTGGACTCTTGGGAAAAGCTAGTCAATGCCTTCTTGGCAAAGTTCTTTCCACCTCAAAAATGGAGTAAGCTTAGAGTGGAAGTCCAAACCTTCAGACAGAAGGATGGAGAATCCCTCTATGAAGCTTGGGAAAGATACAAACAATTAATCAGAAGATGTCCTTCAGACATGCTTTCTGAATGGAGCATCATAGGTATCTTCTATGATGGTCTCTCTGAACTATCCAAGATGTCTTTGGATAGCTCTGCTGGAGGATCTCTTCATTTGAAGAAGACGCCTACAGAAGCTCAAGAGCTGATTGAAATGGTTGCAAATAACCAATTCATGTACACTTCTGAAAGGAATTCTGTGAACAATGGGACTAGTCAGAAGAAAGGAGTTCTTGAGATTGATACTCTGAATGCCATACTGGCTCAGAACAAGATATTGACTCAACAAGTCAATTTGAACCATTTAGCTGGAGCAACCATTTCTCTCCTGCTGCCTTTGCATTAAGGTTTAGGAGTTGGGTTGCATAGTCGGCCTTGTGTTCCAGCTCCACTGGCAGGTGACACACCTTTCCATACACCAATTGATATAGTGACGTTCCTATAGGGCTCTTAAAAGCTGTTCTGTATGCCCAGAGAGCATCATCGAACTTTCTTGCCCAATCCTTTCTAGAGGTGCTCACTATCCTTTCTAGGATTCTCTTTAGTTCTCTATTTGAGACTTCAACTTGCCCATTTGTCTGTGGGTGATATGGGGTTGCCACCTTATGGCGAACTTCATAACAGTGCAGAATAGAGAGTTAAGCTGCCTATTGCAGAAATGAGTGCCTCCATCACTAATCAGTGTATGAGGGACACCAAACCTACTAAAGATGTTCTTCTGGAGGAACTTCATTACTACTCTAGTGTCATTTGTGGGTGATGTAATTGCCTCAACCCATTTAGAAACATAATCCACTGCCACGAGGATATAGTTATTTGAGTATGAAGGTGGGAAAGGTCCCATGAAGTATATACCCCATACATCAAACAGCTCAATCTCTAGGATTCCTTACTGAGGCATGTCGTGACCTTGAGGGAGATTGCCAGCCCTTTGGCAATTGTCACAGTGACGGACAAACTCTTGGAAATCCTTAAAAGAGTGTGGACCAGTAGAAACCACTTTGGAGAACCTTTGTGGCTATTTGCTCACCTCCAAAGTGTCCTCCATAATCAGAGCTATGGCAATGCCATAGGATTTTATGTGCCTCTTCTTCAGACACACAGTGGTTGATTATTCCATCCGAGCATCTCTTAAAGAGATATGGTTCATCCCACAAGTAGTATCTTGCATCATGAATGAGTTTTCGAGCTTTCTGCCTACATTATTCTTTGGGGATGAACCTTATAGCCTTGTAATTCGCAATGTCTGCAAAACAGGGTGTCGTCCAAATGGCAAAGATTTGCTCATTCGGAAAGGTTTTAGACACCTTAGTAGAGGGAGGAGATGTCCCTGCTACTGGTTCAATCCAAGACAAGTGGTTAGCCACTTGATTTTCTGACCCTTTTGTGTCTCGAATTTCTATATCAAACTCTTGTAGGTGTAGTACCCATCTTATTAACCTGGGCTTAGAATCCTTCTTGGTGAGTAGATATTTGAGAGCAGTATGGTCAGTATAGATAATGGCCTTAGATCCTATTAAATAGGATCGGAACTTGTCAATGGCATAAACCGCTGCAAGCAATTCCTTCTCTGTGGTAGTATAGTTCTTCTATGCGTCATTTAGAATATGACTGGCATAATAAATGACATGCAAAAGCTTGTCATATCTCTACCCCAGAACTGTGCCAATGGCATGATCACTGGCATCACACATCAGTTCAAATGCTAAGTCCCAGTTGAGAGCAGAAATGACAGGTGCAGTAGTAAGCTTAGCCTTTAGAGTTTCAAAGGCATGTAGGCACTCTTGGTCAAAAACAAATGAAGTGTCAGTAGCTAGTAAGTTGCACAGGGGTTTCGCAATTTTGGAAAAATCCTTTATGAACCTCTTGTAAAACCCTGCATGTCCCAGGAAACTTCTGATTTCCTTAAGATTAGTGGGTAGTGGTAATCGCTCAATTACCTCCACCTTAGCTTAATCCACTTCTATTCCCTTGTTCGAAATCCGATTCCCAAGAAAAATTCCTTTAGTCATCATGAAGTAGCATTTTTCCTAGTTTAAAACCAAGTTTGTCTCTAGGCATCGTTTGAGACTAGGGCTAGATGGTCAAGGCAGGAGTCAAATGAATTTCCAAAGATGGAGAAGTCATCCATGAACACTTCAAGAAATTTTTCCACCATATCAGAGAAAATGGAGAGCATACACCTCTGAAAGGTTGTAGGTGCATTGCATAGGCCAAATGACATTCTCCTATAAGAAAACACGCCATATTGGCATGTAAATGCTGTCTTTTCTTGGTCCTGAGGATCCATTGCAATTTGATTATAGCCTAAATAGCCATCCAAAAAGCAGTAGAATGCATGATCTGCCAGTCTCTCCAACATTTGACTGGCAAAGAAAAATGGTCCTTTCTAGTGGCGTTATTGAGTCTCCTATAGTCAATACATATATGCCACCCTGTAACTGTTCTTGTGGAAATTAGTTTATTCATTTCATTATGAACCACTGTCATGTCTCCCTTTTTGGGAACAACTTGGACAGGGCTCACACAGGGGCTGTCAGAAATGGGATAAATAATCCCCAGCCTCCCATAATTTTGTGATTTCTTTTTGCACCACTTCCTTCATGGCTGGATTCATTCACTTTTGTGGTTGCAACACTAGTTTGGGTTAATCTTCCAGTAGAATCTTGTGCATGCATCGGGTTGGGCTAATACCCTTAAGATCACTTATTGTCCACCCAAGAGCTATCTTGTGTGTTTTTAGCACTTGGATTAGTGCCTTTTCTTCCTGTGGTTCTAAGGCAGAGCTTATAATCACAGGATAAGTATCCCCATCTCCTAAAAATGCATATTTCAAGGATGATGGTAATGGCTTGAGCTCGAGTTTAGGATGCTTATCCTCTTCCTTAGGAGTGTTCAAAGGCTCCTTCATTTCTTCTGACTCTTGTAAATCAGGCTGGGCATCATAAAAGACGTCGTTCAGCTCTTCTTCGAGTCTCTTAACCATGTTCACTTGTTCCACCAGGGAATCAATAATATCAATACTCATGCACTCTTATAGGCTATCTGGATGCTGCATAGCTTTGACAGCATTCAGCACGAACTCATCCTCATTGACTCTCAGGGTTACTTCTCCTTTCTGAACGTCAATGAAAGTCCGTCCTATAGCTAGGAAGGGTCTTCCTAGGATGAGGGATGCACTTTTGTGCTCGTCCATTTCTAGCACCACAAAATTCGTATGGAAAGCAAAAGGTCCAACCCTAACAATCATGTCCTCAATCATGCCTGATGGAAGCTTAACAAAGACATCAGCAAGTTGAAGGCATATGCGGGTCGGTTTAACTTCTTGAGTTAAACAGAGCCTTTTTATTAATGATGTAGGCATTAGGTCAATACTTGCTCCAAGATCACATAGGGCTGTCCTTGTGTAGGCATCCCCTAGGGTGCATGGTATCATAAAGCTCCCAGGGTCTTTGAGTTTCTCTAGTAAGTTCTTTTGGATCACTTCACTGCATTCTTCAGTAAGGAGGACTATTTTTACCTCTCTCCAATCCTTCTTATGACTTAAGATATCTTTCATGAACTTAGCATAAGAAGGAATCTGTTCAAGAGACTTGATGAGTGGATATTTTATACGCTTTTTGGGGGTAATTTCATGTAGATTTTAGTATGTTTTAGTTAGTTTTTAGTATAATTTTATTAGTTTTTAGGCAAAATTCATATTTCTGAACTTTACTATGAGTTTGTGTGTTTTTCTATAATTTCAGGTATTTTCTGGCTGAAATTGAGGGAGCTGAGCAAAAATCTGATTTAGGCTAAAAAAGGACTGCTGATGCTATTGGATTCTGACCTCCCTGCACTCGGAATGGCTTTTCTGGAGCTACAGGAGTCCAATTGGTGCATTTTTAATTGGGTTGGAAACTAGACATCCAGGGCTTTCCAGCAATATATAAAAGTCCATACTTTGCGTGAAGATAGATGATGTAAATGGCGTTCAACGCCAGTTCCATGTTGCAGTCTGGCGTTCAGCGCCAGAAACAGGTTACAAGTTGGAGTTCAACGCTAGAAACAGGTTACAACCTGGCGTTCAACTCCAGAAACAGCCCAGGCACGTGAGAAGCTTAAGTCTCAGCCCCAGCACACACCAAGTGGGCCCCAGAAGTGGATTTCTGCACCAATTATCTTAGTTTACTCATTTTCTGTTAACCTAGGTTTCTAGTTTAGTATTTAAACAACTTTTAGAGACTTATTTTGTATCTCATGACATTTTAAATCTGAATTATATACCTTGTGACGGCATGAGTCTCTAAACTCCATTGTTGGGGGTGAGGAGCTCTGCAGCGTCTTGATGAATTAATGCAATTATTTCTGTTTTCCATTCAAACACGCTTGTTCCTATATAAGATGTTCATTCGCGCTTCACTATGAAGAAGGTGATGATCTGTGACACTCATCATCTTCCTCAATCCATGAACGTGTGCCTGACAACCACCTCCGTTCTACATTAGATTGAATGAGTATCTCTTAGATTCCTTAATCAGAATCTTCGTGGTATAAGCTAGAATTGATGGCAGCATCCTTGAGAATCCGGAAAGTCTAAACCTTGTCTGTGGTATTCCGAGTAGGATTCTGGGATTGGATGACTGTGACGAGCTTCAAACTCGCGAGTGCTGGGCGTCGTGATAGACGCAAAAGGATCAATGGATCCTATTCCGACATGATCGAGAACCAACAGATGATTAGCCGTGCTGTGACAGAGCATTTGGACAATTTTCACTGAGAGGATGGGAGGTAGCCATTGACAACGGTGACGCCCTACATACAACTTGCCATGGAAGGAGCCTTGCATGTTTGAAAGTGAGGAAGCATTATGTTACAGGAATTCAGAAGACAAAGCATCTCCAAAACTCCAACATATTCTCCATTATTGTGTAACAATTACTTATTCCAAACACTTTCACTTTTTACAATTAAATTCAAAGAGCCTTATTGGCATCCTGACTAAGATTAATAAGATAACCATAGCTTGCTTCGTACCAACAATCTCTGTGGGATCGACCCTTACTCACATAAGGTATTACTTGGACGACCCAGTGCACTTTCTGGTTAGTTGTGCGGATTGCAAAAATGTGATTGCAATTTCGTGCACCAAGTTTTTGGCACCGTTTTGAACAACTAAAGGTTTATTTTGTTGCTTAGATTAGGAATAATTTATTTTTGTTGCTATAGAGTCATCAAATATGAGTCCTTTATTTTCTTTTCAAAAATTTTTCAAAAATATTATTTTTCTTTATCAATTTTTAATTTTTTTTCGTGAGTTTAATGTCTTATTCTAAGTTTGGTGTCAATTGCATGCTTTTCTTTGTCTCTCAATTTTTGAAATTGCATGTTCTTTATTTTTCCTTGATCTTCAAGTTGTTCTTGTTAATTTTTCTTGTTTGATCTTTGGTTTGTCTTGTTCTGTGTGTTTTTGTGTTTTCCTTGTGCTTTTTTTTCAAAATTTTAATTTTCAAAAAAAATAATATTAACATATTTTTATACCTCTTTAAAACACGTTACATTTATAAATCAGTTGGCTAGAGCGTTGGCTTATTTTTTTCTTTGATTAAATCTTGTGCCAAACTTTAAGTTTTGTATTTTCTTGTTAATTTTTCTTTAATTTTCGAAAATTTATTTTAGTTTTCCCAAAAATTTTAAGTTTAGTGTTCTTTCTTTTGTTCTTGGTGTTCTTGTGAATCTTCAAGGTGTTCTTGAGTCTTCCTTGTATTTTGATCTTAAAATCTTTAAGTTTGGTGTTCCTTGGTGTTTTTCCTACAAAATTTTCGAAAACAAGGAGCATTAGATCTAAAAAATTTTAAGTCTTGTGTCTTTTGTGTGTTTTTCTCTTTCATCATAAAAATTCAAAATTCAAAAAAATATCTTTTCTAACTATTTTTAAGCCATATTTTCGAATTTTTTCTATAAAAATTCAGATTTCAATTTCAAAAATTTTCAAAATTTTATCCTTTTAAGATTTAAAAAAAATTTAATTATAACTTTTTCAAAAATATCCTAACCATTTTCTCTCTCCTCACTTTTTCGAAAATCTTCATAAAATATTTTTAAATTCTTTTTTATTTTATTTTTATTTTTATTTTTATTTTTAATTTTATTGTCGTCTTTATTTTATTTTATTTTATTATTATTATTTCGAAATTTCTTTTATATATAATAAAATAAATTCACATCATCTCCCTTTCTCCATTATGGACTTAAGTGGAAATGAACAGTCCAGAAGGACTCTGGGGTCATATGCTAACCCCACTACTGCTTCATATGGGAGTAGTATATGTATACCCTCCATTGGAGTTAGTAGTTTTGAGTTGAATCCTCAGCTCATTATCATGGTGCAACAAAGTTGCCAGTATTCCGGTCTTCCACAAGAAGAACATACAGAGTTTCTGGCACAGTTTTTACAAATTGCTGACATAGTACATGATAAGGAGGTAGATCAGGATGTCTAGAGGCTATTACTGTTCCCATTTGCTGTAAAAGACCAAGCTAAGAGGTGGTTAAATAACCAACCTAAGGACAGCATAAAGACATGGAAACAGCTGTCAAAAAAATTCCTGAATCACTATTTTCCTCCAAAACGGATGACATAGCTTAGGCTGAGCATCCAAGGCTTCAAATAAGGAGATAATAAATCTCTTTATGATGCTTGGGAGAGATACAGAAAGATGCTAAGAAAATGCCCCTCTGAAATGTTTTCAGAGTGGGTGCAGTTAGACATCTTCTACTATGGGCTTACAGAAAGAGCTCAGATTTCTCTAGACCACTCAGCTGGTAGATCTATACACATGAAAAAGACAATAGAAGAGGCTCAAGAGCTAATTGATACAATTGCCAGAAATCAACATCTGTACCTAAGCAGTGAACCTTCCATCAAAGAAGAGGCTAAAACAGTAACTGCTGAACTCAGTCCTACAGAGCAAGTTACTGAATTCAATCAGTAACTGGATTTTCTAACAAAACAGCTAGTCGAATTCAAGGAAATACTACAAGAAACTAGAATGGCTAATATAAATATGGAAGTACAGTTGAAGCAAACAGAACAGCAGTTATTAAAACAAATAATAGAAGAGTGCCAAGCAGTTCAATTAAGAAGTGGAAAAACATTAAATACCTCACTTCAAGGTAGCAAGAAGCCAAGAAATGATCAAACTACCCAAAATCTATCTGAGGACAGTAAGAGCCCAGAGAGGAATAATTCTGGCGCTCAAACACAAGAAAATGGGTGGAAAGCTGGTGCTGAACGCCCAAATGATGCTCAGTCCTGGCGTTAAACGCCGGAAACAAGAAAGGATTTGGCATTGAATGCCCAAAGGGAGCACAATTCTGGCATTCAGATGCCAGAAACAAGTAAGAAGTTGGCGTCTAACGCCACTCCAGCTTCCACCCCTGGCATTCAAATGCCAGTGGGGGATCAGACACATACAAATGCTGATAATAACCCATCTAAAAAGGCTTCTCAACCCACATCTGTAGGCAATAAACCTGCAGCAACTAAGGTTGAGGAATACAAAGCCAAAATGCCTTATCCTCAGAAACCCCACCAAGCAGAACAGGATAAGCAATTTGTCCGCTTTGCAGACTATCTCAGGACTCTTGAAATAAAGATTCTGTTTGCAGAGACACTTGAGCAAATACCCTCTTATGCTAAGTTCATGAAAGAAATCTTAAGTCATAAGAAGGATTGGAGGGAAACTGAAAAAGTTTACCTCACTGAAGAATGCAGTGCAGTCATTCTGAAAAGCTTACCTGAGAAGCTTAAAGATCCCGGAAGCTTTATGATACCATGCACATTAGAGGGTACTTGTACCAAGCCAGCTCTATGTGATATTGGGGCAAGTATCAACCTGATACCTGCATCTACTATCAAAAAGCTTGGTTTGACTGATGAGGTCAAACCAACCCGGATATGTCTCCAACTTGCTGATGGCTCCATTAAATACCCATCAGGCGTGATTGAAGATATGATTGTCAAGGTTTGGCCATTTGCCTTTCCTACTGACTTTGTGGTGCTGGAAATGGAGGAGCACAAGAGTGCAACTCTCATTCTAGGAAGACCTTTCCTAGCAACTGGCCGAACCCTCGTTGACATCCAAAAAGGGGAAGTAACCCTGAGAGTCAATGAAGATGAGTTCAAGTTGAATGTTGTCAAGGCTATGCAGCATCCAGACACCCCAAATGACTGCATGAGCATTGATATTATTGACTCTCTGGTAAAAGAGATCAATATGACTGAGAGTCTCGAATCAGAGCTGGAGGATATCTTTAAAGATGTTCAGCCTGATCTGGAGGAATCAGAGAGAATAATAGAACCTCTGAAAATCCCTCAGGAAGAGGAGAAACCTCCTAAACCCGAGCTCAAACCATTACCATCATCCCTGAAATATGAATTTCTGGGAGAAGGTGATACCTTTCCTGTAATCATAAGCTCTACCTTAGAGCCACAGGAAGAGGAAGCACTAACTCAAGTGCTAAAGACACACAAGACAGCTCTTGGGTGGTCCATCAGTGATTTTAAGGGCATTAGCCCAGCCAGATGCATGCACAAAATCCTATTGGAGGGTGACGCTAAGCCAATGGTTCAACCACAAAGGCGGCTGAATCCGGCCATGAAGGAGCTGGTGCAGAAGGAGGTCACTAAATTACTAAAGGCTGGGATTAGTTATCCTATTTCTGATAGCCCCCTGGGTAAGCCCTGTCCAAGTCGTTCCTAAGAAAGGCGACATGATAGTGGTTCATAATGAAAAAAATGAACTGGTTCCTACAAGAACAGTTACAGGGTGGCGTATGTGTATTGATTACAGAAGGCTCAATACAGCTACCAGAAAGGATCATTTTCCTTTACTATTCATAGACCAGATGCTAGAAAGACTAGCAGGTCATGAATACTACTGCTTCCTGGATGGATATTTAGGTTATAATCAAATTGCAGTAGATCCCCAAGATCAAGAGAAAATAGCATTCACATGTCCATCTGGAGTATTTGCATACAGAAGGATGCTATTTGGTCTGTGCAATGCACCTGCAACCTTTCAAAGGTGCATGCTCTCAATTTTCTCTGATATGGTGGAAAAATTTCTGGAAGTCTTTATGGATGACTTTTCAGTATTTGGAGACTCATTCAGCTCCTGTCTTGACCATCTAGCATTTGTTCTAAAGAGGTGCCAAGAGACTAACCTGGTTTTAAACTGGGAGAAATGTCACTTTATGGTGACTAAAGGAATTGTCCTTGGGCACAAAATTTCGAACAAGGAAATAGAGGTGGATCAAGCTAAGGTAGAGGTAATTGAAAAATTACCACCACCTGCTGACAAACCCCAATTTGACGGTTTGTTTTGTATTGAAATTATAGTATTTTGATAACCTTTTGTCACATTTAGCCTAGGAATTAACATGGTTTTGTTATCTCTCCCTTATTTGTGCTTAAGTGTAAAAACATGCTTTTTAAGTCTTATTTTGATGAATTCTAGTTTCTCTTTGATTCCATAAGATGCCTTGATGTGTTTGTTAGTAATCTCAGGATGAAATAGGCTAAGCATGGATCAGAAGAAGCAAGGAAGGAAGCATGCAAGTGGAGAGAAGCACAAAAAGCCAAAGAATTGATCTCGGCCAAGCACGCGTACACGCACAAGGCGCTCGCGCGCACATCGCAAAATTAGCCAGGGACGCGCACGCGTACCATGCGCGCACGCGTCGTAGTCTGCACGTGATTCCTTTATTGCAGCACGTGCCTGGCGATTTTAGGAGGTTTCAGCAACCAACTTTGGCGCCAAAATGCATATAAGAGCCAAGGATTGAAGGGGATTGACAACACATACACACATTCATACCATAGACTAATTTTAGATCATGAGATAGATAGTTTTAGTTAGTTACATTTTGTAGAGAGAGAAACTCCAACTTCTCTCTAGGATTCATCTTCATTTTCTCAATTCTCAACCATTCTTTGGTGAGATCTATTGCCACTCTCAATTTACTTTGTTCATGTTGTAGATCCTCTTCTCTAATCTCAATTAGTGTTTGTAATTGTTCAATTCTTGTAGATCTTAGGTTTAACTTTGTTGTTTTGAACTCTATTGATTTATTGAAGATCTCATTCTCATTGTTGTTCATTGTTGATTGTTGTTAATCTCTTGTGTTGAATTGCTTTGATTATAAATCTCTTCTCAATTTTACTATGTCTTTCATTCTTGCCCTCCAAATGTTTGAGAAAATGCCAACTTTAGATATGGAGTAGTATTCCATCACTTGGCCTAGTGGTTGAGTCATTGGAGACACTTGAATAATGGATGTCAATTGTTGATTAAGAATTGAGGATTGCTAATTGACTTAGAGTGCACTAAAGCTAGACTTCCCTAGGGTAAGACTAGGACTTGTGACTTGAGTTAATTACTTTTACTTGACTTTTCTCTATAATTAGGGATTAACTAAGTGAAGCAACACTCCTTTGTTGTCACAATTGAAGGAAGCTATAGTGATGGGACTTCCAATGTTCAACCTTGGCCAAGGCTTTTAATATTGATTGATTGTTGTTTTCTCTTATTCACACTTTTATGCCACACTCTTCAAGCCACAAAAAGATCACTTAACCAATACATGCATCCTTGTAGCATTCCTAGGGAAGAACGACTCGGGACTAATACTCTCGATTATAGATTGTAGATTTGTTTGATGATGGATTTTGCGTCGGTTTAGACTATACTACGATTGATCACTTGATAATTTCTATATCGGCAAAAAATATATTCGTCAAAATGGCGCCGTTGCCGGGGAATGCGCATGACTGCCATGTTTTTGGTTAATGTAAATATGTAAATATTGTGAATATGTTTGTCTTTTGTTTGTTTGTTAGTCTCTGTTAGTTTTAGATCTCTATTAGTTTTGTTCTTATTTGCCACTATGAATTCTCATCCTTGTGGTTTTGGATATAACTATGACTATTTTGTAGGCGATGAAAACTTGAATGATGGCTCACATTATGGGAGAGATGAATTCTTAGGAGGGGAGCCATATCCATATGAGCAATCATCATGGCTACCTTCCCCTTCAAGTTACTATGATGGTAATCCTTCCTATAATGCATATCATTCCTATGGATATGATGATTCTTATCATGGTTATACCTCTCAACCACCACCATTCTACGCACCATACTCTCAACCCACATCTTATTTCCACCAATTGCCTACATATGATCCAAATCTATATTCCCCCTATGCATACCCTTGTGACGATTATGAACAAGCAACCCTTGAATCACCACCACTCCAACATTTTTACCTTCCAACCCAAGTCCCCATGGATGATGCACTTGGTATCATTCTTCAAGAGCAAGAAGAGCTCCAAACCGCCTTCACTAGTTTCACCTCTACCCTCCAAGAATTTACGTCCCGTATAATTTCACCCTCTACCAATGACCAAAATGACTTCCCACCTTAAGGCTTTGATGAATCTTCTTTCCAACCACATTATGATTTCTCCTCTCTGCCACAAACCTCCATGGAAGCATATCAATGTCCATTAATCCAAGAGCAATATGATCCTACTTATGTTAGTAAAGCGGAACAAGAATTAAGGGATCGTTTCAAGGAAGAAATGGATCGACTTCAAGCAACCATCCGTCAAAAGATAGATTCTTGGGATTCATATCACAAGCGAAATGAGTTCACGGATGATTGTGAGAAAGCAACCAAAGAGGGAGGTATGAGAGAGACTTTAGAGTCTCAAGTTAAGCACAAGGAAATGGAGTGTGTATTGCAACAAGCGGAGGAAATGAAGATTGTTGAAGATAAAGAAGTGGAAGAAGACCTAGAGGAGGTTGAACAAGAAGGAAGTTCCATCAACGAAAATAACTCTACATCAAGTGACAATGGTGATCTTGTTGAAGCTTCCCCCTTCGAATGTGAAACTAATGTTAAGGAGGGTGCGCAACCTCCAACACATAACTCGATCAATGATAAAGGTTTGAAGGAAATTAGCAAACAAGAAGAATTTAAAAAGGGTTATCAAAGGATGGAAATCATCATGGAGAAGCCAAAGGAAGTGGAACCTACAATGTCAAGATCGTTGAATATCTTCCTTACTAAGTCGCCGTCCCAATCACAAATTGAGTGGGTAATCATCTCATCCTTTAATTTTCTTGGCCCATATCAATATGCGTTGTTAGAAACGGACGGTCAACTTAGAACCCTTTGTGGGCTAGAGAGTAAGAACGGATTGGATGTTGGTGGACAATGGGAAACAAGGCGCATAAAGGACGGAAGATCAAACTTTGAGTTTCAAAAGCCGAGTGAAGCCAAACTCGACGGGATTAAGATGATGAGTATGAGTTACAAGGAGAATTCAATAAGTTTGTCACCCTATTGGAAGCATGAAGATCAAGAAGAAAAGGGGTTGACAAATAAAGTATGGGACCCCGGAACATACATAGACCACTATCAACTTAAGGGCCTCGTTACTTGCTTAGGCCCCCTTGAAGGCCTTGTACGTTTAAACTGGGATCCCGGAGGCTATTGGAAGAGCAAACATTGGTGGGGATTCGAAGAAGAGTTCAAGCATAAGCCACCATAGCAAGGACTCCATCAAAATGTCCAACTTAAGGACTTTAACTAAAAGTGCTAGGTGGGAGACACCCCACCATGGTAAACTCTTTTCATACTCTTTTAATTTGGTTTAATAAGTGATTTGAGTTACCATTGTAGGTAGTTTTTCACTTCATAATTAGCTTGTTTGTGTACACTAGTTGCTAGCATATTAACATGTATGTTGTGCTTAGTAGAAATAGAATAAATCTCAAAACCAACTTGCATTTTAGAAAGTGTGTGATTTTGACTAAATAAGGAGTTGTAGGCACCATGGGGAGTCTTTGGGCAATTAGAGCTTTTAGGCATTTCAAAAAAAAAAAAAAAAAAAAAAAAAAAAAAGAGGGGGTGGATGCGCGCGCACCATGAACGCGCACGCGTCCATGAGAGGATGCATCATCACCCATATTCCAGAGAGTTGGGCCTCTCATAGGCCAGCATTGTGCCTCAAGCCCAACTCACTCCACGCTGACGCGCACTACGTGCGTGCGCGTCCATACAACTATAAGGAAACGCACGCGTACGGACACCTGCCGCGTACGCGTCAATCGGCTGCTGCAACTTCTGGGCCAACACCCAGAGAGTTGAGCCGGCTCTGGGCAAACAATAAGCCCCTGGCCCAACTCAACTAGCGCGGATGCGTACATGCCGCGTGCGCGTCCATAAGCCAAGAGATGAAAAGGACGCGAGCGCACGTATCGCGCTCGCGCGCCCTATGGTGAACTGTCAATTGTACGCGGACGCGCACATGCCGCGTACGCGCAGGCCTAGTAGTGCAACCTCCAGGCCATTGACCAGAGAGTTAGGCCTCATGTGGGCCAACTTTAAGCCTCCAGCCCAACTCCTTGCACGCGTGCGCGCGCAGTACGCGCACGCGTCCTTGCCTATTTTGATCATCCACGCGTGAGCGCATTGTGCGCGCACGCGTAGGTCCCTAGTTGTACCAATGCACGCGGACGCGCAAGCTGCGCGCCCGCGTCGATTCAAAATGATGATAACCTAATGCGCGACGCGCACTGCGCAGTCGCGCAAAACCCCCTCTCCTCCCCATTTTCATCTTCTTCCTCCTCTCACCCTCAACCGCCGCAGCTCCGCCGGCCACCACCGCACGGTCAACCCCTTCTCTCGCCATCACCCCAATCGCCCACGTCCTCTCCCTCTCTCGTCCATCCACGTCCTCAATCGCCGTTGTCAACCAACCACCACAGCCACCTCTGCCTGTCACCACCTTCACCACTGCCGGCGGCTGCGCCGTCGTCACCACCCACTCCCATTTGCTCTCTCTCTCTCATCCACTAGCCGCTATCCACTATTTTGACGAATAGATTTTTTGCCGATATAGAAATTATCAAGTGATCAATCGTAGTATAGTCTAAACCGACGCAAAATCCATCATCAAACAAATCTACAATCTATAATCGAGAGTATTAGTCCCGAGTCGTTCTTCCCTAGGAATGCTACAAGGATGCATGTATTGGTTAAGTGATCTTTTTGTGGCTTGAAGAGTGTGGCATAAAAGTGTGAATAAGAGAAAACAACAATCAATCAATATTAAAAGCCTTGGCCAAGGTTGAACATTGGAAGTCCCATCACTATAGCTTCCTTCAATTGTGACAACAAAGGAGTGTTGCTTCACTTAGTTAATCCCTAATTATAGAGAAAAGTCAAGTAAAAGTAATTAACTCAAGTCACAAGTCCTAGTCTTACCCTAGGGAAGTCTAGCTTTAGTGCACTCTAAGTCAATTAGCAATCCTCAATTCTTAATCAACAATTGACATCCATTATTCAAGTGTCTCCAATGACTCAACCACTAGGCCAAGTGATGGAATACTACTCCATATCTAAAGTTGGCATTTTCTCAAACATTTGGAGGGCAAGAATGAAAGACATAGTAAAATTGAGAAGAGATTTAGAATCAAAGCAATTCAACACAAGAGATTAACAACAATCAACAATGAACAACAATGAGAATGAGATCTTCAATGAATTAATAGAGTTCAAAACAACAAAGTTAAACCTAAGATCTACAAGAATTGAACAATTACAAACACTAATTGAGATTAGAGAAGAGGATCTACAACATGAACAAAGTAAATTGAGAGTGGCAATAGATCTCACCAAAGAATGGTTGAGAATTGAGAAAATGAAGATGAATCCTAGAGAGAAGTTGGAGTTTCTCTCTCTACAAAATGTAACTAACTAAAACTATCTATCTCATGATCTAAAATTAGTCTATGGTATGAATGTGTGTATGTGTTGTCAATCCCCTTCAATCCTTGGCTCTTATATGCATTTTGGCGCCAAAGTTGGTTGCTGAAACCTCCTAAAATCGCCAGGCACGTGCTGCAATAAAGGAATCACGTGCGGACTACGACGCGTGTGCGCACGGTACGCGTGCGCGTCCCTGGCTAATTCTGCGATGTGCGCGCGAGCACCTTGTGCGCGTACGCGTGCTTGGCCGAGATCAATTCTTTGGCTTTTTGTGCTTCATCAAGGTATGAATACCTTAAGTGAGGTGGTAGTGGCTTCAATTCCATCTTTTGGTCATTCTTTGAAGTTTGAGTTTCCGGATGGTTTGTATGATGTGTGGTGTTTAGTTCGCTTGAACTTCCATTTGCTTCTTCAACCATGTACTTTTCATTTAACTTTGCAAGGTGCACTTCGGCAACCATGTTATCAATTGGGTCACACCGGAATAGAGAGTGATTCTCCGGTGGATGCTTCATTGCTTCTTCTAGGCTAAAACTCACAACCCTCCCATCTATTTCAAAAGAGTAGGTCCCCGAGTAGGCATCTAGCTTGAATCTAGAAGTTCTCAAAAATGGTCTTCCAAGGAGAATAGATGATGCTCTCTCGGTTTCGCTTGATGGCATTTCAAGGACATAAAAGTCAATCGGAAACACCAATCCTTTTATGTTCACCAATACGTCTTCCGCAACACCCATCACGGTTATTATGCTTTTATCCGCTAGAACAAATCTTGCCATCGACCTTTTTAGTGGTGGCAGCTTCAATACCCGGTAGACATAGAGCGGCATGATGCTAACACATGCTCCTAGGTCACACATGCAATCTATAGATTGAACTCCATTAACGGTGCAAGTGACCATACAAGGGCCCGGATCATCACACTTCTCGGGCAATGCTCCCATTAAAGCGGAAATAGAACTCCCCAATGGAATGGTTTCTAGTTCAAGAATCCTATCCTTGTTTATGCATAGATCTTTGAGAAATTTTGCATATCTAGGAACTTGATGGATAGCATCAAAGAGGGGGATGGTTACCTCAACTTTCTTGAACATTTCTACCATTTTGGGGTCGAGTTCCATGCGCTTCCTAGCTTTCATTGCAAGTGTTGGAAATGGGAGTGGTTGAGCAATATCCTCTTCCAATGTTCTCTTGGCCTTGGTTGTTTCCTTTGTTGATTGGGCTTCACCCTCAACTATGACTTGTGGTGGTTCCTCTTCCACTACCTCTTCTATATCCATTCTTTCTTCCTATTGGTCGGTTGTGATAGGACTTGAGTCCATTGCTTCCTTCTCTTTTAGTTGCGTACCGGACCTAAGGGTGATGGCATTGATGCCCCCCTTTGGGTTTGGTTGAGGTTGAGAGGGAATGACACTTTGGATTGGGGGTTGAGGAGTGGGAGTTGATGGTGTATCCATACGTGCAAGAAGAGCTTGTAGTGTAGAGGTGAGGCCGGTGAGGCCGGAAGCAAGTGTGTTTTGTAATTCTTTTTGGCCTTGGATAATGGTCCGGAGTGTTTCGTCTTGGTTGGAGGGGGTGGTTGCATATGTGAGTTGGGGAGCTTGTGATTGGTTGGGTGGTGGTCTTTGATGTGGTGGTTGATATGTTTGGTAGTTTCTTTGTGAGTTTTGTTGGTTGTATGGTTGATTTTGTGAGTTGTATGGTTGATTTTGTGGCCGGTTTTGTGAGAAGTTTTGTGAGTTGTTGCCCCATCTTTGACCTCCTCCATTGTTGTTGTTGTCCCTAGTCCCTTGTTGATGGTTGTCTCTCCAATTTTGATTATTGTGTCCACTTCCTTGGTTGTAGCCTCCTCCTTGATATGGGTGCCCTTGGTTAGGATTACCGCCTTGGTAGTACCCTTGATTGGGTCGGTCATAGAAATTATGGGTAGCCGCCAAGGTGTTGTCTTCTTGAAGGCTTAGGCACTCATCCGTGTAGTGAGAGTAGCAAGAGCAAATGCCACATACTTTTTGAGGGACCAATTGTTGGTTGTGTTGTTGAAGTGGTGGCGGGTGTTGTTGGTATGATTGAGGTTGTTGTGGTTGTTGTTGGTTCAATTGGAGTTGCCTCAAGATGGATGTCATCTCATTCAAGGATTGAGTTAGAGCGGTGGTTTCACTACTAGTTGATACCTCATTCACGGTCCTTGGACGGTTGACTCTTCGCCTCATGTGTTGACTGGATTCGGCTAAGTCAATGATAAGTTGCCATGCCTCCTCCGCTGTTTTATATTTGAACAAAGAACCACTGCTAGAAGTGTCCAAGAGGGTTCTATCTTGCTCTCGCATCCCTTGACATATGTATCCAAGCAATACTTGAGTGTCTATCATGTGATTAGGGCATGCATCTAGTAGTTTGCGAAACCGTTCCCAATACTCATAGAGTGGTTCCGTCTCACCTTGCACAATACAAGACATTTCCTTCCTTAGCCTATCCATCTTCTCCGGGGGCAAGAATTTATCCAAGAATCCTCTTCTAAGTAGATCCCAATCGGAGGTGACTTCACTAGAGAGAGTGTAGAACCATTCTTTAGCCTTGTCCTCAAGAGAGAAAGGGAAAGCAAACAACCATATAGCAACTTCATCGGACCCTTCCCGTCTAGTAGTTGAGCATATGCGATGGAAGTCCTTGAGATGTCGAATAGGGTCTTGTGCGGGAAGCCCGTGAAACTTGGGTAAGAGGTTGATCAAAGCGGTCTTCAATTCAAAGTTTGCATTCAAGTTAGGGTGAGTTACATGAAGGGGTTGAAGGACATAATCCGGTGCACCCGCTTCCTTGATGGTAACTCTCCTTGGAGCATCCATGATATTAGTACCTAAAACAAAAGAAGAATCGTTAGTGGGATTGATGGGAGTATGATTAATGCCTTCTTTGAGTGACGGTTCAATGTTCACTTCTAGTGGGGTGGTTGAGGTGGTGAAAACCTCTTCACCTTTCCCAAACCTTAGCCGCCTCCGAGCTTGTCTAATATGAAACAAAGTTCGTTCTATTTCCGGATCAAAAGGGACTAAGCTCGAATTTGGTTGTGAACGCGTCATGCAATGAAGGGGAAATGAAATTCATTGTAACGATGAGGGGTTAGTCACTTGAACGATTTACAATGAAGTGCAACTATGTACATATACACATGCTTAATCCAAACAATAACATGGCACACTAAGCAAACTCCCCGGCAACGGCACCATTTTGACGAATAGATTTTTTGCCGATATAGAAATTATCAAGTGATCAATCGTAGTATAGTCTAAACCGACGCAAAATCCATCATCAAACAAATCTACAATCTATAATCGAGAGTATTAGTCCCGAGTCATTCTTCCTTAGGAATGCTACAAGGATGCATGTATTGGTTAAGTGATCTTTTTGTGGCTTGAAGAGTGTGGCATAAAAGTGTGAATAAGAGAAAACAACAATCAATCAATATTAAAAGCCTTGGCCAAGGTTGAACATTGGAAGTCCCATCACTATAGCTTCCTTCAATTGTGACAACAAAGGAGTGTTGCTTCACTTAGTTAATCCCTAATTATAGAGAAAAGTCAAGTAAAAGTAATTAACTCAAGTCACAAGTCCTAGTCTTACCCTAGGGAAGTCTAGCTTTAGTGCACTCTAAGTCAATTAGCAATCCTCAATTCTTAATCAACAATTGACATCCATTATTCAAGTGTCTCCAATGACTCAACCACTAGGCCAAGTGATGGAATACTACTCCATATCTAAAGTTGGCATTTTCTCAAACATTTGGAGGGCAAGAATGAAAGACATAGTAAAATTGAGAAGAGATTTAGAATCAAAGCAATTCAACACAAGAGATTAACAACAATCAACAATGAACAACAATGAGAATGAGATCTTCAATGAATCAATAGAGTTCAAAACAACAAAGTTAAACCTAAGATCTACAAGAATTGAACAATTACAAACACTAATTGAGATTAGAGAAGAGGATCTACAACATGAACAAAGTAAATTGAGAGTGGCAATAGATCTCACCAAAGAATGGTTGAGAATTGAGAAAATGAAGATGAATCCTAGAGTCCACTCTCTCTCTCTGCTTCCTTGCAAAACCGCGGCTGCCGCCATCTTCACCGCCACCGTCCACGGCGGTGCAAGCTTCTACCTCTGCCGACCCTGCCCAGTCCCATTTCCCTTTCCCATTCTCAGTTCCTCCCCGCTCCCAGGTTCCTGCTCCAATTTTTCATTTCTGTTAATTACTGTAATTTTCTGCTAGATAGTCTGCATTCAAATGTTGTATGTTAGGATTAGTTAGAAATAATTGCGGTTAGGTAGCTAATGCTGGATAGAGGATTCTAGGCCTGATAAGTGCTCCGTTTGTGTTTATTTTCTGTTTGCTTGCTTGTCTGCTAAGTGCCAAATTTGAGTTGCTCTGTATGCAATTTGTGCTGCCTGGATGCTTTCTTATTGCTACTGTGATTGGTTGATATTGCATTCATGCTGCTTGTGCTATGTTGCAATCCGGGAACGTCCAATTTTAAGCCGGAATGCTACCCAATTTTCAAGAATTATTTTCTTTCTAGTCTCTATTGACAAATTGAACTTGACATATTAATTCTTTGAACATTTGCCTAATGCACGCAAGTTCATAATTGGGCTAATTTCCGCTTTTTATCTGACTCTTGGAATTGACATTCACTTGCATTTTTAACCCTCTTGACCATCACCTTCAGCCATGATGATGAACATGCCTATTCCTTATAAATTGTGCACATTGTTGGAAACACTGAATTTTTGGTTTATGGCTATGTTCTCTGATTCTTACTTGATGTCCATGTTTCAAGTTTAATTCACATCATGTTTGCTTGCCATCTATCTTACAGCCTGAAAATGTTTTACTTGCTTCATGCTAAGTGTTTAATTGCCTATATTCTATTCTACTTTTCAGGATGTCGGATAAAGGGAAAGGAAAGGCATCATCCTCCAAAAAGAGAAAGAAAACACCAAATCCCACTTTCGCTTCACTGCTTGCCTATGCTCAAAACCCTCTACATGATACGGATAAAGCAAACCAATTACTACCGGCTCAGGATACGGTCAAATTCCCCAATCTCTACTGTGAACTCAGATTCCCAAGCTACAATTCAAAGAATCTGAATACTGAGAAGAAGCTGGTTATTCCATCAGATTTGACCGACATCATCCACCAGCGTATTGACCGGATGGGTTTGGCCTTTGGTGGACGAAATTGTGATTTCTATCTTTTGAGCTTTAGTATGTACACAACTCTGTTCAACTAACCAGCAAGTGCACTGGGTCGTCCAAGTAATACCTTACGTGAGTAAGGGTCGATCCCACGGAGATTATTGGTTTGAAGCAATCAATGTTATTTTATTTGGCTTAGTCAGGATACCAATAGGATTCTTTAGCCTCGTATTTTCGTTGCCAATTAGAGCGTAGAATAAATAGTTATTACTTTAATAATAGAGAATAAAAGCGTTACTTGTTGTGCAGTAATGAGGAATATGTTGGAGTTTTGGAGATGCTTTGTCCTTTGAATTTCTACTTTCCCTAGGCGTCCTTTTCTCACACGCATTGTTCCTTCCATGGCAAGCTCTATGTAGGGTGTCACCGTTGTCAATGGCTACTTCCCATCCTCGCAGTGAAAGCTATGCACGCACTCTGTCACAGTACGGCCAATCACCGGTTGGTTCCCGCTCCTACTGGAATAGAATCCCTCTTTTGCGTCTGTCACTAACGCCCAGCAGGTTAAAGTCTGAAGCACGTCACAGTCATTCAATCCCGGAATCCTACTCGGAATACCACAGACAAGGTTTAGACTTTCCGGATTCTCATGAATGCCGCCATCAATCCAGCTTATACCACGAAGATTCTGATTAGGGAAGCTAAGAGACATTCATTCAATCTGATGTAGAACGGAGGTGGTTGTCAGGCACACGTTCATGGATTGAGGAAGGTGATGAGTGTCACGGATCATCACCTTCTCCACAGCTAAGCGCGAATAAACATCTTAGATAAGAACAAGCGTGTTTGAATGGAAAACAAAGGAATTGTATTAAATCATCGAGACGCTGCAGAGCTCCTCACCCCCAACAATGGAGTTTAGAGACTCATGCCGTCACAAAGTATGTAATTCAGATCTGAAAATAGCATGAGGTACAAGATAAGTCTGTAAAAGTTGTTTAAATAGTAAACTAGTGACCTAGGTTTACAGAAAAATGAGTAAACTAAGATAATTGGTGCAGAAATCCACTTCTGGGGCCCACTTGGTGTGTTCTGGGGCTGAGACTAAAGCTTTCCACGTGTAAAGGCCTTTCTTGGCGTCAAACTCCAGGTTTTGACGTGTTTTGGGCGTTCAACTCCGGATCATGACGTTTTTCTGGCGTTTAACTCCAGACAGCAGCATGTACTTGGCGTTCAACGCCAAGTTACGTCGTCTATCCTTGCGCAAAGTATGGACTATTATATATTGCTGGAAAGCCCTGGATGTCTACTTTCCAACGCCGTTGAGAGCGCGCCAATTGGACTCCTGTAGCTCCAGAAAATCCATTTCGAGTGCAGGGAGGTCAGGATCCAACAGCATCAGCAGTCCTTTTTCAGCCTAAGTCAGATTTTGCTCAGCTCCCTCAATTTCAGCCAGAAAATACCTGAAATCACAGAAAAACACACAAACTCATAGTAAAGTCCAGAAATATGATTTTTGCCTAAAAACTAATATTATTCTACTAAAAACTAACTGAAACATGCTAAAATCTACATGAAATTACCCCCAAAAAGCGTACAAAATATCCGCTCATCACAACACCAAACTTAAACTGTTGCTTGTCCTCAAGCAACTAGATGAATAAAATAGGTTCTAACAGAAATTAAGAAGTAATATATATTTTAGAGTTTTAATTGAAGCTCAGATTCTTATTAGATGAGCGGGGCTTGTAGCTTTTTGTTTCTGAACAGTTTTGGCATCTCCCTGTATCTTTTTAAATTTCAGAATGATTGGCATCCTTAGGAACTCAGAATTCAGATAGTATCATTGACTCTCCTAGTGTAGTATGTTGATTCTTGAACACAGTTATTTTATGAGTCTTGGCTGTGGCCCTAAGCACTTTGTTTTCCAGTATTACCACCAGATACATAAATGCCACAGACACATAACTGGGTGAACCTTTTCAGATTGTGACTTAGCTTTGCTAAAGTCCCCAGTTAGTGGTGTCCAGAGCTCTTAAGCACACTCTTTTGCTTTGGATCACGACTTTAACCACTCAGTCTCAAGCTTGTAACTTGGACCTGCATGCCACAAGCATATGGTTAGGGACAGCTTGGTTTAGCCGCTTAGGCCTGGATTTTATTTCCTTGGGCCCTCCTATCCATTGATGCTCAAAGCCTTGGATCCTTTTTTTTTTTTTTTCTTAGCTAGTGCTCATGGCTTGTTTTTTTTTTTTTTTTTTTTTTTGAACTGCTTTTTCTTGCTTCAAGAATCAATTTCATGATTTTTCAGATCATCAATGATATTTTTCGTGTTCCTCATCCTTTCAGGAGCCAATATTCATCAAATTCAAAGTACAATTTATGCACTGTTCAAGCATTCGTTCAGAGAACAAAAAGTATTGCCACCACATATAATTAATTATAGTCTTTATTACTAAGAACTCATAAATATAGATTACTTCTTTATTCTAAAAAAAATTCTACTACTTTATTTATGCTTGATGATGATGAGAAAAATAAATTATAGCTTAATTGGAAATAAAATCAAAATAGATATGCTAAGTACTACTACTCCTATATAACTTCTAAGGTAAAATTCTATAATAATACTATCACAGAGTTAAAGCTGGAATTAGAACTTAACAACCTGTATTTTGGGAAGTGGATGTTCCTTTAGTCTGTGGGATGCCTTCAAGAATTAATTTCTGATGCTTCAGCTCCCTTAGATTCACATCCTTGCTCTTCCTATTCTCTCAGGTGCCATGATCTTAATGAGTTTTAGCTCAGTGATCATGGCAAATCACACCAAACTTAGAGGTTTGCTTGTCCTCAAGCAAAAGAAAGGAAAGGAGAGGAGTAGAAGGAAAGGCATTTTCACATAAAGATAAGATGAGTTAAAAGATATGAGAATAAATTAAAAATATTTGAAAAAGAATTGGATTAGAGAAAGATATAATTTAAAAAAAGAAAAGATATGAATCAAAATTTAAAAGATAGAATTGAATTTTAATTTTGAAAAGGATTTTTAAAAGGAGTTAAAGATGTGTTGGAAACAAATTTGAAAAGATGATGGATTGAATTGGAAAGCCATTTGTTCTTTTGGGTTAAGATAAATCTAAAAAAAATTTGCAATCATTGGATTTTAGAAATTAGGATAAACTTTTTGGAATTGAAAGTGATAATTTAAAATATGTTTATGCAAGAAATCATGAATTGAAACATAAAAATTTTGAAAAATTGCAAAGAAAAACGAAATTGTACCTCCTCCCACCATCCTGGCGTTAAACGCCCACATGGTGCATGGTTTGGGCGTTTAACGCCCACATGTTGCTTCTCCTGGGCGTTCAACGCCCATGTGATGCTTCTTCCTGGCGTTGAACGCCAGGAGGTCCTTCTTTACTGGGCGTTTTTCGAAACGCCCAGAATGCTAGCAGATTGGCGTTAAACGCCCAGAAGGTGCATCTTTCTGGCGCTTAACGCCCAGAAGATGCTTCTTCTTGGCGTTTAACGCCCAGAAGGCTACCCTTACTGGCGTTGAACGCCCAGTGGGTGCTTCTTTTGGGTGTTTAACGCCCAAAGTATTTCTTACTGGCTTTTTCATGCCAGTAAGCTTCCAAATTTCCCTGTAACTCTGTGACTTCAACCAATTGCTATTTCACCTTTTGAAGATACTTGGACTCAAACCTGTAAAGAAAATCAATACGAATAAAATTAAATTTTGTGATTGGCTGGGTTGCCTCCCAGCAAGCGCTTCTTTAATTTCTTTTAGCTGGACTGAGTTTTAATCAAGTCTCAGTTTTGAGCATTCTTGCTCAAAATTGCCTTCAAGATAATGTTTGACTCTTTGTCCATTAACAATGAACTTTTTGTTAGAGTCATTATCCTGAAGCTCTATGTATCCATATGGTGACACATTTGTAATGACATATGGACCTCTCCACCGGGATTTTAATTCCCCAGGGAATAATTTGAGCCTAGAATTGAATAGCGGAACTTTTTGCCCCGGATCAAAGACTCTGGATGACAATTTCTTATCATGCCATCTTTTCGCTTTCTCTTTGTAAATCTTTGCATTTTAGAAAGCATTGAGTCTAATTTCCTCTAGCTCTGATTCGAGACTCTCAGCCATATTGACCTCTCTTACCAGAGAGTCAATTATATCAACATTCATGCAGTCATTTGGGGTGTCTGGATGTTGCATGGCTTTAACAACATTCAGCTTGAACTCTTCCTCATTGACTCTCAAGGTTACTTCCCCTTTTTGGACATCAATGAGGGTTCGGCCAGTTGCTAGGAAAGGTCTTCCTAGAATGAGAGTTGCACTCTTGTGCTCCTCCATTTCCAGCACCACAAAGTCAGTAGGAAAGGCAAATGGCCCAACCTTGATTATCATGTCCTCAATCACGCCTGATGGGTATTTAATGGAGCCATCAGCAAGTTGAAGACATATCCTGGTTGGTTTGATTTCTTCAGTTAAACCAAGCTTTCTGATAGTAGATGCAGGCATTAGGTTGATACTTGCTCCAAGATCACATAAAGCTTGCTTGGTGCAAGTGTCCTCTAATGTGCATGGTATCATAAAGCTCCCAGGATCTTTAAGCTTCTCAGGTAAGCTTTTCAGAATGACTGCACTGCATTCTTCAGTGAGGTAGACCTTTTCAGTTTCCCTCAAATCCTTCTTATGACTTAAGATTTCTTTCATGAACTTAGCATAAGAGGGTATTTGCTCAAGTGCTTCTGCAAACGGAATCTTTATTTCAAGAGTCCTGAGATAGTCTGCAAAGCGGGCAAATTGCTTATCCTGTTCCGCTTGACAGAGTTTTTGAGGATAAGGCATTTTGGCTTTGTATTCCTCAACCTTAGTTGCTGCAGGTTTATTACCTACAGAAGTGGGTTGGGAAGCCTTTTTAGAAGGATTGTTATCAGCACTTGTATGTGACTGATCACCCACTGGCGTTTGAATACCAGGGGTGGAAGCTGGGGTGGCGTTAAACGCCACCTCCTTGCTTGTTATTGGCGTTTGAACGCCAGCTTTGTCCCTTTCTGGGCTCGGACTGTCTTCAGGAGGATTTTGGGTATCCACTTGTTCATTTCTTGGTTTCCTGCTTCTTTGAAGTGAGGTATTTAATATTTTCCCACTTCTTAATTGAACTGCTTTACATTCTTCTGTTATTTGTCTTGACAGTTGTTTTTCTGTCTGCTTCAATTGTACTTCCATGTTCCTGTTAGCCATTCTTGTTTCCTGTAATATTTCCTTGAATTCGGCTAGCTGTTGAGTTAGAAAGTCCAATTGCTGATTGAATTCATTAGCCTGATCCACTGGACTGAGTTCTGCAGTTACTGTTTTAGCTTCTTCTTTCATGAAAGATTCATTGCTTAAGTACAGATGTTGATTTCTGGCAACTGTATCAATAAGCTCTTGAGCCTCTTCAATTGTTTTTCTCATATGTATAGATCCACCAGCTGAGTGGTCTAGAGAAATCTGAGCTTTTTCTGTAAGCCCATAGTAGAAGATGTCTAATTGCACCCATTCCGAAAACATTTCAGAGGGGCATTTTCTTAACAACTCTCTGTATCTCTCCCAGGCATCATAAAGAGATTCATTATCTCCTTGTTTGAAGCCTTGGATGCTTAGCCTTAGCTGTGTCATCCTTTTTGGAGGGAAATAGTGATTCAGGAATTTTTCTGACAGCTGTTTCCATGTTTTTATGCTGTTTTTAGGCTGGTTATTTAACCACCTCTTAGCTTGATCTTTTACAGCAAATGGAAACAGTAATAATCTGTAGACATCCTGATCTACTTCCTTATCATGTACTGTATCAGCAATTTGCAGAAATTGTGCCAGAAACTCTGTAGGTTCTTCTTGTGGAAGACCAGAATACTGGCAGTTTTGCTGCACCATGATAATGAGCTGAGGATTCAGCTCAAAGCTACTAACTCCAATGGAGGGTATACAGATACTACTCCCATATGAAGCAGTAGTGGGGTTAGCATATGACCCCAAAGTCCTCTTGGACTGTTCATTCATATTGTCTTGTCCATTCATACTTACTTCCATAATGGAATACAAGAGATAATTTATATGTTGATATTATTTATTTTCTAGTAGTGGAATAAATAAAAATGGAATATATAAAAAAATATTTTGAAAATATTTTGTGAAAAATTTTTCGAAAAATTTGAAATTGAAATTTGAATTTTATAAAAAAAAATTTCGAAAAAGTAGTTTTAAAATTGGTTAGAAAATAAATTTTTTTGAATTTTGAATTTTATGATGAAAGAGAAAAACACACAAAAGACACAAGACTTAAAATTTTTAGATCTAATGCTCCTTATTTTTCGAAAATTTTTGGAGGGAAAACACCAAGGAACACCAAACTTAAAAATTTTAAGATCAAGACACAAGAAAAACTCAAGAACACTTTGAAGATTCACAAGAACACCAAGAACACAAGAAAGAACACCAAACTTAAAATTTTTAGACAACTTCAATAAAATTTTCGAAAATTATATTAAAATTAACAAGAAAACACCAAACTTAAAGTTTGGCACAAAATTAAATCAAGAAAAATTATTTTTGAAAAAGATTTTAAAAAGAAGATGCCCAATTGCCAAGAACATAAGCCAACGCTCTAGCCAACTGATTTAAAAATGTAACTATTTTAAAGATGTGTTATTTTTATGGATAAAAGTATAATTTTTAAAAGTTAATGTTTTGAAAAAGCACAAGAAAAACAAGAAAAAGACACAAAACAAGAAAAATTCAAGATCAAACAAGAAAAATAAGCAAGAACAACTTGAAGATTAATGAAGAACAAAAAATCACAAGTCGAAAATTTTAAAGAGAAATATGAGATATGCAATTGACACCAAACTTAGAACAAGACACTAAAACTCACGAAAATTGGCAATTAATTAAGAGAAAAATAATAAATTTTGAAAAGAAATTTTTTTGAAAATAAACTATCCTATCAAGATTTAATGACTCTATAACAATAAAAAAAATAAAAATAAAAATAAAAATAAATTATTCCTAATCTAAGAAATAAAATAAGCCTTCAATTGTCCAAACTCAATAATCCCCGGCAACGGCGCCAAAAACTTGGTGGACGAAATTGTGATTTCTATCTTTTGAGCTTTAGTATGTACACAACTCCGTTCAACTAACCAGCAAGTGCACTGGGTCGTCCAAGTAATACCTTACGTGAGTAAGGGTCGATCCCACGGAGATTATTGGTTTGAAGCAATCAATGTTATTTTATTTGGCTTAGTCAGGATACCAATAGGATTCTTTAGCCTCGTATTTTCGTTGCCAATTAGAGCATAGAATAAATAGTTATTACTTTAATAATAGAGAATAAAAGCGTTACTTGTTGTGCAGTAATGAGGAATATGTTGGAGTTTTGGAGATGCTTTGTCCTTTGAATTTCTACTTTCCCTAGGCGTCCTTTTCTCACACGCATTGTTCCTTCCATGGCAAGCTCTATGTAGGGTGTCACCGTTGTCAATGGCTACTTCCCATCCTCGCAGTGAAAGCTATGCACGCACTCTGTCACAGTACGGCCAATCACCGGTTGGTTCCCGCTCCTACTGGAATAGAATCCCTCTTTTGCGTCTGTCACTAACGCCCAGCAGGTTAAAGTCTGAAGCACGTCACAGTCATTCAATCCCGGAATCCTACTCGGAATACCACAGACAAGGTTTAGACTTTCCGGATTCTCATGAATGCCGCCATCAATCCAGCTTATACCACGAAGATTCTGATTAGGGAAGCTAAGAGACATTCATTCAATCTGATGTAGAACGGAGGTGGTTGTCAGGCACACGTTCATGGATTGAGGAAGGTGATGAGTGTCACGGATCATCACCTTCTCCACAGCTAAGCGCGAATAAACATCTTAGATAAGAACAAGCGTGTTTGAATGGAAAACAAAGGAATTGTATTAAATCATCGAGACGCTGCAGAGCTCCTCACCCCCAACAATGGAGTTTAGAGACTCATGCCGTCACAAAGTATGTAATTCAGATCTGAAAATAGCATGAGGTACAAGATAAGTCTGTAAAAGTTGTTTAAATAGTAAACTAGTGACCTAGGTTTACAGAAAAATGAGTAAACTAAGATAATTGGTGCAGAAATCCACTTTTGGGGCCCACTTGGTGTGTTCTGGGGCTGAGACTAAAGCTTTCCACGTGTAAAGGCCTTTCTTGGCGTCAAACTCCAGGTTTTGACGTGTTTTGGGCGTTCAACTCCGGATCATGACGTTTTTCTGGCGTTTAACTCCAGACAGCAGCATGTACTTGGCGTTCAACGCCAAGTTACGTCGTCTATCCTTGCGCAAAGTATGGACTATTATATATTGCTGGAAAGCCCTGGATGTCTACTTTCCAACGCCGTTGAGAGCGCGCCAATTGGACTCCTGTAGCTCCAGAAAATCCATTTCGAGTGCAGGGAGGTCAGGATCCAACAGCATCAGCAGTCCTTTTTCAGCCTAAGTCAGATTTTTGCTCAGCTCCCTCAATTTCAGCCAGAAAATACCTGAAATCACAGAAAAACACACAAACTCATAGTAAAGTCCAGAAATATAATTTTTGCCTAAAAACTAATATTATTCTACTAAAAACTAACTGAAACATGCTAAAATCTACATGAAATTACCCCCAAAAAGCGTACAAAATATCCGCTCATCAGCCTTTTTGGATAGGGAATTGAGCCGGGTGAACCGATCTTGGGTGCAGGAGTTCTATTGCAATTTCTTCCGCCACACCCTTGATTCGGTACTTGTTAGGGGGATTGAGGTACCCATCACAGAGCAGGCCATAGAGGATGCCCTTACTTGCCGGCCTAGGACCAGTGACACTGATGTATTCATGCAGGCTGAGATAGACCTTCACTGCATGACTTTTGATTTTGAGGCATTGAGGGCAGTGGTAGCTACTCCGGATGCTCCTTGGGTTATGGATGCCGATAACACGGCACCCAAGGGGATGCACTTTAGTTATCTGAGCCGAGAGGCCAAGACTTGGCAGCAGATATTCGCTCATTACGTCATGCCTACGACTCACTTCACAGAGATCCCAGTTGCCATGTTGATCTTGATCAGCTGTGTGATGGAGGGGAGAGATGTTTATTACCCCCAGTTGATCAGACGGTTCATGTGGAGGGCCCACATCCGAGGTCTCTTTCCTTTTCCGGTCTTGGTCACTCAGATGATTCAGCGGGCCGGAGTTCCGTGGCACCAGGATGATGTATCACCACCTCCACCGCTCCCTCAGAAGGAGCCAGTTACTATTCCGTGGGGATCCTGGGTGTACGAGAGGCCCGCCTCGCGCCGTCTATCTCGGGCCAGAGCAGCAGTTGAGGGAGCTGGACCCTCTTCATCCTCAGCCCCTGCAGGAGCATCTACCGCAGCCGCACCTCAGCCGCTTTACCAGTTAGTTCAGCGTCTCTTCCGGTACATGGAGCGCAGCCAGCGCCAGATCATGCGTCGCCTGGATCGGATTGACCAGATGTTCGTGGCCCAGGGCCTTGAGCTGCCACCTCTACCAGAGTCTTCCGGTTCTGATGAGGAGACCCATGAGGAGGAGCACGCAGACTTACAGACTGAGGGTGTTCATGTGGCTGAGCCAGCACATATGGAGGCACCACCTCAGACACAGGAGTCTCAGCCGGTACCACCGCCACAGCCAGAGCCTACCGGTGTACCTATCCCGGATCCTCAGGATTAGCATCGAGGACGATGCTTGATCTTAAGTGTGGGGAGGTAGCCGGTGGCATCATTAGATACCGGTGAACATTTTAGCCACTTTTCTAGCTATCTCACTTTGCACACCTTTTGTGTATATTTGATGTATTTTGAGTTTATTTTAGATACTTTTATTGCTTATTTTGGATTTATTTTGGATTTTAGATACTTTGATGCTTATGGATATCCTTAGATGTTTTAGATGATAGATTTCATACTTTTAGTTGGATTTTTCTTTGTACATTTTTGCATATCTTTATTTTTAGTTGAGATTGTGATTAGAAATCATATTTTGAATTGCAAATACTTAGTCACCCTTTTTGCATAAGAAATTGATTTTGAGTGAAAAAGGGAAGGGTGAACTAAGAAAAATTTTTGGATTTTTCAATCACAACAATGCTTAGTCAAACATTGGGATTTTTCAAGAAGCTTAAATAGAAGGCATTAACCCAATTGATTGAAAGAGAATTTTTGAAAAACTTGCTTGAATTTCATACCTTGTGAAGCATGTATTGAATTGAGAACACAAGCTTGTGAGACTTGAGCCTATTGATGTGGTTATATTTTATAACCACTTATTTTCCATTCTTGTGTGAAATTGCTCTCTTTCTATGATTATAATCCTTAATTTGCTTGATTCTAATATCCATTTATTTCTTGTGTTTGTGCATTTATATGATTGAGGCCATCACTTCATTAGCCACTTACCCAAATAGCCAACCCTTTTATATTCCTTTGATTAGCCAATTTTGAGCCTATGCTTAACTAACTTATTCTCAATTTAGCTCATTACAAGCCCAAGGCGGAAAACCAATGAAAAAAAATCCTTGTTTGGATCTTTGATTAGCCTAGGCTAGTGAGAGTGTTTATTATTCAAGTTTGGTGAGGCTTGGGAACATTGGATAGGATAAAAGGGGTAGTACACTTTCATGTTTAGGAATTGGGTACATATTCATGTATTGATTAAATGTAAAGACCTTATGCATTGATGTTCTTGTGTGTAGTTTGAAAAAAAAAAAGAGAAAAAATATATAAAGAAAAAAAAAGAAAAAAAAAAGAAAAAAAATTAATATGATGATGAAAAGGAAAAAATATATATATAATAAAGAGGGGACAAAATGCTCCAAAGTGAAGTCAATAAAAAGGAATCAATGCATAGGTGTTATGAATCAAATAAGAATGTATGAGTATGTAAGAAAAAGTGAAGAATGGGTAGTTAGGATAGCTTGCATTTGTATAGGTCATTAAATAGGTTAGGTGGGAAAGTCTATGCTAATCAAAGATTCAAATCCTAGTCCACTTAACCATAAATGATCCTACCTTGACCCTAACCCCATTACAACCTAAATGAAAGACCTCATGATGAATGTATGCATGCATTGAATAAGTGTTGATTGTTAGAAGAAAATCAAATTTTGGAAAACATGATTAGAAGAGAATTGAGTGAATTAACCCTTAAACACTTGAGTGAATAGAGCGGATACACATCCGGTGAGGGTTCAAAAGTTCAATCACATGTATTCACCCATATTATCTATATTCTTGCAAGTTGAATTCCTTTTGATAATTCAATACAATTGTGGTTTGGACTTAGTTCCTATATGCCTAGCTCTTGTGCTTACGCATGTCTCTTGGGAATTGATTTGTTTGAACTAAGCATTTCCAATTGCTTTTGACAGTTGCCTTTAGATAGGATTCACATAGTTTAGTTGCATCCAAATAAATGTCATAACCCTTAGTTCCTTCTTATTTTAGCATGAGGACATGCTAAGGCTTAAGTGTGGGGAGGTTGACAAACCCCAATTTGACGGTTTGTTTTGTATTGAAATTAGAGTATTTTGATAACCTTTTGTCACATTTAGCCTAGGAATTAGCATGGTTTTGTTATCTCTCCCTTATTTGTGCTTAAGTGTAAAAACATGCTTTTTAAGTCTTATTTTGATGAATTCTAGTTTCTCTTTGATTCCATAAGATGCCTTGATGTGTTTGTTAGTAATCTCAGGATGAAATAGGCTAAGCATGGATCAGAAGAAGCAAGGAAGGAAGCATGCAAGTGGAGAGAAGCACAAAAAGCCAAAGAATTGATCTCGGCCAAGCACGCGTACGCGCACAAGGCGCTCGCGCGCACATCGCAGAATTAGCCAGGGACGCGCACGCGTACCGTGCGCGTATGCGTCGTAGTCCGCACGTGATTCCTTTATTGCAGCACGTGCCTGGCGATTTTAGGAGGTTTCAGCAACCAACTTTGGCGCCAAAATGCATATAAGAGCCAAGGATTGAAGGGGATTGACAACACATACACACATTCATACCATAGACTAATTTTAGATCATGAGATAGATAGTTTTAGTTAGTTACATTTTGTAGAGAGAGAAACTCCAACTTCTCTCTAGGATTCATCTTTATTTTCTCAATTCTCAACCATTCTTTGGTGAGATCTATTGCCACTCTCAATTTACTTTGTTCATGTTGTAGATCCTCTTCTCTAATCTCAATTAGTGTTTGTAATTGTTCAATTCTTGTAGATCTTAGGTTTAACTTTGTTGTTTTGAACTCTATTGATTCATTGAAGATCTCATTCTCATTGTTGTTCATTGTTGATTGTTGTTAATCTCTTGTGTTGAATTGCTTTGATTCTAAATCTCTTCTCTATTTTACTATGTCTTTCATTCTTGCCCTCCAAATGTTTGAGAAAATGCCAACTTTAGATATGGAGTAGTATTCCATCACTTGGCCTAGTGGTTGAGTCATTGGAGACACTTGAATAATGGATGTCAATTGTTGATTAAGAATTGAGGATTGCTAATTGACTTAGAGTGCACTAAAGCTAGACTTCCCTAGGGTAAGACTAGGACTTGTGACTTGAGTTAATTACTTTTACTTGACTTTTCTCTATAATTAGGGATTAACTAAGTGAAGCAACACTCCTTTGTTGTCACAATTGAAGGAAGCTATAGTGATGGGACTTCCAATGTTCAACCTTGGCCAAGGCTTTTAATATTGATTGATTGTTGTTTTCTCTTATTCACACTTTTATGCCACACTCTTCAAGCCACAAAAAGATCACTTAACCAATACATGCATCCTTGTAGCATTCCTAGGGAAGAACGACTCGGGACTAATACTCTCGATTATAGATTGTAGATTTGTTTGATGATGGATTTTGCGTCGGTTTAGACTATACTACGATTGATCACTTGATAATTTCTATATCGGCAAAAAATCTATTCGTCACCTGCCAATGTTAAGGCAATTAGAAGCTTTCTGGGGCATGCAGGATTCTATAGGAGGTTTATAAAAGATTTTTCAAAAATTGCCAAACCTCTGAGTATTCTGCTAGCTACTGACACGCCATTTATCTTTGATAAGGAGTGTCTGCAGGCATTTGAGATTCTAAAAGCTAAGCTGGTCACAGCACGAGTCATCTCTGTACCAGACTGGACATTACCATTTGAACTGATGTGTGATGCCAGTGACCATGCCATTGGTGCAGTGTTGGGATAAAGGCATGACAAGCTTCTACACGTCATTTACTATGCCAGTATTGTGTTTTAAATGACGCACAGAAGAACTACACAAGCACAGAAAAAGAGCTACTTGCAGTGGTTTATACCATTGAAAAGTTTAGATCCTATTTAGTAGGATCAAAAGTGATTGTGTACACTGACCATGCTGCTCTTAAATATCTACTAATAAAGCAGGATTCAAAACCCAGACTCATCAGATGGGTGTTGCTTCTGCAAGAGTTTGATATATAAATAAGAGACAGAAAAGGGACAGAGAACCAAGTAGCAGATCACCTGTCCCGAATAGAACCAGTAGAAGGGACGTCCCTCCCTCTTACTGAGATCTATGAAAACTTTCTGAATGAGCAACTCTTTGCCATCTAGGAAGTGTCATGGTTTGCAGACATTGCAAACTACAAGGCAGTGAGGTTCATACCCAAAGAGTACAGTAGGCAGCAATCAAAGAAATTGATCACAGATGCAAAGTACTATCTTTGGGATGAACCATATCTCTTCAAGAGATGTGCAGACGGAGTAATCCGTAGATGTTTGCCTAAAGAAGAAGCACAGAAGATCCTCTGGCACTGCCATGGATCACAGTATGGAGGACATTTTGGGAGTGAGCGAACAGCCACAAGAGTCTTCCAATGCGGCTTCTACTGGCCTACTCTCTATAAAGACTCTCGAGTGTTTGTACTTAACTGTGACAGTTGCCAAAGATCTGGCAATCTGCCTCACAGTTATGCCATGCCTCAACAAGGGATCTTGGAGATTGAGTTGTTTGATGTATGGGGTAATGACTTCATGGGGCCTTTCCCACCATCATACTCAAACACTTATATTTTGGTGGTAGTGGATTATGTATCCAAATGGGTGGAAGTTTTTGCAACACCCACTAATGACACTAAGACAGTGCTAAAATTCCTTCAGAAACACATCTTCAGCAGATTTGGTACCCCTAGAGTATTAATCAGTGATGGGGGCACTCATTTCTGCAATAAACAGCTTTACTCTACTTTGGTTCGTTATAGAGTTAGCCATAGGGTAGCCACTCCATATCATCCATAGACAAATGGGCAAGCTAAAGTCTCTAACAGAGAACTTAAAAGAATCCTAGAACGGACTGTAATTAACCGTAGAAGGGATTGGGCAAGAAGCTTGGATGATGCTCTGTGGGCATACAGAACAGCATTCAAGACTCCCATAGGAACTTCTCCATACCAGCTTGTGTATGGAAAAGTCTGTCACTTGCCAGTGGAACTGGAACATAAAGCCTACTGGGCAACCAGGTTCCTAAACCTTGATGCCAAGTTAGCTGGAGAAAAATGTTTGCTCCAGTTAAATGAGCTAGAGGAATTCAGACTCAATGCTTTCGAAAATGCAAAAATTTACAAGGAGAAAGCAAAAAGATGGCATGATAAGAAACTGTCATCCAGAGTCTTTGAGCCAGGGCAGAAAGTTCTGCTATTTAATTCTAGGCTCAGATTATTCCCCAGGAAATTAAAATTCCGGTGGAGAGGACCATATGTGATTACAAGTGTGTCACCATATGGATACGTAGAGCTTCAGGATAATGATTCTAACAAAAAGTTCATTGTTAATGGACAGAGAGTCAAACATTATCTTGAAAGCAATTTTGAGCAAGAATGCTCAAAATTGAGACTTGATTAAAGCTCAGTAATAGTCCAGCTAAAGACAATAAAGAAGCGCTTGCTGGGAGGCAACCCAGCCATTTACAAAGCTTATTTGTTAATTAATTGTTCTTTACAGGAATATGTCAATTATCTTCAAGGTAAGATAGCAATTGCTTAAGTTCACAGAGTTACAGAAGGATCCAGAGGGTAAAATAGCAAAACGAAAGCTCACTGGTACCAAAAAGTCAGTAAAAGTTGTTTTGGGCGTTGAACGCCTAAAAGAAGCACCTACTGCGCATTCAACGCCAGTAAGGATAGCCATCTGGGCGTTAAACGCCAGAAAGGAGCATCTTCTGGGCGTTGAACGCCAGAAAGAAGCACCTTCTGGGCGTTCAACGCCAGATTTACAGCGTCCTGTGCGTTCAGAAAAACGCCCAGTGACAAAGGAGTTCCTGGCGTTCAACGCCTGAAAGAAGCAACAGCTGGGCGTTGAACGCCCAGGAGAAGCTGCACATGGGCGTTAAACGCCTAAAACATGCAGTGTTTGGGCGTTTAACGCCAGGATGGTGGGGAGGAGGACAAGCAAACCTCTAAGTTTGGTGTGATTTGCCATGATCACTGAGCTAAAACTCATCAAGATCATGGCACCTAAGGGAACAGAAAGAGAAAGGATGTGACTTGAAGGAACTGAAGCGTCAGAAATTATCTCTTGAAGCATCAAGCACCCCACAGACTAGAGGAACACCCACTTCCCAAAATAAAGGTTGTTGAGTCCTAATCTTTGCCTTAACTCTGTGATAACTATTCTTATTATGAATTTACCTTAGAAGTTATATATTAGTAGTAGTAATTAGTATCTCTATTTTGATTTTATCTCCAATTAAGCTATAATTTATTTTTCTCATCATCATCAAACATGAATAAAATAGTAGATTTTTAGAATAAAGAGGCAATATTTTTTTTCGAGTTCTTAATAAAAAAAATTCTAATTATTTATATGTGGTGGCAATACTTTTTTGTCTTCTGAATGAATGCCTGAACAGTGCATATTTTTTATATTGAAGTTTATGAATGTTAAAATTGTTGGCTCCTGAAGAAATGATGAACAAGAGAAATGTTATTGATAATCTGAAAATCATGAAATTGATTCTTGAAGCAAGAAAAAGCAGTGAAAAACAAGCTTGCGGAAAAAAAAACAAAAAAAAAACAAAAGAGGTAGAAAAAGCCAATAGCCCTTTAAACCAAAAGGCAAGAGTGAAAAGGATCCAAGGCTTTGAGCATCAATGGATAGAAGGGCCCAAGGAAATAAATCCAGGCCTAAGCGGCTAAATCAAGCTGTCCCTAACCATGTGCTTGTGGCATGCAGGTCCAAGTGAAAGGCTTGAGACTGAGTGGTTAAAGTCGTGATCCAAAGTAAAAGAGTGTGCTTAAGAACTCTGGACACCTCTAATTGGGGACTCTAGCAAAGCTAAGTCACAATCTAAAAAGGTTCACCCAATTATGTGTCTGTGGCATTTATGTATCTGGTGGTAATACTGGAAAACAAAGTGCTTAGGGCCACGGCCAAGACTCATAAAGTAGCTGCGTTCAAGAATCAGCATACTAAACTAGGAAAATCAATAATACTATCTGAATTCTGAGTTCCTATGGATGCCAATCATCTTGAAATTCAAAGGATAAAGTGAGATGCCAAAACTACTCAGAAGCAAAAAGCTACTAGCCCCGCTCATCTAATTAGAATATGAGCTTCACTTGAAACTCTGAGATACTATTGTTTTTTAATTTCTTTTTATCCTATTTTATTTATCTATTTGCTTGAAAACAAGCAACAATTTAAGTTTGGTGTTGTGATGAGCGGATATTTTATACGCTTTTTGGGGGGTAATTTCATGTAGATTTTAGTATGTTTTAGGTAGTTTTTAGTATAATTTTATTAAGTTTTAGGAAAAATTCATATTTCTGGACTTTACTATGAGTTTGTATATTTTTCTGTAATTTTAGGTATTTTCTGGCTGAAATTGAGGGAGCTGAGCAAAAATCTGATTTAGGCTGAAAAAGGACTGCTGATGCTGTTGGATTCTGACCTCCCTGCACTCGGAATAGATTTTTTGGAGCTACAGGAGTCCAATTGGCGCGCTTATAATTGGGTTGGAAATTAGACATCCAGGGCTTTCCAGCAACATATAATAGTCCATACTTTGCACGAAGATAGACGACGTAAACTGGCGTTCAACGCCAATTTTATGTTGCAGTCTGGCGTTCAGCGCCAGAAACAGGTTACAAGTTGGAGTTCAACGCCAGAAACAGGTTACAACCTGGCGTTCAACTCCAGAAATAGCCCAAGCACGTGAGAAGCTTAAGTCTCAGCCCCAGCACACACCAAGTGGGCCCCATAAGTGGATTTCTGCACCAATTATCTTAGTTTACTCATTTTCTGTAAACCTAGGTTACTAGTTTAGTATTTAAACAACTTTTAGAGACTTATTTTGTATCTCATGACATTTTAGATCTAAATTATATACCTTGTGATGGCATGAGTATCTAAACTCCATTGTTGGGGGTGAGGAGCTCTGTAGCGTCTCGATGAATTAATGCAATGATTTCTGTTTTCCATTCAAACACGCTTGTTCCTATCAGCACTTGTTTGTGTCTGACTACCCCTGCTTGGGCGTTCAACGCCCTTGTTGCACCTTTCCTGGCATTCAACGCCAGGAGTGTTGTCCCCTTCTTGGCGTTGAATGCCAATGACATTCCTCTCTGGGCGTTCAACACCCTCAGAGGTGTCTTGGACTGCAATCTGGTTATCCTCTGTTAACTTTTCCTCTCATGGTCTCCTGTTGTTCTAAGGTTGGGTGTTTAATGTTTTTCCACTCCTCAATTGAATAGCCTAACAGTCCTCTTTTATCTGTTTCGATAATTGCTGCCTCATTTGACTCAGTTGTGCTTTTACATTCCTATTGGAAATCTGAGTTTCTCGCAAAGCCTCTTGCAATTCCAGCAACTGCTGTGCAAGGTCATGTAGTTGCTGAGTCAATAAGCCATTTTGTTTTAGAGGATTAGATTCAGTAGATACTGCCTTAACTTCTCCTTTTATGGAAGTCTCATCAACTGAGTACAGATGCTGGTTTGTGGTAACTGTCTCAATAAGTTTGTGAGCCTCTTCAATTGTTTTTCTCATATGTAGAGAACCACCAGCAGAGTGGTCTAGAGACATCCTAGCCATGTCTGTTAGGCCGTAATAAAAGATGTCTAATTAAACCCATTCTGAAAATATTTCAGTGGGCCATTTCCGTAGTATTCTTCTATACCTCCCCCAGGCATCATGAAGAGATTCATTATTCTCTTGCTTGAAGCCTTGGATGTCCAGGCTTAATTGGGTTAACTTCCTTGGGGGAAAGTATTGATTCAGAAACTTGTCTACTAGCTGCTTCCATGTTTTTAAGCTGAATTTGGGTTGGTTATCTAACAACCTCTTTGCTTGGTCTCTTACAGCAAAAGGAAAGAGTAGCAGTTTGTAGACATCCTGATCCACCCCCTCAGTGTGTACTATGTTAGCAATTTCTATGAAATTCGCCAGGAACTCAATAGGCTCTTCCTGTGGAAGTCCAGAGTACTGGTAGTTTTGCTGCACCAGAGTAATGAGCTGAGGGTTTAGCATAAAATTACTTGCTCTAATGGGGGGTATAATAATACTTCTTCCATAGAAGTCAGGAGTGGGGGCCGTATAGGACCCCAAAGTTCTTTTGAACTGCTCATTCCCATTTGGGTCCATGGTGAAGGAAGGAAGGAGAATTCGAATAATTAGAAATAAAAAGTGAAATTAAAATTAAAATAATTTTGTTTTTATTTTATTTATATATTTAATTCAAAAAATAAGAAGGAAATTAAAAGGGAATATTAGAAACTTTAGCTGTCTTAGCTTTTAATTAACTAAAAAGAATTAAAAATTAATTGTGATTTTAAAAGTGGTTTTCGAAAAATAGAAGAGAGAGAAATTAGTTAAGAAGTTTTGAAAAAGAGAGAAGAGAAAGAAGGGTATTAAATCGATACCAAACTTTTAAAATTAAAATAAGATAAAGCAAGTAACTAATTAAAAAAGTTTTGAAAATAAGATAAGATAGTAGAATTGAAAAAGACTTGATTAAAAATTTTTAAATTTAAAATTGGAAAGAAAAAGTCAACAAGATAAGATAAGAATTGAAAAGATTTGAAAAAGATTTGATTTTGAATTTTGAGGTTGAAACAAGATAAGATAAAGATTTGAAAATAAGTTGAAAAGATAAGATATGGTGAAGATTTAAAAAAGATTTGAAAAAATGAGATTCAAAATTTAAAATTTAAACTTTACTAACAAGAAAACACTTAAACTTAAAATTTTTTAAATCAAGATAAGAAAAGAAACAAAATTTTCGAAAATTTGAATAAAGATAGAAAAGATAATTTTTTTTATTTTTCGAATTAATGAAGAAAGAGAAAAACAACCAAAAGACACCAAACTTAAAAATTTTAGATCAAAGACACTATTTAAAGAAAAACAACTAAAAGACACCAAACTTAAAAATTTTAAGATCGAACCAAGAAAAGAAACAAGAACAACTTGAATACCAAGAAGAACACTTAAGAGCAATTTTCAAAAATTTTAAAGAAAAGATAAATACACAAGAGACACCAAACTTAAAAATTGACACTAGACTCAACCAAAAGACAAAGAAAACATGGATTTTGAAAAAGTTTTTCAAAAAGAAATCAAAAGACAGAATTAAAAGAACTACTAAACCTTAAAGTACCTAATCTAAGCAAGAAGATAGTCTGGTAGTTTGTCAAACTCGAACAATCCCTGGCAACGGCTCCAAAAACTTGGTGCACGAAATTGACTCCGCAATATTCCCACATATAGATCGGCAAGTGCACCGGGTCATCCAAGTAATACCTCAGGTGAGTGAGGGTCGATCCCACGGAGATTGTCGGATTGAGTAAGTAATGGCTATCTTGTAGATCTTAATCAGGCGGATAAAAAATATAGTTGTTGTGGAAAAACGCATAAAAACAGAATAAAGATAGAATTACGTAATTGGTGTGAAATCAGTGATAAGCGAACGGTTAAAGCTTCGGAGATGCTTCCTCCTTCTGGATCAACTTTTCTCACTGTCTACTTCAACTTCTGATGATTCATTCCATGGCAGGCTGTAAGAGACTAACGCCAGGTCAGTGGTCATCCAATCTGAACGGGGTGAAGCCACGAGTTGGTACTTCCTCTGGGGCATTGAATGCCAGCTTTGGACTCCTTTTTGGGCGTTGGGCGTCAGCTACTCCCTTTTGGGCGTCCAACGCCAGGAATGTGGTTGGTAGCCGGCATTGAACACCAGTTTTAGGCTTTCATTTCCAAAGCAATGTATAGACTATTATCTATTGCTAAAAAGCTCTGAATGTTTGGTATCCATAGCCGTTGAGAAGGCGCCATTTGGACTTCTGTAGCTCCATAAATGCTCCTTTGAGTGCATGGAGGTCAGAATCTAACAGTATCTATAATCCATTTTCTGTCTCTAAATCAAACTTTTCCAAAATTCCTTAATTTCAGCCAGAATTTCCCTAAAATTATATGAAAACACATAACCTATGAAAATATAATAAAACTTAAATGTGAATTTTCCAAAGTTCCAAAGTTCCATAAATGTGAATTTTGCACTAAAACCTATGAAAATATAATAAAACTTAAACAAAACATAACAAAAACTATCTGAAAATGATGCCAAAAAGCATATAAAATATTCGCTCATCAGGAGGCAACCCAACCATAAATATCATATAGTATTTTCCCCTTTTCTTTTTTTATTTCTATTTTTTTAGTTTGATTTCATATTATTTTATTTTCTATTATTTTTTATAATCTTCTAACGTTTGTGATCATGTGTAGCCATTAGAACAGAAACAGGAATGCATAGCAGAGAAATAGAACACCCTGGAGGGTGCCCCTTAATGGCATTCAACATTCAACGTCCATAAGGGAGGCAGTACTAGCGTTCAACGCCAAGAAGGGACCAAGTTTTCTTTGCTTGGGAACAAGCAAACTTTTTAAGTTTGGTGTTGCAGAGCGAGCTCCGGGTGTATAATATCATCAACAGCACCAAAAGAAGGTGAATCACTCTCATAAAAAAGCATAGCCTGAGCAACCATCAGCACTAAGGTGGTTGAGTTTCATTCCCCCTTTCTTTCTGTTTTTCAGTATTTCATTCTATTTTTTGTTTTCTATTATAACTTTTGCATGATATTTTTGCAAAAATTTGGCTTTAGTAGTTTATTTTCAAATTTGTTTTTGGGTCTAAGATATCCTCTGTATCCCACAACAAGCTTAAAAAAACCTTTTTGAAAAAGAAGTAGTAAAATGCATAAGATTTCGAGTTATATCATGAGTTATTCCAATTACTTAAGATGTGGTGGCCTTATCTTTATTTTTTGAATGTATGAATTAACTGTGCATAATTGATAATAAAGTTGAGCATGTTGGCTCTTGAAAGAATGATAAATCTAGAGAAGTATTATTGGTTCTTTGAAAAATAAAAAAAAAATATTGATTCTTGAAGCAAGAAAAAGCAGCTAAAAGAAAAAAAAAAGAGAGAGAGAGAAAGAAAAGCTCAAAAAGAAAATTCAAAAGAGCAAGAATCCAAGGCTTTGAGCATCAATGGTTAGGAGGGTCACAAATTGGCCTAAAAATCTCAAATGAGTTGCTATCCCTAACTAAATGCTTGTGGTGTGAAGCTGTCAAGTAAAAAGCTTGAGACTGAGCAGTTAAAGTCGTGCTCCCAAGGCTGAAGAGTACGCTTAAGAACTCTGGACACCACTGTCTGGGACTTTAAGCAAAGCTAAAGTCGAATCCAAAGGGTTCCCCCAGTTAAGTGTCTGTGGAGTTTATGTATCCGATGATAATACAGAAAAACAAAACGCTTAAAGTCACAGTTAGGTTCAAAAGGTGCAAAGCACCAAAAGAAGCTGTGTTCAAGAATCAAGAAGAGCCAAAAGATGAGAATCAATAATATTATCCGGATTCTAGTTCCAAGGGATGCCAATACTTCTGAGCTTCAAAGAAAAGTGAGATGCCAAAACTGTTCAAAAGTAAAGAGCTAATAGTCCCATTCAATAATTGGAACTGAGCTTCATTGACAACTCGGAGACCTAATGTATTTTTCTCTTCCATTTGTCCTACATTGTTTTTGGCTGCTTGAGGACAAGCAACAGTTTAAGTTTGGTGTTATGATGAGCGGATATTTTATAAGTTTTTTGTGCTATTTTCCTATTGTTTTCAGTATATTTTATTAAGTTTTACTATGTTTTAATAGGTTTTTGTGCAAAAATCACTTTTTGAATGCTACTTTGAGTTTTTGTGGGTTTTCTATGATTTTAGGTGATTTTTGGCTAAAATTCGCAAGTTTTGGCAAACTCTGATTCAGAGGCAAAGAAAGGAGTCTAAATGCTGTTAAATACTGACGTCCATGCATTCAAACGAGCATTTCTGGAGCTACAGAGGTCCAATTGACGTGCTCTTAACAACGTTGGAAATGTAACTTCTAGGTCTTTCCGGCAATACATAATGGTTTATACTTTTCTTTGGAGATGACTGCCCAAAATGGGCGTTCACACCCTTTCTGATGTTCAACGCCCAAATAGGACCAACGTCTCAAGTTGAACGCCCAAACTGGCGTTCAACGCCAGCTAGGGAGCAGGAAACGCCCAGAACGTGATTTGAATGCCAGGCATAAGCCCAAACACTCACCAAGTGGGCCCCAAAGTGAATTTTAGCACTTTTTAACTTATTTTATTTCCCTTTTTGTAATTTTTAATTAAAAACAATATCTTTTAGGTTTAGTCTTAGAGTTTTTATTATAAATAAGGGACTTCCTTCTTCTTGAGGACTATGCCTCCCAGGAGGAGAGAAGCTCAGACATATTACATTACACCTTCTTAATGTGTTCTTTGAAAAGTATGAGTAACTAAACCTCCTAGGTTAAGGTTAGGAGCTCTGCTGATTCTCATGGATTAATAATATTATTCTTTCTATTTCAACATATGTTTGATTCTATTCTAAGATGCATTCTCGTTCTTCATCTTTATGAATTTGGGGTGGAACGGAAGTATGACCCCTTGTTCTACATGAGTTCTTGCGAGTCTCGGAAGGGATAGCATGGAACTACAAGCTTGAGGTGACATCTCTTAGACGGCTAATCCACAATCTTGCTGGGGATATGGGAACATCTGTTCAGTTGAGTTTTGGGGCGATTAAGGTCTTTGTGGTATAAGCTAGAATCATAAAGCTTCATTCTCCGATCCAGAAGATTTGACCTTGTCTGTAGCATTTTGAGTATGATCACCAGAGATTGAATTGCTAGAGCTTCACCCTCGTTCAGATTGAATGACCATTGACGTGGCATTTGATGTGGATCAGAGGAGATTGATGACCATTGACGTGTCGTTAATTACTTAAAGCTTACCATGGAATGAATCCTCCATTGTTGGAATAGACAGTAAGAAAAGTTGATTCGGAAAGATAAAGCATCTCCAAAACCTTAACCAATTTCTCACTATTGTTTCTTCGCTATTTCTTTATTGCTTTCATATTTTGTTTATGCGCATTCAACAACAAACAATCATCTCTCTATTTGCCTGACTAAGATCTGCAGAATAACCACTGCTTACTCAGTCCAACAATTTTCGTGGGATCGACCCTCATTCACCTGAGGTATTACTTATTACTTGGATGACCCAGTGCACTTGCCGGTTAAGTTGTGCGGAGTTCTAAATCTCGCACACCAACAATCAAAAGGAATTTATACGTATAAAAGTATTAAGGGTAAAAAAGAAAAAAAATGTTCACATCAATTTAATTAATTCGATATTAAATATATTCTTGAAATCAATTTATCATAAAGCAGTATCACACAATTATCTATTTTAATATTTTTCATTTAGTATCGATATTTAATTATTTATACTTTGTAGAGTATCAATATGTGTTATTATAATATATTTATCACATTTTATAGTTGCTAAATTTGGATTAAATGTTTTTTGCAAGGTAACTTTTTCTGTTATCTAATAATTATACAAAAAATATGATCAAGTTAAATTAATTGTCTTTTGATTGAATAATAATTTTCTCTTATTTTTTATCTAAAGTAATTCTCATAGTTTTTTTTTTGTGTACAGAAAGTGAAAAAAAAAATAAAAACATAAACGAACAGGAAAAAAATCCCCTAATACAGATTCATATGTAACAGCGAAAATACTATCACTCTTGACATATAATGGTTAATTGATAAATTTCAATTAATTGATTTATTATGTAACAAACAAATTTAAATTTTTTTATTATGCTTATATATAAAAACAATAAAATAATCAAATTAAAAGAAACTTGATAAAATGAAGTTCATTAAAAGATTTTAAAATAATCGAAAGAATTTACAAATATAACATTAATAGATCTCTACCGTTAATATTTTTAAGAATTAGAAAAGAATTGAAAAAAAATAGAAATAAACTATTACTTCAACAAAAAAAAAAAAAAAACAAATTGTAGGCCATTAAAATATTCTTTTCTTGTATGATTTTATATCCGTGAGTTTTTGAGTCAGAAATGATACATTTATATATCACTCAGTGATTTTAGTCTTTTCTTACATTTGTAATTCTATTTTGTCTCATTCTTTGATTTTAATTGTCATTGCATGTATATATTTAAAATAATTGAGCCTTATTTGTTTTGGAGTCACTCACCGTATAGCCTACCCTTACATCAACTTTAGTTAGCCACTTTAAACTTCTCATCCCTTTTCATTGAAACATAGCACAATACAAGTTTAATACGAAAAATTAATAAATTGCCTTGAACTTAACTCTCTAGGTAAGTTAGGATGTTATGTGTACTTAGACATAAGATAGAAGTGTTGTATGAGGACATATATATACAATAGTCAAAATGTGGGAGAATGTATATAAAAAGAAAGAAAAAAATATATATATACGAAAAAAAAGGGAGACAAAAGAAAGAATATATATATATATATATATATATATATATATATATATATATATATATATATATATATATATATATTCTTATATATATATATTATAATATTTTTTATCTAAAATAACTCTCAAAGTAATATTTAACAAAAGTTGTCTTAAATATGTAAAGATAACAAAATTTTTGGCCACCTATAAAAATAATTGTCCTTGATATTTTATTTTTGTGATTAGTTGTCTTTGATATTTAAAACAACATTTACAAAATGTTACACTATAAAAACTATAAGACAGTATTTTTAAATAAAATATAATATTTTATAAGAGTTGTCAAAAAAACTGAAGAAATAATATTTATAAAAGGTGGCCTAAAATTGTTCATAGTTAAAAATTTTAGAGAAAAACTTTTAATCATATTCTCACCAATTATTTTTCCAATCAAATAACTTAAAAAATAAAAAGAACAATGCTTCAATTCATTATACTACCCTAAACCCTAACATATATAACCCAGTAACCCACTACTACACACCTTTTCTCTCTTGCCAATCAAAAAATTCTTAACGGCGACAGTAGTTTGATCGCGGTGTTCTCTTCTATGTATGGCGACTGCGCAATGCTCTCCTCCATGGACGACAATAATGTAGTCATCTTCTCCATGTACGCTTCTCCACGGCGACGGTGCGTGCGCTCCTCGTTCTACGTCGAACCACCACCGGTAAGAAACCTCTTTCCCTTCTCTTCTTCTTCTCCTTCTTCCTTTTCTTCCCTTGTGGTGGACGAAATTGTGACCCTCTTAAAGTTAGTCTCTTTGTACTTGTATGAAATTTAAATATTTGCTCTTATCAAAAATACACCAAAGAGATCATGGTATGATGAATTGGGATCTTAATAATCCCTGGTAATGGCACGTGTGATCACAACTCCATTCAACTAACCAGCAAGTGCACTGGGTCGTCCAAGTAATAAACCTTACGTGAGTAAGGGTCGATCCCACGAAGATTGTTGGTATGAAGCAAGCTATGGTTACCTTGTAAATCTCAGTTAGGCAGATTAAATGGTTTATAATAATTTCGAAAATAAATAATAAACAGGAATTAAAATAGGATAGAAATACTTATGTAAATCAATAGTGGGGATTTCAGATAGGCGTGTGGAGATGCTAGAATCCTCTCGAATCTCTGTTTTCCTATTGCCTTCATCCAATCCTTTTTACTCCTTTCCATGGCAAGCTGTATGTAGGGCATCACCGTCGTCAATGGCTACTTTTCATCCTCTCGAAAAAATGGTCCTATGCGCTGTCACTGCATGGCTAATCGTCTGGAGGCATCACACTTGTCGATGGCTACATCCCATCCTCTCAGTGAAAATGGTCCAAATGCTCTGTCACAGCACGGCTAATCATCTGTCGATTCTCAATCAGGTTGGAATAGAATCCCTTGATTCTTTTGCGTCTGTCACTAACGCCCAGCCTTCAGGAGTTTGAAGCTCGTCACAGTCATTCAATACCGGAATCCTACTCGGAATACCACAGATAAGGTTAGACTTTCCGGATTCCCGGAATCCTACTCAGAATACCACAGACAAGGTTAGACTTTCCGGATTCCCATGAATGCCGCCATCTATCTAGCTTATACCACGAAGATTCTGTTGGGGAATCTAAGAGATATGCGCCCGGCCTAAAGTAGAACGGAAGTGGTTGTCAGTCACGCGCGTTCATAGGTGAGAATGATGATGAGCGTCACGGATCATCACATTCATCAAGTTGAAGTACAACGTATATCTTGGAATAAGAATAAAAGAGAATCGAATAGAAAATAATAGTAATTGTATTGAAACTTGAGGTACAGCAGAGCTCCACACCCTTAATCTATGGTGTGTAGAAACTCCACCGTTGAAAATACATAAGTGAAAGGTTCAAGCAAGGCCGAATGGCCAGCCCCCATGAAGGTCTAAGGACTAGGCATCCAGAGATGTTCCTCAGATCTAAAGTGATCAAAAGATGTCTAATACAATAGTAAATTATCCTATTTATACTAGACTAGCTACTAGGGTTTACATGAGTAAGTAATTGATGCATAAATCCACTTCCGGGGTCCACTTGGTGTATGTTTGGGCTGAGCTTGATCTATCCACAAGCTGAGGCTTCCTTTGGATTTGAACGCCGAGTTATAGCGTGTTTCTGGCGTTCAACTCCGGGTTGTGACGTGTTTCTGGCGTTTAACTCCAGACAGCAGCATGTACTTGGCGTTGAGCGCCATTTTACGTCATCAATTCCCGAATAAAGTATGGACTATTATATATTGCTGGAAAGCTCTGGATGTCTACTTTCCAACGCTATCGAAAGCACGCCATTTAGAGTTTTGTAGCTCTAGAAAATCCATTTTGAGTGCAGGGAGGTCAGAATCAAACAGCATCAGCAGTCCTTTTGTCAGCATTTTTCAGAGTTTTGCTCAAGTCCCTCAATTTCAGCCAAAAATTACCTGAAATTACAGAAAAACACATAAACTCATAGTAAAGTCCAGAAATGTGAATTTAACATAAAAACTAATGAAAATATCCCTAAAAGTAGCTTGAACTTACTAAAAACTACCTAAAAACAATGCCAAAAAGCGTATAAATTATCCGCTCATCACCTTGTCTCACCTCCTCGTCTTTACGAACCAAAGATGCAGAACCGTAGCAACCTCTGTTCTACTGTCGAGCTCTGACGCAAGACGATGACCACCCCTCCACTGCTCTATTACTCTAGCAACACTACACGCAACTGCAACCTCCTCACCCTGGTCTTCTTATTCCTCTATTCTTCTGTTTCCAGGTTTTTGAAAAAACTAGTTTTACTATTCTCTGATTTAATTCATTACAGTTTAGTTAAATTTTAATTTTATTTGGTAAATTATTTTGTTATTTTCTAATTTACTGTTCTCTGAAAAACTTGAGTTGCTGTTCTCTAAAACTATTTTAACTCATTAATTTATAGGCAACAAGATGCATCTTTTTGTAGTATGAAACAAACATATTAGCTTAGCTTGCATCAATCGATATACACCAAACTAGCTGCATTCTGCCTTCTCAATGTAAATAGGTATAAGTTCTAAGTTATAAACTAGAGATAGCCTTTTAATTTGGTATATGGTAGCTTAAATTTTGCTGTTCTCTGAAAGTAACAATGACAATTAAAAATTCTTTTTTCTTCAGTTTAAGTAAAATATTATTTCATCAATATAAGTGAAAAATGTGATTATAATGTCAAAATTTTTATTTGTTATTTTTTAGTTAATTTGGTTGATGAGTGCAAAAGATAGAAGAAGAAGTGACTTGGTAATAAAACTTTTCAGTGACTGAATTTCTTCAAATATAAATTAAAATTTTATCATATACTTCAAAAAGAAATAAACCTCTAGAGAGCATTTGTAAACAACTTCATTTGGTGAATCTATATGGTTTATTGACAGCAATGATATTAAATAACCTTAATTAATCGAATTACTAACTCAAATGACAATGCAATTTCCATGCAACCTTTTAAGTTTTATCTATTGTGAAATATTCACTAATTAATAATTTTGTAAAAGAACAGCACTCATGATTATTATGTTTTTAATAGTATTGCACAAGCATAAGAAGCAACCCTTGCACATGAAAACATGCATAGGTTTATGGTTCAATGTGATTTCTCAACTAAATGATTTCCAGAGTTAATAATAAAATAATTGACCTAAAAGATCTTATTGATGAAATAGTCTATGATTTTGAAATTTTAGTATGTTTGGACTGATTTGATTGATTTTTTTGTTGAATTTTAGATTTTTTACCATTTTTTTACCGAGGTATGATTCTCTACACTAGTTGTTACTAATCCAACCATTTTTGGTTCTTCACATTGATTTTGGTATTTTTTCCTTTAATTTCTTCATTTTTAATATAAATTATAGAATGATTAATTTTCGTAATTCGCTGAGTTAACTAGTTTATATAGATATTTTTTGTTTGTTTATTCTATTGGCCACATTGACTGATTTAAATAGTTCATAGAGAATAATATAAATTTTATTCTTTACTCTTTTATAGAGAAAGATTGCTTCAGAGGAGTTTGAGGAACATTAGCGGATATTCTAGTTGAAGATTACAATTTGTTGAGCTATAATTCTGTAAGTTTTTTATCTTGCTTATAATTGTATGCTTTTATATGTATATTATGTATCTTTATGCAATCTTTTTTCATATTGAATGTCTTTTGATATTAAGTCTACTTTTGGATAAGGAATATAATTTTTTCTTAATTTTAATAATAAAATTGTTGTGTGCCATTTGATGATTTATATACTTAATATGCATGAACATTATTATTTACATGCTTAGTTAAATAGTAGTAACATTATTATTAATAAGGGTTTGTTACTAACCAATGTATTACTACACACATAAGGCGGGATTAAAATTTCTGATACTTACTTAAGTAGACAAATGATATGTAAATTAGCATGTAACAACCTTATTATTAGAGCTTTCGACTGCGCCACTCTGATAGCAAGGATATTACGATGACTTTTATATAATTAATAATAAAATAAAAGCCTTTAACTCAAACTGTATCGCTGTTTTCTTGGAAAACCAAAAGTTCTTTTTCACTTTTACAAACATGCATATTCATATATACAAAACTTCTTAAACAAGCAACTCATAAATATTATATGCATACATTTTATTAGAATTTTGACTTCTATCCCTTTTACAAGAATGTAATAATAATAATAATAAGGGCAAGAAAAATTAATAACTAAAAATACAAAGAATAAATGTCCAAATGCTTAGTAAAATCAATAGATCCTTCCTCTTCCGGTTACTAAAAATATTGGATGTAGGAGGGTGAGAACCTAACCACACGGTCTCTCCATAAGAGTTTTAGAATTGTCATAAGAAGATATTTAAAAGAAAACTGTTTTCAAACACAGTGATCATCACTTATCTTATGAATCTTTTTGAAAACCAATGGTTAATTCCAGAGTACCATACTAACCAAACTTATCACCGATTCATCAAATTATGACCTCCGGCCCAAACATAACCAAATCAGGACCTCCGGCCCAACACAAATTAACTCACGACCTTCAACTCAACATAAAATCAAATCATGGCCTCCAGTCTAAAGCACAATCAAATCACTACTCAAACCACCATCGTCCAGACCAACCAGTCACAATCATAAGTAATAAAGTTCAAACCCAATCAAGAATAATTATAACAAGTATGGCAATTAGCAATTAAACAGAAACATTCACATAGGCAGACCAAATACAATATGCACACCCAAGAGGTATTCACTTCTCTTAGAAGAATTATCCGACAAGGTCTAAGTGTCCGGCCACATCTTGCGATGGAGGGTCAACAGAGTCTCAAATCTCAACCCGAAGTAAGTGGGGAAAACCACTTCATCTACCCAGTGAGTTTCAATTCTCAATCCAAAGCAAGTGGGGTGAATAATAACCCTTGCATCTACCCAGAGAGTTATCACATCAAATCTCTCTAATAAAACTTATTTTTACTGAATCAAAAGTCCTGAATTAACTTCAAAATTATTTCTCTTTTAAAAACTCATTTTCAAGTAACCAAAATCACTTTTTATCCAAAAACTTAGCACATTCAAAAATAGATAATTTCTAAGTTCATCCTTTTGAAAAACAAGTTAAATTCCCATCTTTACTCAATCAAAAATTCCAAAATAACTTCAAAACTTTTTCAAGTTTAAACCTCCTCCAAAAGATTCAGAAATCATCCTATTTGCAAATCAAAATTTTAACTGAAACAACATAACTATTTGTTGTTTAATAATCACTATAAAGTTCACCAAAAAAACCCCAAATCATACTCTTTTCTTTAGTTAAATCAAAATCAAATAAAATTATTCTTCAATCAAATTAACCAAAATAAAACTTCCAAATTCTCATAAAAATTTCGACAACATCTCCACTAAAATTTGGACTTTGCCACCCTTATCAGGTCCTAACAAAATCATTTCTCAAGCTTTTCTCAAATCATTTCCAATAAATCATACTAATTCCAATATCAAATTATTTCCAAATGACAAATCATTTCCAAATGACAAATCATTTCCAATAAATCAAACCAATTTCAATATCAAAATCATTTCTAAATCTCAAATCATTGCCAACCTTAAATCATTTCTAATATCAAATTATTTCTAATATCCAATCCTTTTCAACGTTGAATCATTTTCAATATCAAGAGAACCAATTCAACCAAGTCATAACCAACAAATCAGAATACCCAGCCCTCTCAAAAGGTCAATAAATCAACCAGGCAAATATTTGCAATCATCCAAAGCAACTCAGTTCAATCCATAATTCTCACAAAATAATAAAAATATATTTCTTGCATGAATATCAATTTATAAAAATTATGTAATATAAAATAAGTTTTCAGAAAAATTCCTACCTCGAATAATCAAAATCCAAAAGCCATAAAACACTTTTTCTCCCGGCCCACAACAGCGGCAGTCGTAACCACAGCTCTATAACGCTTCCGCAACAATAACAGCAACTCCAAACGCGAAATGCAAGAACCAAAACTCAACGCATCAATGTCGCACAGATCTTAGTAACTTAAAACAAAATAACAATGGTAAGGATTTTGGGACAAGAAAACTCATTGTACCACAAAAAATTCAAAGGATGGAGCAACGACAGTTCCAGTGACGATGCGGCAGCTAGGGCAAGCTAGCAAAGGTTCCAGTGGCTAATATCCGGCAACGTTAGCATTGCTCCTCCCCACAGAGGATCCAAATGGCGATGGCGGTGGCTTCTGTCCACAACGACGATGACCTGGCGCGTCGGTGGAGTGCAACGACGACGGCAGAAGCGGGACATAGCTCCTCCTTTCCTTATTGCATTTTCTTCCTTTTGAAGCCCATGACTACAGCCGTGACGGTGACAGTTCCCTCGATGGCGACCTGACGCGACAGAGCTAGCGGTAGCAAGGCAGCTCGGCAGTGATGGAGGCACGTCGGCGATGCAATAGAAGCTCCCTCCTCCCCTGGCTCTCGCACGATTCTTCCGTCCTCCCTGAACAGCGTCGACGGCATCCCTTTCTCTTGGCAATAATGATGGCGGCTCAATGATAGACCGGCAGGCATGAATGGAGACGCAGATAGCACATGACGATGACGGTGGCGAGACGGGTTAGACGGCGGCAGGGCGCGGCTCCCTCTCTCCCATCCCAGGTCTCTTATGCTCTCTCCTCTCCATGGGGGGTGCGTTTAGGAAGAAAGGGGAGGGGTGTGGCAGTTGAAGAGAATGAAAATGATAGGGTTAGGATTTTGGGGAGTGTTTATTAAATTAGGATTTTTTTAGGGAAAATAATAATATAATTAGGGTATAGAATCGTAATTGAAAACCAATTTTAATCCAACAATAATTATATATAAAAATACTATTTATTCATCAATCTACAAATTATTTTTAAATAAATACTCTAATTCAAGAATTAGAGATAATCAAACCAAACTTCTTTTATTCATAAAATAAAGATCGAAATCTAAATATTCAAATTAAAGCATATAAAAAATCCTCATTATTTAATTTTTTAATTACTAAAGTTTTAAATAATAAATAAAAAAATACCCAATCAATATGAAAATATCCAAAAATAAAATCTTCAATAATAAATAAAATAAATCAAAAATAATTTATTATTTAATTTTAAGAAAATCTCTATCCAAATTAGTTGAAACAAATACTAATTATTTTTAATATTTTTAATATTAAAATCGTTAAATTTTATTTTATATTTTGTTTAATTGTCTTTAATAAAAAAAACTTTATGTATTTTTATGTATTATCTCTTGTATAGTACAGGAATATATACTAATAGTTTAAATAATAATTGGTCTAGTTATCATTTTTATTTAATTCAATTGTTATATTTAAATTTTTAATTTATTTTTATTATTTTTATTGTTTGTTGATATTTGTTTATTTTATTATTGTCATTATTTATTTAATTTATCTATTATTTATTGAAATACTTTCTGTTTTATACTATGTTAAACTTAATTTGACTAAATTATGTAATTTTTAAAGATTAATTTATTCCATATAAAAATATGTAAATTATTTACGAAGAACAACTATGCTGACTAATTAACTATTGACTTATTGAGCACTGAATGTTTATACTTTACATTCATCGTATGCGTGAGTGAGACACACCATTCTTTTTGACCAACCACCTCGGCGGCTCTCCCTCTAGTAGTGGAGGTTCAAACTTCAAAGATCAATTTGTCAACATAACATACAGTTTTTTCTTTTTATTTTATTTTATTAAAAGAACAAAGGAATAAACGCATCTGGTACCTACTATAAAAAGATTTGACTTAATTATCTGAAATAAGAATTTAGTTTTTATATACAATATAACACGTTTTACATAATTATTTATTTGAATTTATGCATTTAAATTTTTTAGGTAATACTACATGTCTATTTAAAACATGAAAACTAAATTCTTCTCATAATTCAAACTCAAAATATGTAATTGAAAAATAAATTTCAAGTATTTTATATTATTTAAATGTTATACTAAGTCCTAATCGGAGGCCGAGGCACAAGAAAATAAAGAAAGTGGGAGCCAATCCTGTATATGGAAACTGTAAGGAGATTTTACCATGGTCGTGAGAACCAGACTGGTCAATAAATTGGTGAGGTTATTGGTTTAATAATTTATTGGTTTGATCGGAGTTTATTTGGGATTTAACCGGTTTAATAAAATATTAAATAAAATTATTAAAAATCTAAAAATAATTTTAAATATATAAATTCAATAATTTTTAACTTAATAAAATTTAAAATTTCACATAATAAATTATCCATAACTTAATATTAGAAGTTCACAAACAACTTCAAACATCAAAGTTTATAACTAAAAAAAAACGCACATAATGACAAACCCATAATGTATAAAATGTATCATAAGCTATCACTAAACAGTTTAAGATTTTGACATAATATTAGACCTTTTGTCACCAAATGATCAAGGTACATCCTTGCTAACCCTTTTCTTCAAAGCAAAGTTGAATTTTAGCACAATAGTATGCATCAAGCTCATGATTATTTCAGGCATATATATTTGTACCTCCTTGTTGCCTTTTTTTTTAATAATCCTTTCAAATCCATCAATCCCAAATGTTACAAGTTCATAGGCTATATAACCAACCAAAGAATTGCAGCTCTTTAAGGCACAAAATTTATATTTGATCTGTTGTAAATATCTTGAATTTTGTAGTTCTTGAATATTGTCCTATCTCAACAACAATAGTATTTCATATAGCACAACTTACCAGCATTGCAAGAAGAGGCATGCAATTAATGTAGCCACCTACTTTTAATGCTAAACATTAAAGGAATTTTATGGAAACACAATCTCAGGCACTCAGCAGAATTAATTCAATATGAACAAACCGAATTCAAATAAAAATTCAAAATATTAATATCTTAAAATTCAGCAGAATCATCAATAATACATCATATGCATGTTCAGAATAAATTTTAAATTTCAGAGGGATAGAGTCAGGAAAATAGAATCAGGGAGTGTTAGAGACTAAAACTTGAGACCAGAGAGGGTTGAAGGCTTGAATCAGAGAAGAAGAAACTTGAGAACTGAGAACTAAGATATGAGACCTGAGAGGGTTAAAGCAGAGACTAAGACATGAGACACGATGACAGGTAGTCGCTTTGACTTCGAGACTCCACGCGAAGAAGAGAAGCAACAACGGTGAGACACGGTTCGGAGCATAGAAGCAGAAACAACGCCAACGAGGAAGGGCGAAGGAGGAACGACGAGGATGGGAGAACGACGACGACCCACGGCGAGGAGCAGTGAAGCGGCGCAACCCACGGCGAGGAGCAGCGAAGCGGCGCGACTCACGGCGACAAAGCAAGCTCGGACAGAGAGGGCGACAAGTAGAGAAGGGATCGACGATGAGTTTAAGCTCTGAAATGGGATGGTGGGTGGTGGCTATTCTTGGAATTCGAAGAGATGAGAGGATTATGGGTGGGACTAGGGTTTTCTGGTGGGTATGAGTGAGAGAGAGAGAGACAGAAGGGGTGGGGTGGGGATTGGGGCCTTTCTTTTGGTTCTTGTTTACGTTCGTTTGGCCCTTTTTTTTTTACCTTCAAAACGACGTCGTTTAGTAGTTTAATTTTCAAACAAAAACCGCTAAAAAACTGGATGGTTCTCCCGGTTCACTGGTTAATCGCCAGTTCGACCGATTTTTTTACCGGTTTTTTGTCAGACGATTTCTGACCTTACCCGGACCAGCTAGGTAATCGGTTCCCAATTTTTCTGGTTGAACCGGCCGGTCTGATCCAGTTTTCAAAACCATGGATTTTACACAAAATATTTTTGTCATCTTTAATTTATCAACCCTACAACTTCACACGAATTTAATTTTCTAGGCTCTCAAAATAAGAAAATTATGATTCACATTTTGTAACATTTTATCACATAAAATTTTACACTATAATCATAAATAAAAGTGATAAAGCATTATTACGATGCCTAAAAAAACATATATAATAATATACAAATAAACATCCTATCTCCTTAAATAAAAACTTCTAAAAAAATATATATAGAATATACAATAAAGTATTAAAAGTGGAGAGAATTCTAATACCAAAATAAATCTCAAAAAATATTCGATTCACCAATCAAAATCCCGTACTCTCAACGAGGTGTGTCACGCTCTGTATCTGAAAAATAAAAAATTCACGACAGATGAGAATTCAAAGATTTTTAATATAGTAATAGTTCCAAATAAAGACTATATAAAGAAATATGAACTCACTAGACAATCCTAATCTCCAACTTCACAAAGTTCAAGCCTAGGGTCTTAACTTATCCCAACAAGGTTAATTCACTAAATTTTTAATTCTGTAACTACCTCTAGTCTCAATCATTTCCAATACATCATCATCTCTTCTCCTCAATATTACAATTGTTCAGTTCAATATTCAATTCAATAGGATCAATCACAAACACAAAGCAAATACAAAGCAAATACAAAGCAAGCACAACGAGAACAAATAGTACAACTAATAGTTAAGCAAGATAACCAGTTAGACAAACCAAAACAATTATGCACACTCAAACAATAATAAACAAATGCACATGACGCACGCCTGTCTTACTAACTGTGAGCTCATGTGTCGGTTAAACTGCCAGACCCGACACATCTGGTAGCTAAGGCGGACATTGTCTCTCTGTTGCGCATCCTCAAGAGAAAAAATATCTGGTCTTATCACAAGCCGATCTTAGAGGTAGAGTGCCCAGTCTCCTTTTCCCTAGAGGTATCATTCTATCTCAGAGGGAAAGTGTCATGTCACTTGTCTTAGAAGGAGAGTGCTCTGTCACCTTGCAATCAGAGAGAACGTGGGCAAAATAACCTACAACATCCCCAAAAAAAAACATTCTAAACTTATCACAAGTTGGTATCAGGAGGAGGATGCCCCATCACTTATCTCAGAGGGAGAATGCCCTATCACTTGCCTTAGAAGGAGAGTGCCCTGTCATGCTTCACAATCAGAAATTGAATCAAAAGGAATTCTCAACCTTCTATACAATTCCCATCAATTAACCATTTCTAATTCACATCAATTCCATTCAAAAAACAAAAACTAACCAATTCTTATTAACTAACCACTTTTAATTTATATCAATTCCAAGCTCAACATCATACCACAACAAAATCGATGCATACATCTCAACCATCTTATACCACAACACAATCCAGGCATATCCACAAAATAACATTTCACTCAATCAATCCTCATTAAACTTACCAACATTCATTCAATCACATCCTTTGGCTCAATTATCATTCAATAACCATTAATTAATCAAATTCACACACTTCTATGATTCATATGATTCAAATTGTAAAACCTACAAAATTAGTAAATAATTAGTCAATAAATTAATTATTATTTAAAGAAATAAAAAAATTAAATTTTATAGTTTAATAAAGTAGAAATAATTTAAATATGAATTTTAACACTAATTTTAAAGAATTTATCTCAAAACCAGATCAACGGACCAGACCCAAGTCGGACCCATAGCCCAACACAGAAACCACAACTCAGCTTTCTTCTTCCTCTTATCACATGCAAAACTCTGAAAGGGAGCCAAGAGAAGGAAAGAAACTCCAAACCCTAATCTCTCATTCAACCTCACATAACTTTCAATCCGGAGCTTCGATCGCCGCAAGTAAACAATTTGGCAAGTACATCACTATTTCTTTCTCAGCCACTATCTCCTAAACTTTCAAATTTGAAGTTTTAATTTTGAGAGATTTTGTGATTTCAATGTTTAGGATCGAACTAGCTTTATGGACTTGTCGGGTCTGGTCCCAAATTTCTGTTGGTAAAGTGAAAAATCTCTAACTCTTATGAATCACAAGTAATTATGAGCCCTAAGTTGATTTTGAGAAATATTGTTGGTATTAGATTAAATTGTGATTCTTTGGATCAAATTAGTGTTGTTGGAAAGCGGAAATTTGAGTCTTGGTGGCTGGGAGTTCGCATTTGGAGAGGAGTTAAAATATTGAAGCTTGAAGAACGGTGAAATTGAAGTGTCTTGGGCTTTAACGAGGAATCGGCCAAGGTATGGTTTTGGTTTCTCATAGGTAATATATAATGTAACATGAAAACTTAGGTTAGATGACCTAGGATAAGTTGAATTGTGTCTTTGGTACATACATAGTGGTTTTAGTCGATACAATATGTGTTGAATTGATGTGGCATGGTTAGAGTAATGATTATTGATATGAGTGTGGTTGATGTTGGTGAAATGATAATTTTGATGATTGATAATGATATATTGATGGTTATGTATGAAGTTGTCCTGGATACAGATTATTGGGTTGAACTTGATGAAATTATGCATTGGTGTATTACGGAGTAAATGAGAAGTGTTGTAATATAGTTTGGTTTGTTTTGGTGTTGTTTTAAAGATTGGAATATTGGTATTGAGTTGAGAAATTGATAAAATAAGAGGTTTTGAGTTTTTGGTAAAAAGTGATTTTTAACCAACTTCAGCGAATCATAATTTGAGCCTCAGATTTTGGATTTGAATGAAATTTATTTCAAATTAAAGATAATTTCAAGAGCTTTAAAATGGTTTAAAGTTATGAAAATCAAAGTTGGACGCTCGCGTATGCGAGCAGTATATGCAACGCCAGAGTCACCTTGTTTTGAAATCTCGCGTATGCGAGCCCCCTATTTTAGCCAAAAATGAGATTTTTGAATGTTTAACTAATCCTTTAACTTTCCAAACCTTTATAACTACCTTCCCAGACCTAATACCTAGTTTCTAAACATAAAATGGAGAGGGGACTTATAGTGAAAGGTTGTGAAGTGGAAGAACTTGGATCGAGGACTTTAAAAGAAGTTAAACATGGTATAAATAATGAGAAAACTAATGTTGGTTGATTGAGGAAATGCAAAATATTGAGATTATGATGAACGAAGGTTAACTTGATGATAATTGATTGAAAATGAATGAATATTTTAAATGAGTCATGATTGAGGATGATTGATAATGAGTATGTCTGTGTTTTCTCTCTGGTTGTAAGTGTGACAGGGCACATATTCCCTTTAATGGTGACATGGCACTTTTCCTCTAACTGTTAGCTGATGTGTTGAGATATTTGTGCACAACAAAGAGATAATGCCCAGGTTAGCTACTGGACATGTTGGGTTGGCTGTATAACCGACAAATGAGCTCATTAGCCATAGGACAGTCATGCATCTTGTGCACTTGTATGACTTGGTTGTGTATGCATTTGTTTTGGCTTGCCTTATTGCTTATCTATGACTTGCTGCTATCTGATTTGCTTGTTGTAATTGCATCCTATCTTTGTTTTCTTTACTTGTCTTGTATGTCTTTGCAACTAAGAGATTCCTCATTTGGCGGACAAGTGACGAAGGTAGTTCTACTGGAGTTTTGTAGGGTTGGATGAGAGTGAGAATTGTGGGGAATAAGTTAAAATCGGACTAGAACCTAGGTACCATAGATAGTTCAACTAGTTTTTGGTTTAAAGTATAACTCTAAGATTTTAATTTGAGTGTCAGAGTTCTAGGATTGCCTATGGCTTTCCCGGGACCTTATATATTATTTATGTGAGCACCATTATCATGTTGAGAACCCCCGGTTCTCATTCCATACATATGTTGTCATTTTCAGATGCAGGTCGAGAGGCACCTCACTAGGTGTTTGGAGTTTCCTTTGGAAAGCGAAGATAGGACGTTGTCTCTTGTATTTTGCAATGCACATAGATATGTGTATAGACTTCTCCTTTAGATATGCTTTACTTTTGTTCCTCCTAGAGGTTTCATGGAGATATAGGAGTTTATGTCATGTATTTTGAGTGCTTTTGGGATGTATATGTATATATATGTATGTCATTTTCTCCGGCCAGCCTTGGCTTCGCAGGTTAAGCCTGGAGCTTGATATTCTATATCTCTTGACATTAAGCTCTTATTATATATATGTGCCTTTACTTTTCTTCGTACGCAAGTTTCTGTTACGTGAGCATTGCACTTTTCTTTTTACAATTTTGTTTAAACTTTCTTTCAAGACTCCTCGATTATTAAATTCTTTCAACTATTATTATGTATAAATTTTATTTTAGAGGTTGTAATACCACACCACCTTTGTTTTACAGCTTAAGCGTAAAGCACTGTATGGTAAGGTGTTATTGATGAGTGGATATTTTATACTCTTTTTGGTATCATTTTCATAATGTTTCATAATGTTTTACAGCTGAACAAGGTCACAATAAAGAATAAGTACCCACTGGTGAGGATTGATGATCTCATGGATCAGCTACAAGGAGCTGGAGTTTTCTCCAAGATTGATTTGTGATCCGGTTATCACTAGATAAGAGTGAGGGGTGAGGATATCCCTAAGACCGCTTTCAAGACTCGTTATGGTCATTACGAGTACACTGTAATGTCTTTTGGGTTGACAAACGCTCCTGCAGTGTTTATGGATTATATGAACAGAGTTTTCTGTCCGTTTCTCGATTAATTCGTTGTTGTCTTCATTGATGACATACTGATTTATTCCAAAACTGAAGAAGAGCACGCAGAACACTTGAGGACCGTGTTGCAGATACTAAAGGAAAAGAAACTCTATGCGAAATTGTCCAAATGTGAATTCTGGAAGAGTGAGGTGAAGTTTTTGGGTCACGTGGTTAGTAAACAAGGGATAGCAGTAGACCCATCTAAAGTGGAGGCGGTAATGAATTGGGGGCGACCAACCTCAGTTACTGAGATAAGGAGTTTTCTAGGCTTAGCTGGCTACTACCGATGATTCATCAAGGGCTTTTCGCAAATAGCTTTGCCATTGACAAAGTTAACCCGCAAGGATGCGCCGTTTGTTTGGACTCCTGAATGCAAGGATAGCTTTCAAGCGTTGAAGCATAAGTTGACCACTGTACCTGTGTTGGTGTTACCTGAGCCAAATGAATCGTTTGAGGTGTACTGTGATGCCTCACTAAAGGGTCTAGGGTGCGTGCTGATGCAGCATCGTAATGTGGTGGCGTATGCCTCACGTCAGTTGAGACCTCATGAAGTTAACTACCCTATGCATAATTTGGAGCTTGCTGCGGTGGTGTTTGCATTTAAGGTGTGGAGGCATTACCTCTATGGGGTTAAGTACCAAGTTTTTTTTAATCACAAGAGCTTGAAATACCTCTTTGATCAGAAAGAGCTTAATATGAGATAGAGGAGGTGGATGGAATTACTGAAGGACTACGACTTTGAGTTAAATTACCATCTGGGGAAGGCAAATGTAGTGGCAGATGCATTAAGTCGAAAGTCACTGTATGCTGCTTGGTTGATGATCCGAGAAAAAGAGTTTCTCAAAGGATTCGAGAGTCTGAAGATTGGTGTTCAAGAAGTGTCTGGAACTCTGTGTTTGAGTCAATTACAAATCTCAAGTATTTTATATCCGAACTCTTAAAGGCTCATGAAGATGATGACGCGTTATGGAAGGTGCTACCAGCCATTGAGCACGGGAAACATTGGAGAATGTCAGAGGATAAAGATGGGTTATGGAGATTCAAGGGTAGGATCATTGTGCCGAATGTTGGCACCTTGCGGCAAGATATCTTGAAGGAAGCACATAAAAGCGGATTCTCTATTCACCCAGGAAGCACTAAGATGTACCATGATTTAAAGGCAATGTTCTGGTGGCCAGGTATAAAGAATGATATGGCAGAGTACGTCTCGAAGTGCTTAACTTGTCAAAAGATAAATATTGAACATCAAAGACATTCCAGGATATTGCAACCTTTAGAGGTTCCGCAATGGAAATGGGAAAGCATTGCAATGAATTTTGTGTCGGGATTGCCAAGGACTAGGGACAGCTTTGATGATATTTGGGTGATTGTGGACCGACTGACGAAGTCAGCTCACTTTTTACCCATTCGGATAACTTACACCCATGAGAAGCTAGCACGGTTATACATAAAGAAGATTGTGAGACTTCATGGTGTACCTGCTACTATAATCTCTGATAGAGACCCTCGTTTCACTTCAAGGTTTTGGGGTGCATTTCAGAAAGCTTTCAGAACCCGATTAAGCTTGAGCACAGCTTACCATCCTCAAATAGATGGTCAATCCGAGAAGACTATCCAAACCTTGGAAGATATGTTGAGGGATTGTGTTTTGGATCAACCGGCGAGCTGGGATCGCTATATGCCGCTAGTGGAGTTTGCGTACAATAATAGCTACCATGCGAGCATCGGAATGGCTTCGTATAAGGCTCTATATGGGATGAAATGTCAATCTCTGCTATGCTGGTATAAAGCTGGAGAGAAAAGCTTGTTGGGGCTGGAGATGATAGTTGAGACCACTGAACAAGTCAAGAAAATCTGAGATAGGATGCTTACTGCTCAGAGTCGTCAGAAGAGTTATGCCGATCAGAGGCAGAAGCCCTTGGAATTTGAGAAAGGAGATCATGTTTTCCTTAAGGTTACTCCAACCATGGGAGTAGGGAGGGTGATTAAAGCAAAGAAGTTGAATCCTCGTTACATTGGTCAATTTCAGATCCTGGAAAGGGTTGGACCGGTGGCGTATCAGATGGCTCTACCACCTCATCTTTCGAACCTGCACGATGTGTTTCATGTGTCGCAGCTTCGGAAGTATACTCCTGATGCTAGCCATGTGTTAGAACCTGAATCGGTTCAGTTAAAAGAAGATTTGACGCTTCCGGTGGCTCCAGTCAGAATTGATGATACTAGTATCAAACGGTTGCGTGGAAAATAGGTTTCGTTAGTCAAAGTGGCATGGAGTCGAGGCGGTGTTGAGGAACACACTTGTGAACTTGAGTCGGAGATGCGAGCTGACTACCCGCACTTATTCTCAGGTAATTGAATTTGAATTTTGTGGGAAAAATTCCTAATTAGGTGGGTAGAATGTAAAACCCAGTTAATTAATGGCTTATTAACCCCATAAATGAGAATTTATTCTAGAAAGCCAAAAATGTGATTTTTAGGCTTAATATGTTAGAGGAGATTGAGAAGAGAATTTTGATACCAATTTAATAGAAATTGGACCAATATTGGACCGAACGGGTCAAACCGGGCCAACCAGACCCATATTGGGCCCTTGGCCCAATCTAACTAAACCAAAACCCAAATTTTCAACACTCTCTCTCCTCACAACACACAACACATGCTGAAAATGGGAATGGAGGGGGGAAGAACACTCTCTCAAGTTCTCTCCCTTGGTTGGTCTTCAAATCACTATAACTTTTGATCTAGAGCTCCGATTACCGCACACTACAAGAAAAACACCCATTCAGGTACACTTGAAAAGTGTAGCCAAAAGTGAAAAAAAATGATGCCTTAGGCTACGGCTACGCTTTTTAGGCTACGGCTACGTTTTTTGGAGTGATTCCTATTCGGCCGTTGCCTATTCTCAAAGGCTACGCTTTTTTGCAACAAGGGCTACGCTTTTGGCCTTTGAGAATAGGCTACGCTTTTCAAGTGATGCTATCTAGGACCAAAGGCTGCGCTTTTCAGCTTTTATTTTTCCAGAATAGGCTACGCTTTTCAACACTACTGCATCACTTGTAAAGCGTAGCCATATTTTATATCATAGCTACTTTTTATAAGCGTAGCCTTAGGTCCCTCTTTTTTTTATATACTATAGCTACTGTATATAAGTGTAGCCTTAGGTCTCGTTTTTTTTTGTATACTATTTTTTCTATATATATATATATATATATATATATATATATATATATATATAAAATAATTATTAATACAACATAATAGTTAATATGATTACATATATAATAATTTTGTATTTTTATTTAAATGAGTTGAATATTACAAAATAAAAATAATACATAATTATACTAAATAATTTCTTTATATAATAAAAATTATCTCTAACCAAAATATATTTATAATATTGATCCAAAAGTACAAGAATGAAGTTAACTGTAAAAATTTATACATCTCAAACTAAAGTAAGCATAGCCATATCAAAACCATAATATCACTTAGCCAATAAAAGTATCTTCTAATAAAAATCATTAGTCAACCATACATGTAAAGATTCTAAATAGCACTCTATCTTAGCCAATAAACCACAATAATAGTCAACTTAATCTTCATTGTTATCCTGCATAATTATATAGAAAAGTAGTTAAAAAAATATTCATAATGACATTCGTAATTATAAAAAGACCACCAAAGAAATCACCTTTTTTTAATCTTAATTTTAACTCGATTTATCACCAAAGAAACACAAGGTTCTCAAAAGCTATAGACACTTAAAAGAGTTGGAGCTAACATTTCAAGAATACATAAAAATGAGTAATGACTAACAAATATGATATTACATTTTGCACCTAAATTGTTATAGATATATAAGGTGCCAAAATAGGTCAGAGACTACTTCATAACAAACAAAAATCTGCTGACTTTGGAAATAGACCTCTCAAAATCAAAATGAGCAATTAGATAGATGAGACTAAGATTCTTCAATTCGGAAAATAATGCAATATGTTCACAGAATAATCCTGACTCTTGAATAGACCTTTCTGACAAATAAAGACTTAACTATCGAAACAGAAAAATAAAACTGACAAATCCAAACCATAAACCATTGCATTGAAGTGATGAAATATAATTCATTATATTAGGGAGTAATTATAATTTTAATTGAAACGCATATTGCATTGAAGTGATGAAATTAACAGTACTTAATTATGACTTGAGAAGCATTACATACCTTCTATCTAGCAAGTGTGTCCCAATTTATATCCTTAAAGAAAACATGTTCTTTCACCTGGATAATTAAGCATCTATCAATGTGACGTTTGAAGTGCAAGTAAAATGAAATATGATCATAAAAATGGGGAACAAGCATCTGTATGCTAATAAGAAATTAAATCACCTCTGATGCACCTCTAGCTCCAAGTCTTTGGTTAGGATCTTCAGTCAATAATCTGTAAATAAACACATCTCAGGTACTAATCCAAGAAAATATTCATTTTTCTATCCTAATCGTGACTTCAACTTAGCACAATAACGCAGGACAAAAAACCATAATTTATAACAGATCGGCATCCAGCAAAGGGAGCATAAAGAAAAAGCTTTAGATAGAATAAAACTTAGATTTTGTACAAACTATAATTATATTTTCATTTTTACACAAAGCCACAGTTAAGAGGGGGGGTAAAAAATGAATCATGGGCTTGTTATGTAGTTGACAACAGTCAAATAATTCAGAACACCAAATACAATGGGATTGCTGTTCTCATGGTTTAAGGATAATGCCATGTGAAAGGTGAGACAGTAGTGGTCACTGTCACAAGATTATTAACATAAAGTTCATATTTAGCAGATGGCACCAGGATTGCTAAACAATATACATTCACAAATGCTATCTTCGGCTTAAGCAGTCAAGCTAAAATATCCAAATTAATGGAAGCATGCTCAGTATTGGAAACATAAACAAAGCATTGATATTCTAAAATGCTGACCAGAATAAACAGTTTGCAATTGCCAGATACATATAACATGAAGATAACATGATTATTACCGATCAATAAGATCTTGAGCTTCAGGACTCATTTCTTCAGGAACTGCAGGCCAAGGTATCTTACGATTAAGAATATTATCAAATATAGTCTACAAACACCCCCAAAAAGAAATATCTGTCAGTAAGAGCTAAACCATACATCAAACAAGAACAGAAACGCAAAAATCATGGCAAAAGGTATGCTATTAAACCTGAGGATGCTCTGCATTAAAAGGTGGAAGACCAACAAGCACCGTCTCTCCGGCCTCCGCCACTCTCATTCTCTCTCCGTCTCTCCCTAAACTACAATCACATTTAAGAATCAAAATCGAAACCACCGATAAGGAAGCTTAATCCGTAAGCCAAAACAAAAAGGTAAAGAAAAGAAAAAAAGCGAAGCTAAATTGGGAAAGTTGTATTATAAACTGTAAGCTGTAACTAGAGGCAACCATGGCAAGATTCGTCAACTACCGAGTAGGAAAAATAAAAAAATTGAAGAGAAAAAGGGAATGGGCATAAGAAATTAGGCACCTGAACACCAGGGGTATCAAAGTTTATGACTAGGATCTTGGCACCAACGTCACTCGAAATTCGGAGCTCCACTCGGTCGTTGAGCGAGGCGTCACGCATCAAATTAGCGGAGTAAAAGTGAAGCATAACTATAAAAGTGAAGAATTAGAAACTGCAAAAGTGATCTTAAAACTTGTTTAAGAAAGAATAACAAACTACTATTTAAGATGGAAACAATGAGATAATAGATATGCATGTTCTAATGATGAAACATACTACTTCATTAGCATTTCAGTTTAGAGTTGTATATCAAGTTTTCCATGAACATAAAGACTTGAAATATATAGTTTTTGGGTTAAGCCCACAAAATCTGGTACAAACTTGGTACATATTAATGAAAAGCACCTGTTTGCTTTATTCTCTGAGAGAAAGGAGGCCAAGTTGATACCTTCCTTGTTGTGGCAAGGGATCCAGAGGGCATTGCTGCTACAAAAGATACTATGAACCTAATGAGGGACATCACAGAGTAAATAAGGGATAGTAAATAAGGGATAGTACATAAGTACATAGTAAAAATTGGTGAACCTTGTTCATTAGGATTTTCTCTCTTTTGCTACAATTAAATGGAATAGTGTTCTTAGTTCTTAATCAGTAACATAGGCTTTCTTAGCTGGACTATGTGGAAGACTAGAAACCAGTTCATATTTCAAAATAAAGAAATTAATCCAGCAACAACAATTATCTGAGCAATTAAGCATTGTGAATCAGAAACCTTGCCTTTTGCTCGTTTATGCCTTGAATCAGGTGCACAACCTTGTGTGATAACATGCCAAATCCACTTGAACAGTTTCAATACTGAAAATTGATTAAAAATGTTAAAATAGACTCAGACTTTGTATTTGGTCCTAGCTCAGTATAATAACAACTATAGTAATTCATATATCAAACACGTAGTTTACTAATTGTATGCGAAAGTAATTACAATTAAAAAATAAAATCGCTAGTTTATGCATACAGGTTTTCTAAATTTCATGAAACAAAAGCAGAAAAATTAAATCAATTACTCTATTGTAAGCAACCTGTAAATGATTCGCAAGCAGATCAATGGTGTCTTGCTTAAGAAACTTCTTTGCTGAATTTCTCTTTCTCCTTATCACATTGATCCGATTCCTTGATTGTTTGATCAACGATTTGCTGAAAAACAAAAGGAGATAAACTGCAAAATTGAAAATCGAAATCTACATAATTACAATCAATGAAAGGTATTAAGAAGGAAGAAAAGAAGCAGAGAAATCGACACTTTCCTACAGAATGATTTCCCTAGTTTAGCATGCACGTATGAAATTTCCAGCACCTATTGCTTCCGTTTATGCCAAACACAAAAAGGAATCATAACAAATTGAGAATCAAAAGGCGAAACCCCCAAAATTAGAAAACCTAAAATTAGAACCCAAAACACCCCCAAAAATTCACAGAACCAATTGAAAATTGATACATACCTTCTGTATCTCAATTAGCCATTGCAGTTCATCATCACTATCAAAATCATACACACCTTTGAACTACAAAGTGAGAGCGAGTTAGAGAATGAGCAAGAAAGAGAGGATGCAGAACAGAGAATGCTTACCTGGTGACAGAGGATACGACGATGGTGTTGAGCAGTGACAGTGAAGAGATGAGCAGCGACGCAACGGCTTGGAGGTGGTGCAGCAGCTCAGCGGCGAGCTCCAGCTGACGGCAGCGCCGCGATAGAGCACAAAGGCGGCGATACATCCATCCTTCCTCCTTTCGAGCTCCTCGGCGGGGGCACAGAAGCCCGACGGTGGCAGAACGGCGACTGAAACAAGCCCTAGCAGTGGTGGTGGAGTTTCAGCGGCGACGGAGCACCTCCTTTTTCTCTCCTCCATCGCGTTTCCTCTCATCCTCGAGCTCTCTCTCTCACTGGCGCTCGACGACAACGGCGACGGCGGCGGAGCCCTAGACGGCGTCGTCCTCTCTTTCTTTCCTTTCCTTCTCCCTCTGATTTCTTCTCTCTTTCGTGTTTGTGTATGTTGAGTGAGGATGAGAGTGTGTGCTGCACTGCTGCGTGAGTGAGGGGGATTTTAGTAAGTGTTTATTGAGGATCATATTAGGAGACATTTTAAAAGCGCACCTGAAACAGAATAAATAAGCTACTCTTTAAAAGCGTTTCCTTAGATGAGAAAAGTGTATTCATAGATATTTAGATAAGGCTACGCTTTATAAGTGATTTCTAAAATACTTAAGGCTACACTTTTTAAATGATGCCACAATTGTGTATCCTTTTCTCATATAAAAAGGCAACACAGAGAAAAGCGTAACCTATTCTATGAATAGGCTACGCTTTTCAAATGTAGCTTAAAAAAAGTGTGGCTGAATGGGTATTTTTCTTGTAGTGGCACCATTTGTGGCCACGCATTCACCGCGAAAAGCTCTACAAAACCCATTACTTTATTTTTTAGGTAAGCCACGAAATTATTTCAGTTCTTCATCCCTAAATTTCGAGTTTCATGGAGAAATGTGTTGAGATTTTGGGCTCTTTGATGTTATAGGACCCAACTCTCTTGAAGGAGAAGAGTAATCTTGTTTCCTTGAACCTTGGGTGTGGTAAGATTCTCAACCCTAGTGTAATTTATTGATTTATGATGCTTGGGTATTGAGTTGTGGTGTTTGGGTATGATAATTGTGGCTTAGGTAGTGTGTATATGAATATTGAAGCATGATTTAGATTTTGGAAAGTTTGAAAGAGGGCTTTGGTGTGCAAAAATCTATTCTTGGAGGTACTGAGACCTTGAGAACTTGTGGAAAAGTGGTTTAGAAGTGCTCCGGTTGAGCGTGGAAAATTGGCTAAGATATGGTCTCAGTTTCCTGTATCTAAAATGTAATGTGGTGTGAAAACTTAGGCTAGAGGCATATGATGTGGTCATATATATGATTATAAATAATGATGCCTTGATGGTGTGATGAATGAGAAAAATGCATATTGTGATAATGAGAAAAATGCATATTGTGATATATGCTTGAAGAATGATTGAGGTTGATTTGTGGGTGGAACCATGTTGATGGTGAGTATGATATTGATTATATATAATGATGGTTGATTGGAAATGATATTGTTGGAAATTAGGATGAGGAAGGATGTATGACATGTTAATATGTTTGAATTATTTAGCGATTTGATTATGATGGGTTAAAGTGGTTGGATGGTGGTTTTGGTGAATTGTGGTAAAGTATTAATGTGTGAGTTGAGGAAGCTTGATGTTGATTTTGGTATATTTTGATTGATTTCAAAAAGGGTTGAAATTGGTATGTTTTGGTTGATTTTGAAAAGGGTTGAAAATGGCTTGTTTTGAAAATGGCACTTTGTGGTTTTGTATGAAAATATGGTTTTTGAGCATACTTTGACGGGACATAACATGGACTCTAGATCCCCGTTTTGCGCCAAATTTGTTTAGAAATGAAATTGGATCCGGGATGTTCATGCTGTTTGAAGAACGGGCAAAAAAAGATTTAAAATGAAGAAGTTATGTCCGTTGAAAGATTGGGGGTTTAATTTGTGAAATCTGCAGCTTTTAACTTAGAAAAATTTTTAGCAGAATACCCCCTACGCGTAGGCATGCCTGACACGTACGTGTCATTTTTCATAAACGCACCATCCACGCGTGCGAGTCAATGCACTGCACCAAATGTCCATCCATTTTCTCGAGAGTTGTGCCAAAATTGTGCCAGTTTTGTACGTGGGGCACAAACACACCCACACGTATGCGTGGCGGTACATACGCGTCGATAAACTTTGTGGCCATCTATGTGTGCGCGTGGAGGACACGTTTGCGTGGCCCTATTTTCATCCCAAAGTTGATTTTGAGTTTTAAAAGCCAAATTTTATACTTCTAAGTCTCCGATCTCATCCCTTATGTCTTAAATCATTATGGTATGCCTAACAATGAGAAAGGAGCTAGGGGATGTGGTAACTTGTGAATGAAGCAAGGGGAAAGTTGTGATCAATAATGAACAAAGATGATTATATGAGATACGGAGGATGGCGGTGGAAGTGCCTTATGTGCCAAGAGCCGAAGGGCTGTATTTGTTGACGAATTGGCTGGTTTTGGATTGAACCACGAGCTGGATGGTTGAGTTTATTGCCGAGTTACGGCGGAGCCATTATTGATTATGGCTAATTATAATTGCATATATTCTTATTGAATGAAATGTGAATGTTGCACTTCCACTATCTGAGATACGTGTTTCCCTGGGGGAAAGCAGTGGCTAGCCACCATGTGTTCCAGGTGGAGACTCGATACTTGGTGCACGAAATTGCAATAACACTTTTGCAATCCCACACAACTAACCAGCAAGTGCACTGGGTCGTCCAAGTAATACCTTACGTGAGTAAGGGTCGATCCCACGGAGATTGTCGGCTTGAAGCAAGCTATGGTTATCTTGTAACTTTTAGTCAGGATATCAATAATTATCAGGTTTAATTGTGAAAAATAAAAGAACATGAAATAAGTATTTGTTTTGCAGTAATGGAGAACAGGTTGAGGTTTTGGAGATGCTCTATCTTCTGAATCTCTGCTTTTCTACTGTCTTCTTCTTCATGCACGCAAGGCTCCTTCCATGGCAAGCTGTATGTAGGGTTTCACTGTTGTCAATGGCTACCTCCCATCCTTTCAGTGAAAATGTTCAACGCACTCTGTCACAGCACGGCTAATCATCTGTCGATTCTCAATCAGGTTGGAATAGAATCCAATGATTCTTTTGCGTCTGTCACTAACGCCCAGCCTTCAGGAGTTTGAAGCTCGTCACAGTCATTCAATCCTTGAATCCTACTCAAAATACCACAGACAAGGTTTAGACCTTCCGAATTCTCTTGAATACTGCCATCAATTCTAGCTTATACCACGAAGATTCTGATTAAGGAATCCAAGAGATATCTACTTAATATAAGGTAGAATGAAGGTGGTTGTCAGGCACACGTTCATAGGTGAGAAAGATGATGAGTGTCACGGATCATCACATTCATCAGATTTAGGAGCAAGTGATATCTTAGAATAGAAACAAGCGTGATTGAATGAAAAATAGTAGTAATTGCATTAATCCATCAAGACACAGCAGAGCTCGTCACCCCCAACCATGGGGTTTAGAGACTCATACTGTAGAAGATACAAAAAGGAACGTGTAAAGTGTCATGAGGTAAAGATACAATGTCAAAAGATCCTATTAATAGTGAACTAGTAACCTAGGGTATACAGAAATGAGTAAATGACGTAAAAATCCACTTCCGGGGTCCACTTGGTGTGTGCTTGGGCTGAGCATTGAAGCTTTCATGTGTAGAGACTTTTTCTGGAGTTAAACGCCAGCTTTTATGCCAGTTTGGGCGTTTAACTCCAATTTTTGTGCCAGTTCCGGCGTTAAACGCTGGGAATTCTGAAGCTGATTTGCAATGCCGGTTTGGGCCATCAAATCTCGGGAAAAATATGGACTATTATACATTGCTGGAAAGCCCAGGATGTGTACTTTCCAACGCAATTGAGAGCGCGCCAATTGGGCTTCTGTAGCTCCAGAAAATCCATTTCGAGTGCAGGGAGGTCAAACTCCAACAGCATCTGCAGTCCTTTTCAGTCTCTAAATCAGATTTTTGCTCAGGTCCCTCAATTTCAGCCAGAAAATACCTGAAATCATAGAAAACACACAAAATCATAGTAAAGCCTAGAAAAGTAAATTTTAACTAAAAACTAATAAAAAATGTAATAAACTAACTAAAATATACTCAAAATATACTAAAAACAATGCCAAAAAGCGTATAAATTATCCGCTCATCACAACACCAAACTTAAATTGTTGCTTGTCCCCAAGCAACTGAAAGTCAAAATAGAATAAAAAGAAGAGAATATACTATAGACTCCAAAATATCAAAGAAACTTAGCTCCAATTAGATGAGCGGGACTAGTAGCTTTTTGCTTCTGGATAGTTTTAGCATCTCACTTTATCCTTTGAAGATTAGAATGATTGGCATCCATAGGAACTCAGAACTCAGATAGTGTTATTGATTCTCCTAGTTACGTATGATGATTCTTAAACATAGCTACTTTATGAGTCTTGGCTGTGGCCCAAAGCACTCTGTCTTCCAGTATTACCACCGGATACATTCATGCCACAGACACATGACTGGGTGAACCTTTTCAAATTGTGACTCAGCTTTGCTAGAGTCCCCAATCAGAGGTGTCCAGGATTCTTAAGCACACTCTTTTTGCCTTGGATCACTTAGAAATAATAATAATTTTTTTTATTGCTTTTTCTTGCTTCAAGAATCAATTTGATGATTTTTCAGATCCTCAACAACATTTTTCCTTTTCCATCATTCTTTCAAGAGCCAACAAGTTTAACAATCTTGAATCAACAAATTCAAAAGATATATGCACTGTTCAAGCATTCATTCAGAAAACAAAAATTATTGTCACCACATCAAACTAATTCAACTAGTTTCAGAGATGAATTTGAAATCCTGTATTTCTTGTTCTTTTGTGATTAGAGCATTTTTTATTTAAGAAAGGTGATGGATTGATAGGACATTTATAACTTCAAGACATGAACCTTAAATTTTATTAATCATGAATTAAGAACAAGACTCAGAAATAGATATAAGATAAGACTAATAGTAGTAGAAAACAAAATTTAAATTACTCTAAAATAGACTCCTAATGATAGGGATGATCACAGAGTTAGAACTCAACAACCTTGATCTTGAGAAGTGGATGCTCCCTCAACTTGTGGGGTATTTGACCCTTCAAGGGAGAGCTTTTGGCGCTTCAGCTCCTGTAGCTCACGCCCCTGCTTCTCTTGCTCCTTCAGCAATTTACAGAGCATGCAGTTTTGATTCTGCTGTTCTTCCTTAATTTGTTCCATAGCTTCTTGCAGCTTGGCAACAGATGCTTCTAGACGAGTCCAGTAGTCAATTTCAGGAAGTTCAGGGAGGAACTCCTGCGCCCTCCTTTTGATAGAGTTATCTTGCATTTGTCCTTCCATTGACCTTTTGGTGATTGGGTGCTCAATTGGGATGAATTCATCTACTCCCATCCTCACCCCAGCATCTTTACATAGCAAAGAGATTAAGCTTGGGTAAGCTAGTTTGGCTTCAGTGGAGTTCTTGTTTGCAATTGTGTAAATCTCACAAGCAATTAGATGATGAATCTCCACTTCTTTTCCCAGCATAATGCAATGAATCATCACTGCTCTCTTGATAGTAACCTCAGAACGGTTGCTAGTAGGCAAGATAGAATGCCCTATGAAGTCCAACCAGCCTCTTGCAACTGGTTTGAGATCTCCCCTCTTGAGTTGGTTTGGGACACCTTTTGAATTGGTCATCCATTTAGTTCTAAGGAGGCATATGTCCTCTAGAACTTGATCCAACCCCTTATCTACTCTCACCATTCTCCTATTAGAGGATTCAGGATCATCTTGTAGTTGAGGTAATTTGAAGACCTCTCTTATTTTGTCTAGATGGAAGTAAATAATTCTCCCTCTGACCATTGTTCTGTAGGTATGAAAAGCGGTTCCAATCATTCTCTACTTAACTGTCAGCCACAGATTTGAGTAGAATTCCTGAACCATATTTCTTCCAACCTTTGTCTCAGGGTTGGTTAAAACTTCCCATCCTCTGTTTCGAATTTGCTCTTGGATCTCCGGATATTCATCTTCTTTCAGATCAAATTTAACTTCCGGGATCACTGACCTTAGACCCATTATTTTGTGGTAACAGTCTGCATGTTCTTTGGTTAAGAACCTCTCTTGACTCCAAAGGTCTTTTGGAGCATTCTCTTTCTTGCCTCTTGAATTGGTTTGTTTTCCTTTGGGGGCCATGATCTTGATGAGCCTTAGCTTAGTGATCACAGAAAAACACACCAAACTTAGAGGTTTGCTTGTCCTCAAGCAAAAGAAAGGAAAGAGGAGAGAGAAAAAGAGATCAAATTCGAATGGTGGGGAAGGGGGGTGTGGCCGAACATATATTTATAAGGAAGGGAGAGAGATTTCGAAAATTTTGAAGGAGATTTGAGAAGATATGGAAAGAATTTGAGAGATATTTGAGTTTTTTTTTTTTGAAGAAGATTTGGAAAGGATTTGAAAGAGATTTGAAGAATGATTTTAATTTTGAAAATTTGAAGGTGAATAATGAAAGTTTGAAATGTGTTTATGTAGAAAATTATGGATCAAAACAGGAAAGTTTGAAAAAATTTGATGTGGAAAGCAAAATCTCTGTTCCCCACCTTTCTGGCGTTAAACGCCCAGAATGGTATCCATTCTGGCGTTTAACGCCCAACTGTTGGCCAATTTGGGCGTTAAACACCCAGCCAGGTACCCTGGCTGGCGTTAAACGCCAGAAACCCCTTCATCACTGGGCGTTTTGCTAAACGCCCAGGATGCTGCACACCTGGCGTTAAACGCCAGAATGGTGTATTGGCGTTAAACGCCCAGCGTTTAACGCCCAGAGTACCCCTTACTGGCGTTTTTTCGCCAGCAAGCTCCTTTTCTCTACTTTTTGCACTGAATCCTTCTGTAACTCTGTGAATTCCTTCAATTTTGATGATCGCCCTTTGAAAATATGTATCAAACTTTTAATAAACAAAACGGATAACCTGCTAATGACTGGGTTGCCTCCCAGCAAGCGCTTCTTTATTGTCTTTAGCTGGACCTTCACTGAGAATCGTTCAAGCCTCAGTTTTGAGCATTCTTGCTCAAAATTGCTTTCAAGATAATGTTTGATCCTCTGTCCATTAACAATGAACTTTTTGTCAGAATCAATATCCTAAAGCTCAACATATCCGTATGGTGACCCTCCTGTAATCACATACGGACCCCTCCACCGGGATTTAAGTTTTCCTGGGAATAGTCTGAGCCTAGAGTTAAAAAGCAGAACTTTTTGTCCTGGTTCAAAGATTCTGGATGACAACCTCTTGTCATGCCATTTCTTTGCCTTTTCCTTATAGATTTTTGCATTTTCAAAGGCATTGAGTCTGAATTCATCTAGCTCATTTAGCTGGAGTAGTCTTTTTTCACCAGCTAATTTAGCATCCAGGTTTAGGAATCTGGTTGCCCAGTAGGCTTTATGTTCCAGTTCCACGGGCAGATGACAGGCCTTGCCATACACAAATTGGTATGGAGAGGTTCCTATAGGAGTCTTGAATGCTGTTCTGTATGCCCACAGAGCATCATCCAAGCTCTTCGCCCAATCCTTTCTACGGGCAATTACAGTCCGTTCCAGGATTCTTTTTAGCTCTCTGTTAGAGACTTCAGCTTGCCCATTTGTCTATGGATGATACGGAATTGCTACTTTGTGGCTAATTCAATATCGTACCACAGCAGAGTACAGCTGTTTATTGTAGAAATGAGTGCCCCCATCACTGATTAGTACTCTGGGAACACCAAACCTGCTGAAGATGTGTTTCTGGAGGAATTTCAGCACGGTCTTAGTATCATTATTGGGTGTAGCAATTGCTTCTACCCATTTAGATACATAGTCCACTGCCACCAGAATGTAAGTGTTTGAGTATGACGGTGGGAACAGACCCATGAAGTTAGTACCCCATACATCAAACAATTCAATCTCTAGGATCCCTTGTTGAGGCATGGCGTATCCATGAGGCAAGTTACCAGCTCTTTGGCAACTGTCACAGTTACGCACAAACTCTCGGGCATCTCTATAGAGAGTGGGCCAGTAGAAGCCACATTGGAGGACATTAGTGGCTGTTCGCTCACTTTCGAAATGTCCCCCATATTGTGATCCATGGCAATGCCACAGGATCCTTTGTGCTTCCTCTCTAGGTACACATCTGCGGATCATTCCATCTGCACATCTCTTAAAGAGATATGGCTCATCCCATAGGTAGTATTTGGCATCTGAAATTAATTTCTTTCTTTGCACCCTGCTGTACTCCTGGGGTATGAACCTCACAGCTTTATAATTTACAATATCTGCAAACCATGGAGCTTCCTGAATGGCAAAGAGTTGCTCATCTGGGAAGGTCTCAGAGATCTCAGTAGAAGGGGGGGACGCCCCAGCTACTGGTTCTATTCGGGACAGATGATCAGCTACTTGGTTCTCTGTCCCTTTTCTGTCTCTTATTTCTATATCAAACTCTTGCAGAAGCAACACCCATCTTATGAGCCTGGGTTTTGAATCCTGCTTTGTGAGTAAGTACTTAAGAGCAGCATGGTCAGTGTACACAATCACCTTTGACCCTACTAAATAGGATCTAAACTTGTCAATGGCATAGACCACAACAAGTAACTCTTTTTCTGTGGTTGTATAATTCTTCTGTGCATCATTTAAAACACGGCTAGCATAATAAATGACGTGCAGAAGCTTGTTATGCCTCTATCCCAACACTGCACCAATGGCATGGTCACTGGCATCACACATTAGTTCGAATGGCAATGTCCAGTCTGGTGTAGAGATGACTGGTGCTGTGACCAGCTTGGCTTTCAGGGTCTCAAATGCCTGCAAAAATTGTGTGTCAAACACAAATGGTGTGTCAGCAGCGAGCAGGTTGCTCAGAGGTTTTGCAATTTTTGAAAAATCCTTTATAAACCTTCTGTAGAATCCTGCATGCCCCAGAAAGCTTCTGATTGCCTTAACATTGGCAGGTGGTGGTAATTTTTCAATTACCTCTACCTTTGCTTTATCCACCTCTATTCCCTTGCTTGAAATTTTGTGCCCAAGAACAATTCCTTCAGTCACCATAAAATGACATTTCTCCCAGTTTAAGACCAGGTTAGTCTCTTGGCACCTTTTCAGGACAAGTGCTAGATGGTTAAGACATGAGCTGAATGAGTCTCCATATACTGAAAAGTCATCCATAAAGACTTCCAGGAACTTCTCCACCATATCAGAGAAGATGGATAGCATGCATCTCTGAAAAGTTACAGGTGCATTACACAGACCAAAAGGCATTCTTCTGTAGGCAAACACACCAGAACGGCAAGTGAATGCAGTTTTCTCTTGGTCCTGAGGATTGATGTGCGGAAAACGATCCGACACAAAACTCACCGGCAAGTGTACCGGGTCGCATCAAGTAATAATAACTCACATGAGTGAGGTCGATCCCACAGGGATTGAAGGATTGAGCAATTTTAGTTTAGTGGTTGATTTAGTCAAGCGAATCAAGTATTGGTTGAGTGATTTGTATCCAACAGGAAGTAAATGACAGGAAATGTAAAGGGGGAAGGGAGAATTGCAGTAAATTAAAGTGCAGGAAAGTAAACTTGCAGAATCTTAAAGAACAAGAAAGTAAATGACTGAAACTTAAAGTGCAAGAAATGTAAATTGCAGTAACTTAAAATGCAAGGAATATAAATTGCTTGAATGTAAAAGGGATTTGAGGAATGAGATTTCAGAATCTAAGCAAAGAGGAACTGAATTGCAAAAATTAGTAAAGCAGAGATTGAATTAAAAGTAATTAGAGCTCAAACAGTAAGGAAATTGAGTGCAGCAAAGGTTCACAGAAGAACCAAAAGTAAATTGGGATCTCAGGACTCCAGAGACTAGGTAGCAAAGCCTAGATCTCAATTGCCTTCCCAGATCCAAGTTCACAAAGCAATTGACAAGAAATAGAAGAAGAAGCAGTAAAGGAAATGTGTTTGAATTCAATTATGCAGAAATGAAATCAAAGAGATTTTGAATGGAGATTGAGACAGAATTTCCTCAATTCTTCACACCCAAAACTCAAAACAAGTAAAGTAAAAGTGCCCAAGCAAGAATGAGGAAGAAGAGAGATCAATTCTCCTCCCCAATTCTCTGAAATCTTAGTGAAGTCACCAAGAGAAATTTTAACAGCTCCAAATAAAAGCAAAGGTTCAAAGGAAAATTCAAAGTTCAAAAGCAAAGCAAAAGGTCCTAATTACATCAAACTAGCTCCTATTTATACACTTTCCATTCTTGGATCTTAGGATTTGGATGGGCTTTTGATTTGGTGAAGAAATGAATTAAATTGGATTTTTAATTCAATTTTTGGCCCAAAAAAATAGCTTCCAGGAGGCTGCCCTGCCCTTGTGGAGGGCAGGGCAGGATTTGGTGCTTGGTGCGTTGCTGGTGCGGGCGTGGTGCAGGCTGGTGCGCAGGATGCTACCCTGCCCTCGCGGAGGGCAGGGCAGAAAAAGTTGGTGCGCCAGAATTGTGCTGTGGTGCGCTGCTGGTGCTGGCAGAATCGTGCCTTGGTGCGCCAGAAACGTGCCTTGGTGCGCCAGAATTGTGCTGTGGTGTGCTGCTGGTGCTGCCAGAATCGTGCCTTGGTGCACCAGAAACGTGCCTTGGTGCGCCAGATTCATGCCACAAAAAAATGCTGCCCTGCCCTCGCAGAGGGCAGGGCAGTGTTTCCAAACTGAAGTCCCACGTTCAAATCCTGGCAGAAACACACGCTCATTCAATTTCCTTGGCTTTCTTGGCACCGTAATGGAGCCTAGTTCCTTGCTTCCTCATGGTCCCGTGTTCAACTCTTGTGGCAAGCATTGTAGGCATTTTCCTTTGATTTTCTTCCCTTGGTGAGCCCGATACTGCCTTTGTGGAGGGCAGGGCAAGGTTTTGTTCTTCTTGATTCCAAGGCACAAATTTGTGCTCTGCCCTTGTAGTGGGCAGGGCAGAGTTGCCTTTCATGCTTTGTTCCCTTATGTTGCCCTCCTAGAGGGCAGTGTGCCCTTGTGGAGGGCAATGCTTGCCTTCCTCATTTTGTGCGCCACACTTCTTCTCTCTTTGACCACATTTTCTTCTCCTTGGGCCACACTTCCTTAGGCTACGCTTCCTCTTTTCTTCTTTTATTCACCTACAATAAACCAAAACAACTACTCAAAGTATCACTAAATTCACAAGGCTTATAAATCAATTAAAATTCAATTAAAATTAGCTTGAACCTCATGAGTTAGCATCAATTTAATGGTAGTTGCTTGATCTAAAGAAGTTATGTGTTTTCATTCCAAATCTCTTGCTTAGGATGCAAGAAAGTGTATAAAGACTAATAAAACAAGTGAAATTAGCTTGAAAAATGGGTATATGATGACTTGTCATCACAACACCAAACTTAAATCTTGCTTGTCCCCAAGCAAGCATCAAAACTAAGAGAAATTGAATTGAACAAGAAAAGAACACATATCCTTATTAGGCATATAGCAGAACTTGATTTATGGAGTTTTTATGCAGACAAAGATAACTCAATTATTGTTGCTGTTACATAATATACATCTTTCCTCAAAGGCTTGCTAAACTTGCTGTTATAAGACTTACTTTTTAATTACTCCCTTGCTAACTTTTCTTTCTTATAATACTTAACAAGCTTATTATTCTTTTTGGAGGTTTGGTGTCTAATGTTGCAGTAGTAGCCTTTGGCTTCATTTTTTTCTTTTACTCAACATCTTTCCACCACAGACACATGGCTCACTATTTCTTCCTAGGATCATTGATGCCCAGCATCTCTTTGGATAACTAAATGTTTTGTATCTAAGTTTCTCTTTATTGTGGACTTTCAATTGGCCATCCCAAATCAGTTGATCTAAGTGACCGGGTTTTAAAATACCCTTTAGAATTTACTTATCCAAGCATATCTTAGTACAAGAACACCACAGGCATATGTCCTAGGGTCCAAGCTATTGGTGTCCAACCTTTATTCTTTGTTTTTCTTGCCACTTTGGCTTTTTCTTCTTCCTCTTTTTTTTTTCTGTTTTTTTGTTTTTGTTCTCAAGGGCTTTTTATTTATTGATGAGGATCTTTATAACAGCAAGCTAACTTACACTTGAATGAAAATGATATTATGCAGTAATTATTTCATGAGTCATGCATTTAATCAAACATATATACCACCATTAACTTCCATTCTACTTATGCAACATTGGATATTTCACTTTTCAATTCAAACCAAATCTCTTTTATTCAAGCATATGGGAAACAAAACAAAATTAAAGCTAAGTGATGAATGACAAGCATTATGCAGATCATTTCTCTAGCTACTTATTGAATAACAGAAAGTACAAGAAAAAGAAATAAAAAGAAATAAACAGTGGAGGCATATCATGTTTCAGACATGCTTCTCCTTATTAAAAGAGTGAAAGAGGGGGAATGAAAGAACTTTGCCACCTTCTATTGGTCGTGGCTGCTGCTTGATTCTCCCTTTTTCTTCTTTCTCTTCCCTAGCTTGGAATAATCTCGGATCTCTTCACCAGGACATCTTCTACCCCAGATAGAATCTAAGAGTCCTGAGAGCCCAACATCTTCCAATCTTTTAAAGGTTGCCTCCGTATAGTGACGAGACCTTGCTTGTTGCTTGGCTTCAAATTCAGGGCATTGCTCAAATGGCTTGATCTGAGGATTGAGTGTTGGCAAATTATGGGTCAAGTACTCCAACCTTGCTTGCATGTTTTCATCATTCTCCATTCTTTGTGCGTATCTCACTTCTCCCATGGTGTGATGAATATTCTTCCATTGATACAAGTTGTGACTGTATTCCCCTGCTTTAGCTTGACTAAAATACAGCTTATCATATGATTCTTTGAATTCTTTGTATTGCTCTTTTTGTCCTTCAAGAATCTGTGCTTGAAATTCTTGCTGCTGAGTCATCATTTGCTGTTGCCATCTCTCTTGTTTCTCCTCCATTTGACGCTGCCAAGCTTCTCTCTCCTCTTTATCTTTCAGATATTGCTCCCTAAACTCTGGATGGGGCTCTAGATATTGCGCTGGGCGCCCCTGATTTTGCTCTTGTTGAGTCTGCATGAGTTGTTGGGATAGCTCTTCTATTGCTCTGTGTAGCTGGCTCATGTCTATGGCATCATGAGCTTGATTTCGTCCTTCCTCTCTTTGAGATCTCCTTTGTCTAGGAGCTACCACCCCCTCTGGATCATCTTCTTCATTTATTCCTTCCATACTCTTCTTAGTGATCCCTTTTCCCTTTTTCACTTTTTCTGTGTCCTCATCTTCAAAGATTACTCCAGCTTTGTCACATAGCCTGAGGATGGTGCTTGGATGTCCAAGACCACTTGATTTGCTTGTGCTATTGGCCATCTCTTGAATACTGTCAGCTATGAGTTGTACGAGGTTGATCTCACCTCCATGTAAGATGCAGTATGTCAAGAGTGCTCATTTAATTGTGACCCAAGAAGCGTTTCCAGTAGGAAGGATAGATCTCCTTACTATTTCATACCATCCCTTAGCCACAGGAGTGAGATTTATCCTCCTCAAGTGACTTGGAACTCCCTTTGAATCTCTTTCCCAATCTGTATTCTCCACACATAACCCCTGCAAGATCTCATCAGGATTGTTTTCCATCTGCAATCTGGTTTCATAACTGGGCTCTGCATAAGTTATGGTTCTCAACTTGAGAGCCCTTGTGATGGCAGCTGGACTAAAACTCACTTCAACTCCTCTGACATAACTTGTGTAAGGAGCACTATCTTTGTTTTCCTTTACAGCATTTGCATAGAACTCCCTGATCATGACTGCACTGATGTCAACAAGAGGAGCACATAAAAGTTCCCACCTTCTTTCTTTAGTGATTTGCCTCATGATGGGGTATTCCCCGTCTCTCAACTCAAGGCCTTTCTCATAAATGACATTCTTTGTCTCCATGAACCTATGATATCTCCCTTCATGGAATTGGGATCTAAATTTGGTTGCATCAAATAATGGAGGTTCGGCTACCATAGGTTCCTTTCCCGGCCTTCTTTTTGAACTTGAGGAGGCCATTGGATTTGAGGTAAGAAGAAAGAAAAAGTGAGAATAGAAGAAGTATGTGTTGTGTTTGGGATGAGTTTTGGTTCGGTTCTGTTGTGTGAGATAAGGGAGTTATTTTGGTTTTGGGAGTGGAAGAGATTATGGCTTTCATATGAAAGTGGCTTGAATGAGTGTGTGTAGACCGTTTTGGTGCCAACGGCTATTTATAGGTGGATTCTTCAAGCTTTCCAACAAAACCATAATGAGTGAGAAAGGGACTTGTTGGTGCTCATGAAGGGTTAAGATTGAGTTGTTCATCCAAGGGATGCATGAAATGGACGGTCTGCATGTATTGTTGAGGCTTTGACGAGGATCCTCCTTCCATTGGCTGCATGCATTTAGGTGTTCAATGATGCATGCATGCAAATTCTGTTCCCCATGAGCGCGTTCTTCTAGGCACATGTGACCATCCTCTCATAGCTGATCCTAGCCGTGGCCCCTCCTTGAGTTTGTTTCAATCTTTTTCTCCTGCATGAATCAAAACAACTAGCCTTAGAACATTGATGTAGTCATTGGCAATTGATTTGTACTAAAGGAAAAGAATTGTTTTGTTTTGTTTATTACTATTTATTATTTAAATTTTTTTTTGTAAATTGTGTCCCTTAATTAAAGATGCTAAAAGTTGGTGAACACCAAACTTATCTTTTATTGAGGGGACGGCTTAGCAATGCAAGCCATTCTTCACAATTGATGTAATTTTTTTTTTTTAAATTTTGATGCATGATTCCTTTCTGTATGGTTTTGATTCCATGATTGGGAAATGATCTTCTGAACATTGTTATACATGCAGACACCAAACTTAGTGTTTGGTCATATGCTCCATCAAAAGAATTACGCATATGTTCTAAGAATAGCTCCCTTTTTTTTTGAAAAGCAAAAATTAAGTGTGCCTTAAGGGACACCAAACTTAGAAGTCTGACTTCTGCTCTAAAATGAAATATGCATTTATCAAATATGAAAGTTCAAAATCATACTCAGGAAATCATAACTTATTAAAGAGAAGACAGAAATCTTAAATCATGGGTTGCCTCCCATGAAGCGCTCTTTTATTGTCACTAGCTTGACATTGGACTCCCTTTAGGGTGGTTGATGTTGGTGATGTCTCAACTTGTCACCTCTCACTGTAAGCTTTCTCTGTGTGCCTTGATGCTCAATTTCAATGTGCTCAAGAGAGAGTACTTGGTTGACAGTGTAATAATCTTTTGTTCCCAGCTGTTGATACACTAGTTGCACCTTATCACCTTTGGCAAATCCTTCGGTTGGGATTTTCTTATTCTTCCACCCCTTGTAGGCCTTTTTCTTGTTTTTCTTCTTCGTCTTCCTTGTTAATATGCTTCCTTTGACAGTGACTTGAGTTGTGATACCTTCCTTTTTGTTTATCATCCCAGCTTCTTTTTGAATTCCTTTTTCTCCTTGTACAAGCTCACTCTCTTGTTCTATTGTTTTGTCGGTTGCTTGCTTTGGAAGGAAATCACCACTTGTCTTGCTTGGTTCTTCATTCCTTTGTAATTCTAGAAAGACTTTCAAGGTGATGCTTTCCTCATGCATCCTGAGGGTTAGCTCTCCCTGTTCTATATCCACAATGGCTCTAGCAGTGGCCAAAAATGGTCGACCAAGTATTATGGAGTCATTTCCATTTTCTGAAGAATCCAGGATCACAAAATCTGCCGGATAGATGAACTTGTCAACCTTAACTAAAAGGTTCTCAATCATCCCCTTAGGATATACTACTGATTGATCCACCAACTCCAAGGATATCTGTATTGGTTTCACCTCCTCTATGCCAAGCTTTTTCACTAAAGAAGATGGGATTAAATTTATGCTTGCTCCTAAGTCACACATCCCCTTGTTGATGAATAGGTTTCCAATAGTGCAGGGTAGGAAGAAACCTCCAGGATCTTCAAGCTTGGGAGGGAGTCCCTTTTTGATGAGTGCACTGCATTCTTCACTAAGCATTACAGTCTCCTTCTCATTCCAACTTCTCTTCTTGTTGATGAGCTCCTTTAAGAACTTGGCATACAGAGGCATTTGCTTTAATGCCTCAGCCAAAGGTATGTTGATTTCCAGCTTCTTGAAAGTCTCAAGAAATTTGTGGAAGTGCTGATCCTTTGTTTCTTTGTGGAATCTTTGTGGATAAGGTATTGGGGGTGTCAAGTTTTTCTCCCCTTGAAGTTGTCTTGGAATCGGTTCTTCCATGATTTGCTTTCCTTTCTTCAGATTCTGTGGTTGTTTATTTTCCTCTATGAGTTTTTCTGAGACATTCTTGGTTGTCATGTCCTTGTTGATGGCTTCATCATTCTTTGTTGGCTCATTGTCGTTCTCCACAAGTTTCTTGGTTGCTCCTTGGTTACCATCCACTAATATCTTTCCACTCCTTAGTTGCACGACCTTGCATTCTTCCTTTGGGTTAGGAATGGTGTCACTTGGTAGTGAGCTTGATGGTTTTTCAACAGAAATCTGTTTGGAGATTTGTCCAATCTGCCTCTCTAGGTTCTTCATGGCAGCTTCTTGATTCTTTGTTGTCAATTCTTGGTTCTTCATCATTTTTTCCATGAGCAGGTCTAGATTAGTGATCCTCTGGGATTCTTTTGAGATGGGTTGGTTTTGGGGTGTTGATAGATGATGGTAAGTACTTTGGTTAGTTGGATGGTTATTGGGTAGGTGATGGTTAGAATTGGGGTAGTTATTTTGTGGTTTTCTGTATGTATTTTGGTTAGTGTTTGGCTGGGGGTTGTGGTTTGTGCTTTTCCAATTGTTCTGACTTGAGTTTCTTTGCCATGGTTGTTGGCTTTGATTGTGGTTGTCTTCCCATCTGAGGTTGGGATGGTTCTTCCAAGATGGATTGTAAGTATCACCATAAACTTTATTTGTTCCAGGATTTTGGTTGTGCATGTATTGGACTTGCTCTTGCTGTTTCTCCTCTTGGGTCTCTTCACTTTGCACCCATGTGGTTGATGGTTGGCTTGTAGTGCTCACTGCTGCCACTTGCAGGCCATCAATTCTTTTGGCCATTTGCTCAAACTGTTGTTGAATCTGCTGCTGCATCATCTTGTTCTGAGCTAGAATTGAATTCACTCCTTCTAACTCCATTACTCCCCTTCTCTGTGATGGTTGGCGTTGTCTTTGATGAGCAAAGAAATATTGGTTGTTGGCCACCATATCAATGAGGTTTTGAGCTTCCTCTGTGGTTTTCCTGAGTTGTAATGAGCCTCCAGCTGAGTGATCAAGTGCTTCTTGAGCCTTTAGAGTAAGTCCTTCATAGAAGTTTTGCAACTTATCCCATTCAGTAAACATCTCTGGTGGACATTTTCTCAATAGAGCTTTATATCTTTCCCATGCTTCATATAAATTCTCAGCCTCCATTTGAGTGAATGTCTGCACCTCAGTCTTCAATCTTATGATTCTTTGAGGGGGGTAAAATTTGGCAAGAAACTTGCTCACCAAATCATCCCAAGTGTTGATGCTTTCCTTTGGGAACGTTTCTAGCCATTGAGTGGCTTTGTCTCTGAGAGAAAATGGAAAGAGCAACAACTTGTAACTGTCAGGAGGCACACCATTGGTTTTAACAGTGTCACAAATCCTCAAGAAGGTGGATAAGTGTTGGTTTGGGTCCTCCAATGGTCCTCCTCCAAAAGAACAGTTGTTTTGAACCAAAGTGATGAGTTGTGGCTTTAGTTCAAAGTTGTTTGCATTGACATTGGGGGGAAGAATGCTACTCCCACAGTGTCTAGCATTTGCAAATGTGTATGAAGCCAGTACTCTTCTTTGTTGTTGGTTATTATTGGCTCCTCCTTCTGGTTGATTGGGATTTGATGGATCTCCTTCCATTTCTTGGAATTCCTCCTCAGATTCTTCCTCTCCAATAACGTTCTTTCCTCTTTCAGCTCTTCTTATTCTTCGAAGAGTTCTTTGGTCAATTTCAGAGAGGATAGGGGAAGATCTTCCTGTACCTGACATGCAAACACACAACAATAAACACACAGAAAACAAATCAATAAAACTTCAATCTATGGCTAGAATGAAGTTTTAGTTAGTTTAAGCAAAAACTCAAACAGTTAGTGTGTTAGAGAAACAGAAAAGAAAAAAAAATGCTTAATCTAGACCTCCACTTCACTTAATCATTGTCAATCTATTTCAATCCCCGGCAACGGCGCCAAAAACTTGATGTGCGGAAAACGATCCGACACAAAACTCACCGGCAAGTGTACCGGGTCGCATCAAGTAATAATAACTCACATGAGTGAGGTCGATCCCACAGGGATTGAAGGATTGAGCAATTTTAGTTTAGTGGTTGATTTAGTCAAGCGAATCAAGTATTGGTTGAGTGATTTGTATCCAACAGGAAGTAAATGACAGGAAATGTAAAGGGGGAAGGGAGAATTGCAGTAAATTAAAGTGCAGGAAAGTAAACTTGCAGAATCTTAAAGAACAAGAAAGTAAATGACTGAAACTTAAAGTGTAAGAAATGTAAATTGCAGTAACTTAAAATGCAAGGAATATAAATTGCTTGAATGTAAAAGGGGTTTGAGGAATGGGATTTCAGAATCTAAGCAAAGAGGAACTGAATTGCAAAAATTAGTAAAGCAGATATTGAATTAAAAGTAATTAGAGCTCAAACAGTAAGGAAATTGAGTGCAGCAAAGGTTTACAGAAGAACCAAAAGTAAATTGGGATCTCAGGACTCCAGAGACTTGGTAGCAAAGCCTAGATCTCAATTGCCTTCCCAGATCCAAGTTCACAAAGCAATTGACAAGAAATAGAAGAAGAAGCAGTAAAGGAAATGTGTTTGAATTCAATTATGCATAAATGAAATCAAAGAGATTTTGAATGGAGATTGAGACAGAATTTCCTCAATTCTTCACACCCAAAACTCAAAACAAGAAAAGTAAAAGTGCCCAAGCAAGAACGAGGAAGAAGAGAGATCAATTCTCCTCCCCAATTCTCTGAAATCTTAGTGAAGTCCCCAAGAGAAATTTTAACAGCTCCAAATAAAAGCAAAGGTTTAAAGGAAAATTCAAAGTTCAAAAGCAAAGCAAAAGGTCCTAATTACATCAAACTAGCTCCTATTTATACACTTTCCATTCTTGGATCTTAGGATTTGGATGGGCTTTTGATTTGGTGAAGAAATGAATTAAATTGGATTTTTAATTCAATTTTTGGCCCAAAATAATAGCTTCCAGGAGGCTGCCCTGCCCTTGTGGAGGGCAGGGCAGGATTTGGTGCTTGGTGCGTTGCTGGTGCAGGCGTGGTGCAGGCTGGTGCGCAGGATGCTGCCCTGCCCTCACAGAGAGCAGGGCAGAAAAAGTTGGTGCGCCAGAATTGTGCTGTGGTGCGCTGCTGGTGCTGGCAGAATCATGCCTTGGTGCGCCAGAAACGTGCCTTGGTGCGCCAGAATTGTGCTGTGGTGCGCTGCTGGTGCTGCCAGAATCGTGCCTTGGTGCGCCAGAAACGTGCCTTGGTGCGCCAGATTCATGCCACAACAAAATGCTGCCCTGCCCTCGCGGAGGGTAGGGCAGTGTTTCCAAACTGAAGTCCCACGTTCGAATCCTGGCATAAACACACGCTCATTCAATTTCCTTGGCTTTCTTGGCACTGTAATGGAGCCTAGTTCCTTGCTTCCTCATGGTCCCGTGTTCAACTCTTGTGGCAAGCATTGTAGGCATTTTCCTTTGATTTTCTTCCCTTGGTGAGCCCGATACTGCCCTTGTGGAGGGCAGGGCAAGGTTTTGTTCTTCTTGATTCCAAGGCACAAATTTGTGCTCTGCCCTTGTAGTGGGCAGGGCAGAGTTGCCTTTCATGCTTTGTTCCCTTATGTTGCCCTCCTAGAGGGAAGTGTGCCCTTGTGGAGGGCAATGCTTGCCTTCCTCATTTTGTGCGCCACACTTCTTCTCTCTTTGACCACATTTTCTTCTCCTTGGGCCACACTTCCCTAGGCTACGCTTCCTCTTTTCTTCTTTTATTCACCTACAATAAACCAAAACAACTACTCAAAGTATCACTAAATTCACAAGGCTTATAAATCAATTAAAATTCAATTAAAATTAGCTTGAACCTCATGAGTTAGCATCAATTTAATGGTAGTTGCTTGATCTAAAGAAGTTATGTGTTTTCGTTCCAAATCTCTTGCTTAGGATGCAAGAAAGTGCATAAAGACTAATAAAACAAGTGAAATTAGCTTGAAAAATGGGTATTTGATGACTTGTCATCAAGGATCTACTGCAATTTGGTTGTAACCTGAATAGCCATCCAAAAAGCAGTAATAATCATGACCAGCTAGTCTTTCTAGCATTTGGTCTATGAATGGTAAAGAAAAATGATCCTTTCTGGTGGCTGTGTTGAGCCTTCTGTAATCAATACACATACGTCACCCTGTAACTGTTCTTGTGGGAACCAGTTTATTCTTTTCATTATGAACCACTGTCATGCCTCCCTTCTTGGGGACAACTTGGACAGGGCTCACCCAGGGGCTATCAGAAATAGGATAAATAATCCCAGCCTCTAGTAATTTAGTGACCTCTTTCTGCACCATCTCCTTCATGACAAGATTTAGCCGCCTTTGTGGTTGAACCACTGGTTTGGCATTATCCTCCAATAGAATCTTGTGCATGCATCTTGCTGGGCTAATGCCCTTAAGATCACTTATGGACCACCCAAGAGCTGTCTTGTGTGTCCTTATCACTTGAATCAGTGCTTCCTCTTCCTGTGGATTTAAAGCAGAGCTTATGATCACTGGAAAAGTGTCACCCTCTCCCAGAAATGCATACTTCAGGGATAGTGGTAGTGGTTTGAGTTCAGGTTTGGGAGGTTTATCCTCTTCCTGAGGAATTTTCAAAAATTCTTTTGTTTCCTCTAGTTCTTCCTGATCAGGCTAAACATCCTTGAAGATGTCCTCTAGCTCTGATTCTAGACTTTCAGCCATATTGATCTCTTCCACTAAAGAGTCAATAATGTCGGTGCTCATGCAGTCATTTGGTGTGTCTGGATGCTGCATAGCTTTTACAGCATTCAACTTGAACTCATCCTCATTGACTCTCAGGGTTACTTTCCCTTTTTGTACATCAATAAGAGTTCGCCTAGTTGCTAGGAAAGGTCTTCCTAGGATGAGAGTTGCACTCTTGTGCTCCTCCATTTCCAGCACTTCAAAATCAGTTGGAAAGGCGAATGGCCCAACCTTGACAATCATGTCCTCAATTATGCCTGATGGATATTTAATAGAGCCATCAGCAAGTTGGAGACATATCCAGGTTGGTTTGACTTCTTCAGTCAACCCAAGCTTTCTGATAGTGGATGTAGGTATTAGATTGATACTTGCTCCAAGGTCACACAGGGCTGTCTTGGTGCAAGCACCTTCTAATGTGCATGGTATCATAAAGCTTCTTGGATCTTGGAGTTTTTCTGGTAAGCTCTTCAGAATGACTGCACTGCATTCTTCAGTGAGAAACACTTTTTCAGTTTCTCTCCAATCCTTCTTATGACTTAAGATCTCTTTCATGAACTTAGCATAAGAAGGTATTTGCTCAAGTGCCTCTGCAAACGGAATCTTTATTTCAAGAGTCCTTAGATAGTCTGCAAAGCGGGCAAATTGCTTATCCTATTCCGCTTGGTGGAGTTTCTGAGGATAAGGCATCTTGGCTTTATATTCTTCAACCTTAGTTGCTGCAGGTTTATTCCTTACAGAGGTGGTTGGAGAAGCCTTTTTAGAGGGGTTACTATCAGCACTCTCAGGTGTCTGATTTCCCATTGGCATTTGAACGCCAGGATTGGGTGAGGAATGGGCGTTTAACGCCAACTTTTTCCCCTTTTCTGGCGTTTGAACGCCAGAACTGGGCAAGGAATGGGCGTTTAACGCCAGCTTTTCCCCCTTTTCTGGCGTTTGAACGCCGGGAGTATTCCTCTCTGGGCTCTTACTGTCCTCAGAGGGATTTTGGGCAGTGGTTTGGTTATCCTCTGTCAAATGTTCCTTTCTTGGCTTTTTGCTACTTTGAGCAGTGTTATTCAATGTCTTCCCACTCCTCAATTGAACTGCTTGGCATTCTTCTGTTATCTGTTTAGATAACTGCTATTTTGTCTGATTCAACTGTGATTCTATGTTCTTGTTGGAAATTTTAGTTTCTTGGAGCATCTCTTTAAATTCTGCCAACTGTTTTGTCATCAAGAGTAATTGCTGATTAAGCTCAACAATCTGTTCTTAAGGATTAGGATCAGTGGCTACTGCCATAGCTTCTTCTTTTATAGAGGACTCACTGCTAGAGTACAAATGTTGATTTCTAGCAACAGTATCTATGAGTTCTTGAGCCTCTTCAATCGTCTTCCTCATGTGTATAGATCTACTAGCTGAGTGGTCTAGAGACATCTGAGCTTTTTCTGTAAGCCCATAGTAGAAGATGTCTAACTGTACCCACTCTGAAAACATTTCAGAGGGGCATTTTCTTAGCATACCTCTATACCTCTCCCAGGCATTATAAAGGGATTCATTATCCTCTTGTTTAAAGCCTTGGATGTCCAGCCTTAGCTGTGTCATCCTTTTTGGAGGGAAAAATTGATTCAGGAATTTGTCTGATAACTGTCTCCATGTTTTTATGCTTGTTGTGGGTTGGTTATTCAACCACCTCTTAGCTTGATCTTTTACAGCAAATGGAAACAGTAATAATCTGTAGACATCCTGATCCACCTCTTTATCACGTACTGTGTCAGCAATTTGTAAGAATTGTGCTAGAAACTCAGTAGGTTCTTCCTGTGGAAGACCGGAATACTGGCAATTTTGCTGCACCATAATAATGAGTTGAGGATTTAGCTCAAAGCTGCTTGCTTTAATGGGAGGTATACAGATGCTACTCCCATATGCAGCTGTAATGGGGTTAGCATATGACCCCAGAGTCCTTCTGGACTGCTCAATTCCGCTTAGGTCCATGATGGAGAAAGGGAATATGATATGGATTCACAAGTAAAGTAATTTTTTTTTTAATTTAAGGTGACTGAAAAAAATAAAATAGAATAAATCGAAAATAAAATAAAATTTCAAAAATTAAAAGAAAATAATATCAAAGCAAATTGAAAATTGAATCAATTAGTTAATTAAAAAGATTTTGAATTAGCAATTGAAAAGATATGATTAAAAATTATTTTGAAAAAGATTTGATTTTTTGAAAAGAGGAAAGAGAAAAACAACAAAATGACACCAAACTTAAAATTTTTAGAAAATCAAACACAACTTTTCGAAAACTTAAAGGAAAACACAAAGAAGATACCAAACTTAGAATTTTTTAAAGATCAAGAAAGGACTAAGAACATGCAAATTCGAAAAATTAAAAGAAAACAAAAGCATGCAATTGACACCAAACTTAAAATATGAAACTAAACTCAAATAAAAGACTCTAGACCAACAAAAATAAAACAGTCCTAAAAACTTGGTGCACGAAATTGCAATCACACTTTTGCAATCCCGCACAACTAACCAGCAAGTGCACTGGGTCGTCCAAGTAATACCTTGCGTGAGTAAGGGTCGATCCCACGGAGATTGTCGGCTTGAAGCAAGCTATGGTTATCTTGTAACTCTTAGTCATGATATCAATAATTATCAGGTTTAATTGTGAACAATAAAAGAACATGAAATAAGTACTTGTTTTGCAGTAATGGAAAACAGGTTGAGGTTTTGGAGATGTTCTATCTTCTGAATCTTTGCTTTCCTACTGTCTTCTTCTTCATGCACGCAAGGCTCCTTCCATGGCAAGCTGTATGTAGGGTTTCACCGTTGTCAATGGCTACCTCCCATCCTCTCAGTGAAAATGTTCAACGCACTCTGTCACAGCACGGCTAATCATCTGTCAGTTCTCAATCAGGTTGGAATAGAATCCAATGATTCTTTTGCGTCTGTCACTAAAGCCCAGCCTTCAGGAGTTTGAAGCTCGTCACAGTCATTCAATCCTTGAATCCTACTCAGAATACCACAGACAAGGTTTAGACCTTCCGGATTCTCTTGAATACCGCCATCAATTCTAGCTTATACCACGAAGATTCTAATTAAGGAATCCTAGAGATATCTACTTAATATAAGGTAGAACGGAGGTGGTTGTCAGGCACAAGTTCATAGGTGAGAATGATGATGAGCGTCACGGATCATCACATTCATCAGATTTAGGAGCAAGTGATATGTTAGAATAGAAACAAGCGTGATTGAATGAAAAACAGTAGTAATTGCATTAATCCATCAAGACACAGCAGAGCTCCTCACCCCCAACCATGGGGTTTAGAGACTCATGCCGTAGAAGATACAATAAGGAATGTGTAAAGTGTCATGAGGTAAAGATACAATGTCAAAAGATCCTATTAATAGTGAACTAGTAACCTAGGGTATACAGAAATAAGTAAATGACGTAAAAATCCACTTCCGGGGTCCACTTGGTGTGTGCTTGGGCTGAGCATTGAAGCTTTCATGTGTAGAGACTTTTTCTGGAGTTAAACGCCAGCTTTTATGCCAGTTTGGGCGTTTAACTCCAATTTTTATGCCAGTTCCGGCGTTAAACGCCGGGAATTCTAAAGCTGATTTGCAACGCCGGTTTGGGCCATCAAATCTCGGGTAAAATATAGACTATTATATATTGCTGGAAAGCCCAGGATGTCTACTTTCCAACGCAATTGAGAGCGCGCCAATTGGGCTTCTGTGGCTCCAGATAATCCATTTCGAGTGTAGGGAGGTCAGAATCCAACAGCATCTGCAGTCCTTTTCAGTCTCTAAATCAGATTTTTGCTCAGGTCCCTCAATTTCAGCCAGAAAATACCTGAAATCACAGAAAAGACATAAACTCATAGTAAAGCCCAGAAAAGTGAATTTTAACTAAAAACTAATAAAAAATGTAATAAACTAACTAAAATATACTCAAAACATACTAAAAACAATGCCAAAAAGCGTATAAATTATCCGCTCATCACAACACCAAACTTAAATTGTTGCTTGTCCCCAAGCAACTGAAAGTCAAAATAGAATAAAAAGAAGAGAATATATTATAGACTCCAAAATATCAAAGAAACTTAGCTCCAATTAGATGAGCGGGACTAGTAGCTTTTTGCTTCTGGACAGTTTTGGCATCTCACTTTATCCTTTGAAGATTAGAATGATTGGCATCTATAGGAACTCAGAACTCAGATAGTGTTATTGATTCTCCTAGTTACGTATGATGATTCTTGAACATAGCTACTTTATGAGTCTTGGCGGTGGTCCAAAGCACTCTGTCTTCCAGTATTACCACCGGATACATTCATGCCACAGACACATGACTGGGTGAACCTTTTGAGATTGTGACTCAGCTTTGCTAGAGTCCCCAATCAGAGGTGTCCAGGGTTCTTAAGCACACTCTTTTTGCCTTGGATCACTTAGAAATAATAATAATTTTTTTATTGCTTTTTCTTGCTTCAAGAATCAATTTGATGATTTTTCAGATCCTCAACAACATTTTTCCTTTTCCATCATTCTTTCAAGAGCCAACAAGTTTAACATTCTTGAATCAACAAATTCAAAAGATATATGCACTGTTCAAGCATTCATTCAGAAAACAAAAATTATTGTCACCACATCAAACTAATTCAACTAGTTTCAGAGATGAATTTGAAATCTTGTATTTCTTGTTCTTTTGTGATTAGAGCATTTTTCATTTAAAAAAGGTGATGGATTCATAGGACATTTATAGCTTTAAAACATGAACCTTAAATTTTATTAATCATGAATTAAGAACAAGACTCAGAAATAGATATAAGATAAGACTAATAGTAATAGAAAACAAAATTTAAATTACTCTAAAATAGACTCCTAATGATAGGGATGATCACAGAGTTAGAACTCAACAACCTTGATCTTGAGAAGTGGATGCTCCCTCAACTTGTGGGGTATTTGACCCTTCAAGGGAGAGCTTTTGGCGCTTCAGCTCCTATAGCTCACACCCCTGCTTCTCTTGTTCCTTAAGAAATTTGCAGAGCATGCAGTTTTGATTCTGCTATTCTTCCTTAATTTGTTCCATAGCTTCTTGCAGCTTGGCAACAGATGCTTCTAGACGAGTCCAGTAGTCAATTTCAGGAAGTTCAAGGAGGAACTCCTGCGCCCTCCTTTTGATAGAGTTATCTTGCATTTGTCCTTCCATTGACCTTTTGGTGATTGGAATTAGAAAAGGAAGTATTAGCTAGACTGAAAATCTTTAGTCAATTGCCATTTATGGTTCAGTCTGCTTATAAGCTATGAATTTATCTGGTGAAAGTTTTAGGATTGCCTTTGGCTTTTCCAAGACATTACATGTTAGATATATGGGCACTGTTACCAAACTGAGAACCTCCGGTTCTTACCCATGCAGATTTTGTGGTTTTCAGATGCAGGTCGTGAGGCTTCTCGCTGAAGCATGCTGGAGACTTCTAGATTAGCGAAGATCTTTTGTTCTCGGGACCCTATCTTGGTTTACATGTTTCGTTTATATACTTTTATCTCCACTAAATAATACAAACTGTGATGACTCCTCTTATAGGAGATTTTGGAGAATAGGTTTTCTGTATTTATGTCCCTTGGGTTTCCTTTGGGGTTCCTATTTTATTTACATGTATATATTGCTATGCTTGGACCAGTTTTCTTCGCAACCGGATTTTGAGTTTTAATTTTCCTATTTCTGACACTCCTTTGTATATATATAATCTCGCTTTAGCTTATTCCTTTATTCGTTACAGTTTCGATCGGAGTGTTGCGCTTTCGAGTTATGATTTTGTTTACCCCTTTCTCTTCAAAGGATCCTAGTTATAATCATTATTCATACTATTATATGTACTAAATTTTAATTTTTAGAGGTCGTAATACCTTGCCATCTCTGAATTATGACTTAAGCATAAGACTCTGTATGGTTGGGTGTTACATGGGTCGTCTCTCAAGGAATTGCAGGGACGTGTTCTTGTTATTGGTTATGAGTTGTATATTTTGGGGTTTTAAATAAGGAACAAGAAACGTAAATAGAAGCTCAAATGATAAAAAGGTCTTGACAAGGGTTGATGGTTAAGGAACTCTATCCTTATTACTAACCACAATATGATAATTGCAAGGATCAATCTCATTAAGTCATCCTCCAACAAGTGAAGGAAAGTCAAATGAGCTTTATCGATCCTAGTCCATAAGTCCTAACTATTTCACTAATTGACTTAGTGAAAGCTAGTGTCAAAGGACATTAATTATCAATCACTTGGACATTAATAACTCAAGGTCACTTAAGTTACCATCCTAAGTCGAGAGGACAAAAATCTACTCTAACATCCTTCCAAGCATTTTATCAAACACATGGAAGGTATAAATGGAAGGCATGGTAAAATGACAAGAAATGTAAATTCTAACAACTACTAATTGCAAGGAATTAACAGTAACAACAAAGTAAATCAACAATAAAAGAAATCAAACATAAATTGCATTAAAAGAAAATAGAAGAAACAAGAGTGCACCAACAACAAAGAAAACAAATACAAAGAGTAAGATACTAAGCTAGGAAAGCAAAGGTAAAGGAACAAGAAATTAGAAAGAAAAAGTAAATCAAAGCATGAATTAAATCTACATCTAAAAAGGAAGATAAAACTAAGAACCCTAATCTAGAGAGAGGAGAGAGCCTCTCTCTCTAGAATTCTACATCTCTCAGTAAAACTAAGTGTATGAATGATCCCCCCTTGTCCAATCCTCAATTCTCCATGAAATAGTCTCTGGAATCAGTTGGATTTGGGCCTGGGAAGCTCAGAAATTGCCCCCAGCATTTTCACTTTAATGAAGTCACGTGCGAGCATCGACGTATACGCGTGGGTCACGCGTATGCGTCGCTTGACATTTTTCTTCCATACCTACGCATCTATTACGCGTACGCGTCGGCGAGTGCATCACAAATCCTTGATTTTTCATGATTTCTCCACTTTGCATGCTTTTCTCTTCATTCCTTTGATCCATTCCTAGTCTTTTCAACCTGAATTCACTAACAAACACATCAAGGCAACTAGTGGAATCAAAGGTGAATTAAAATTAGCAATTAAAGGCCTAAAAAGCATGTTTTTACACTTAAGCACAAATTAGGAGAAAATCATGAAACCATGCTATTTCCTTGAAGAAATGTGAGAAAAGGTGATAAAACCCCCTACAATAAGCACAAGATATACCCTAAAATGGGGTTTATCAATCTCCAAAGCCTTAACTGAATCTCTATTCAAATTTTTGAAATCCTTGCTATCTTTTCTTATCTTGATTTAAAAATTTTAAGTTTGGTGTTTTCTTGTTAGTAAAGTTTAATTTTTAAATTTTAAATCTTATCTCTTCAAATCTTTTTCAAATCTTTATCTTATCTTTTGTTTATCTCTCTTTAAATTTCAAATATCTTATTTTATCTAAGTTTAATTTCGAATTTCAAAATAAAATCTTTTCAAATTTCAAAATCTTTTTTAAATCTTTATCTTATCTTTCTTTTTTAGATTTTAAAACTTACTTATCTCATCTTATTTTTAAATCTAAAACTTTTAAATTTTAATTCTCTACTTTCTTTCAAAAAAAAATTGAATTTCAAAATCAAATCTTTTATTTTCAATTCTTGTTGGTTAGTTACTTGTTTTACCTTATTCTCTTTCTATTTTCTGTCTTTCTTCTTTTTCAAAACCTCTTAAATACTTTCTCTTTCTTCTTTTTTGAAAATTTCATCTCTCTTTCCCTCTCTATTTTTGAAAATATCTCCGCTTTTCTCTCTATTGATTTTTGAAAACTATCCTTATTAAAGGACATCTTCTTTTCTTTTCCTCTTGACCTATCTCACTAACAAAGGACCTCTATACTCTGACATAGAAAATCCTTTCTTCTTCTCTTCTTGTATTCTTTCTTTTTGTTTATGAGTAGGAATAGGGATAAAGAACCTCTCTTTGATCCTGATCCTGAACCTGAGAGGACTCTAAGGAGGCATTTACAACAAGTTAGAGCACAACACTTAGGAGGAAATCTCACAGAGCTTTTCGAACAAGAAGCTAAGAATACAGACATGGCAGCCAACCCTAATGACAGAGGAGACGCAAGGAAGGTCCTAGGTGACTTTACTGCACCCACTTCTGATTTCTATGGGCGCAACATCTCTATACAAGCCATTAGTGCAAATAATTTTGAGCTGAAGCCTCAACTGGTCACTCTAGTTCAACAGAACTGCTAGTTTCATAGACTTCTACAGGAAGATCCCAACAGATTCATCTCTAATTTCTTGCAAATCTGTGTTACTGTCAAGACTAATGGAGTGGATCCAGAGATTTACAAGCTTATACTTTTTTCTTTTGCTGTAAGAGGCAAAGCTAGGTTATGGCTGGATTCCCAATTCAAGAAAAGCTTAGACTCTTGGGAAAAGGTGGTCAATTCCTTCCTGGCCAACTTCTATCCAACTTAGAAGCTGAGTAAGCTTAGGGTGGAAGTTCAGACCTTTAGACAGAAAGATAGTGAATCCCTCTATGAAGCTTGGGAGAGGTACAAGCAACTGATCAGAAGGTGCCCTCCTAACATGATTTCGGACTGGACCATACTAGATATCTTCTATGATGGCCTTCTTGAGATGTCCAAAATGGCATTGAACCACTCTGCTGGTGGATCACTCCACTTGAAGAAAATGCCTGAAGAGGCACAGAAACTCATTGACATGGTTGCAAACAATCAATTCATGTACATTTCTGAGAGGAACCTTGTGAACAATGGGGTAGCTCAAAAGAGGGGAGTCCTAGAAGTTGACACTCTGAATTCTATATTGGCTTAGAAAAAGATCCTAACCCAACAGGTCTACATGATTTCTCAGCATCTGACTGGATTGCAAGCTGCAGCTGGCAGCACTCAAGAAGCCTCCTATGAAGGAGATTCCTATGATCCAGATCAACCCATGATGCAGGAGATTAACTATATGGGAAATTCCTCAATGAATCCTAATAATGAGCCTTATAAAAATTCCTACAACTCATCATGGAGAAATTATCCCAACCTTTCATGGAGGGATCAACAGAAGCCTTAGCAAGGCTTCAACAACAATCAAGGTGCACGAACCTAGAATATGTTCAATAACAAACCATTCCCACCTTCTCAACAACATATGGAGACTTCTAAGCATAGCCTCTCTAACTTAGCCACTATAGTCTTCGATCTCTCTAAGACCACTCACAGTTTTGTTATTGAAACAAGATCCTCCATTAGGAATCTGGAGGTACAGATTGGTTAGCTGAGTAAGAGGATCCCGAAGATCCCTTCTAACACTCTTCCAAGTAACACCAAAGTAAACCCAAAAGAAGAGCGCAAGGCCCTCAGTATAAGAGCTGAGGCCAAAACTGAAGAGGAACTTCTGGCGTTGAACGCAAGTGATGAAATAGCTAGGTGTTCAACGCCCAAAGAGGAGCAAGTTCTAGCATTAAACGCCATAATGGGAGAGGATGGGCATTCAACGCCCACTAAGGACCGCCTTGTTGAAGAACTAAAAGAAACCAGAACTCATGAGGAGATGATAAACTCTAATTTTGTAGTTTATCTTGTCCTTATTATGGGAGATTTTATCACCTTTTCTCATATTTATTCAATGAAATAGCATGGTTTTGTAATTCTCCCTTGATTTGTGCTTAAGTGTAAAAACTTACTTTTTAGGCCCATAAATTGGCAAATTTTAATTAACCTTTGATTCCACTATATGTCTCAATGTGTTTGTTGAGTGATTTCAGGTTGAAAAGGCTAGGAATGGGTCAAAGGAGTGAAGAGAAAAGCATGCAAAGTGAAAAATTCAATTAAAAATAAGGATTTAGAGTGCTGACACCGACGCGTACGCGCAACATACGCGCACGCGTGGATGATGAAGTCGCATGGTGACGCGTACGCATGCACTACGCATACGCGTGGATAGCAAAATGCCAAGTGACGCGTACGCATGGGATGCTCACACGTGACATCATTAAAGTGAAAACGTTAGGGGTGATTTTTGAGCTGCCCAGGCCCAAATCCAACTGACTCCAGAGGTTATTTCATGCTGAATTGAAGAATGGACAGGTGGGAGCACTTAGTTGTAGAATTACAATCATGTAGTTTAGTTTCTAGAGAGAGAAGCTCCCTCTTTTCTCTAGAATTAGGGTTCTTAGGATATTTTACATCTAGATCTAGGCTGCATTTCATGTTTTCATCTTGTTTCATTTACAATTTGTTGTTCTACTCCTTTAATTCTTCTTAATTCTCTTGTTAATTTTACTTTTATGCCTCTTTCATGATGTTTGATGTCCTTTTATGGATGAATTGAGTTGTTATTATTAATTCCTTACAATTGGTAGTTGGTAGATTTATTATTCTTGCACTTTTACTATGCTTCCCTTTTGTGCCTTCCAAGTGTTTGACAAAATGCTTGGTTGGATGTTAGAGTAGATTTTGAGCATTCTTGGCTTGGAAAGAGTAATTAGACAATCTTGAGTCATGGATACCTAACTCATGTTGGTGATCTAGAGTTGTAAGTTAATATTGTTTCCCTTGACGCTAATCTTTTGCTAATGTAATTAGTAAGATGATTAGGACTTTTGGATTGAGATTAGCTAGTCTTATTAGAATTTCTTCGAGTGTGAAGATAATATTACACCTTCTTCCATCGTCGGGGATGACGTAATAAGATAAATTCTCGTTTATTATTGCGATAGGATTAACTAGTCTTTTTTGACATTCTCCCTATGGGAAGATAACATGATACCTTCTTCCATTTGTTAGAGTTGACTAAATAAGATGAATTAATCATTGTATGACTAGGATAGAAGGCCTACATTCTCAATCTTTGCCATGAATGTCTCTCTTTGTTGATTGCTTGATTCATTTATTTTTCTTGTCATTTAATTTCTTGCACCTTCACTGAATCAAACCCCCTTGTACCTTTATAGCCAATAATTAATCACTTCATTGCAATTCCTTGTGAGACAACCCAAGGTTTAAATGCTTCAGTTAAAAATTTCATTGGGGTTTGTACTTGTGACAAAACCAAATTTTGATTGGGAGGATTGTTTGTTGGTTTGGAAGCTATGCTTACAACAAAGTTCTTATTCCTATAAGACAAATTTCTAGACCGACACAACAATTCTTGTTCATTAAATAGCGCTGTTGCCGGGGAATTGCAATAGTGCTATGTTATTGGCTATTGTATATATTGTGGATAGCTTGAATTTTGGTTTGTTTGTTATTTTTTGCTAGTTGTAGGATTTATCTCTCTTTGTTTCTTATTAGTATTTGTTTTTATTTTCTCTTGTCACTATGAATTCTCATCCATTTGGCTATGGGCGTGGTTACAACTATGTTGTTGGAAATGGAAGCTTCAATGAGGATGTGCATTAAGAATTTGGGAATCAAAGGTGGGAGGAGCCCCAGCTTATGGACAACGAAGTTCTTATTCCTATAAGACAAATTTCTATACCGATACAACAATTCTTGTTCATCAGGAGACCATAGAGGTTCCCTTGAATGTTTTGATGCGAATTATAGACTTTGAAGATTATCCCTCCTCTAATGAGGAAAAGGAAACTAGGGAAGAGCAAGCTGCTCGGTACTTAGAAGTTCTAATGAAGCTGAATTCCAAATTATTTGGAACAGAGGCATTGGAGGAAGAACCTCCAGTGCTGACCAAGGATCTCAATGCCTTGGTTCAGTAGAAGCTACCTCAAAAGCTGCTGGATCCCGGACACTTCCTAATTCCTTGCACCATAGGCACTATTACCTTTGAGAAGGCTTTATGCAACCTAGGCTCAAGCATAAACCTCATGCCTCTCTTTGTAATGGAGAGACTATGAATTTTTTAGGTGAAAGCTACAAAGATCTCATTAAAGATGGCAGACAAGTCATTGAAAAAGGCATATGGTATGGTAGAAGATGTCTTAGTAAAGGTTGAAAACCTCTACATCCTTGCAGATTTTATAATCTTAGATACTGGAGAGGACGAAGATGAATCCATCATCCTTAGAAGACCTTTCCTAGCCACAGCCAATCCCATAATTGATGTGGCAAAGGGAGAGCTTGTTCTGCAGTTATGGGAAGATCACATCGTGTTCAAGATTGCCAAACCTAACTCCCTCCCTAAAGGAGAGACAACTGTGCAACACTTAGTGTTCCAACCCTCTCTATTTGTGCATAGCTTTACAGAGCCCCCAAGCACCAAATCTAAGTTTGGTGTTGAGAAACCATCATCAGGCACTAAGAATAAAAGCACTAAGAAGAAGGTACCTAAAGGCTGGAGGGATAAGAAAATTTCTACTAAAGGTCTCTCACCTGGCATGAGAGTTGTCCTTACTGATAGTCCAGTCATTCCACACACTGTGAACAAGATCCTGTCTCTAGAACATGTGGAGCTCATCCATAAGAGCATAGGAAGGAAGTTCACTGTACAGGGTGAAATTTTGAGCCCCTATCCATCTCCATTAAGGAACTGATCATCAAGCTAGGGACGTTAAAGGAACGCTTGTTGGGAGGCAACCCAACCATGACTAAAGTATTTCTACTTTTCTTTAAGTTTATATCTGTTTGAGTGATGACAAGTCATCTTATGCTAGTTTTACAAGCATTTTTCATTAATTTCATTAGGTTTTATGCACTTTCTTGCACAATAAATAAGTAATTGGAGTGGATTTTCATGATCATCTTGCATCAACCAAACATTATTTATTTTACACAAAATCATAGGTTTTATGCTAGAATTAATTGATTTTATAAATGATGCAAAGATCTAGTGATTTTGGTGGGACTTTGATTAGTTGTTTGGTTGCTTGTAGGTGAAGAAATGATGAAAAAAAGGAAAGAACCAGGAAAGCATTGAATTACAAAGCGTGGCGATCACTAAGGAAACACTAACCATGGAAACAATAGTGCCCAACCAAAATAATCTCACACAAGGAGCCACGTTCACTAAAGTGAACGTCACGTTCATTACAATGAACGCTTTCGTTCTTCTCAAGCCTTGGGAAGGAAACTCAGGTCAAGCGCATCAAAGAGGCAAGAGATAGCGTTCAAAAAGTGAACGTGAAGTTCACTAATGCAACGCTGGCCAAGGCAAGGAAGGAGCTACGTTCAGCAAAGAGAATGTAGCATTCACTTTTGTGAACGTTTTTGAAGAGAGAAAGGCAAGGAAGCAAGGTTCACAAGGGCCAGCGCTCAAACAAAGAAACGTAGCGCTCAATCAAGGAAACATCAAGCACTCAACCAAGAAGCCAAGTTCACTCAAGTGAACATTTTCGTGATGATGGCCAAGGAAAGCAAAGCGCACACCAAACATGCGCTGGCCAAGGCTCGAACTCGTGCACCAAGGCACATGCCAAGGAGTAGCGCTCAAAAGATTGAACGTAGCATTCACTCTTTCCACCTTTTTCGTGGATCTTAGCTAGGGAAGGCAACGCAGCACTCACACCAAGGCTCGAAGAGGGAGCGCTGGCCCAAACACGGCACGCCCCAAAGGGAGCGCTAGGAGCGCTCAAAATTTGCAACGCTGCGCTGCCCAAGGCTCGAATGGGGAGAATGCGTGCACCAATAGCGCAGCGCAAGTAGTAACGCTCATGCCTTGAGTGCAGCGTTCACTTTGTGAACGCTAGTGATGCCATGACACGGGGGAGGGCAAGCCTTGGAGCAAGGAACGTAGCGTTCACTTAAGTGAACTGAGCGCTTCCCTAGGAGCTAACAAAATGCACCCTGACCCATGCCACTTAAACCAAGCCATTTGGACCCATTTCTTCATGAAATTTAAAAGCCCACACCAAGTTTTGTAGACCAAAATAGAAAGTTTATAAATAGGAATTAGTTTGATTTGAGAAATGACTTTTAGCTCATTTTTAGTTTTTCTCTTTTAAAATTTTCCTTTTAGAATTCTGAGTAATTAAGATCGGATCTGAGCTTGTTTTTTGTTTTCATTTTCTTTCTTCTGCATCTATTTTCTGATTCTGGGCTTTTGAACTCTGATTGAAGAATTCTTTGAAGTTCTTCCTCTTGGAGTTCCATCTCTTTTCTATGTTCTAAATTTATGAATTAAGGATCGGATCTCTATTGCTTCCTACTGATTTTACTTCTTCTGTAATTTTTAAATTATATTTTAGTCCTTCTGCAAATCTACTTCATCTTCTACTTCTCTGCACTTTACAATTCCAGTTTTATTTTGAATCTCAGTCCCCAAATCCTTTATTCTTCAAGCAATTTAAGATTCCCAGCAATTTAGATTCAGCAATTTAAGTTTCTTGCACTTTAAGTTTCAGTCATTTACTTTTCTTGCAATTTAAGTTTCAGTTTATTTACTTTCTTGCACTCTAAGTTTCATGCAATTTACCCTTTTTACACTTAATATTCTGTCAATTTCCCCTCTCCCTGTTATTTACTTACAATTTAGCTTCTGTCAACCAAAATTCACTCAAATCATTAAATATTTGCTTAACTAAATTTATCACCTAACTAAAATTTTTCAATCCAACAATTCTTGTAGAATCAATCTCACTCTTGTGAGTAATTACTACTTGATGCGACTCGGTACACTTGCCGGTGAGTTTGTGTGGAATCATTTTTCCCTCATCAAGTTTTTGGCGCCATTGCCTGGGATTGATAAAGATTGACAATGATTAAGTAGGGTGATAATTGGTGGACGAAATTGTGATCCATATTCTTTTGTATTTGTATGAAATCATTATTATGGCACCAGTTGAATTCACAACTCCGTTCAACTAACCAGCAAGTGTACTGGGTCATCCAAGTAATAAACCTTACGCGAGTAAGGGTCGATCCCACAGAGATTGTTGGTATGAAGAAAGCTATGGTCACCTTGTAAATCTCAGTTAGGCAGATTAAATAGTTTTGGTTTTCGAATAATTAATAATAAAACGAAAATAAAAAGGATAGAAATACTTATGTAGATCAAGAGTGGGAATTTCAGATAAGTGCATGGAGATGATGTGCTCCTCTTGAAACTCTACTTCACTACTCTCTCTTCCAATCCTTCTTACTCCTTTCCATGGCAAGCTGTATGTAGGGGTTCACTATCATCAATGGCTACTTTCAATCCTCTCGGGAAAATGGTCCTATGCGCTGTCACTGCACGGCTAATCGTCTGGAGGCATCACCCTTGGTTGATAGCTACATCCCATCCTCTCAGTGAAAACGTTCCAAATGCTCTGTCACAGCACGGCTAATCATCTGTCGGTTCTCAATCAGGTTGGAATAGAATCCATTGATTCTTTTGCGTCTGTCACTAATGCCCAGCCTTCAGGAGTTTGAAGCTCGTCACAGTCATTCAATACCGGAATCCTACTCGGAATACCACAGACAAGGTAGACTTTCCGGATTCCCAGGATCCTACTCGGAATACCACAGACAAGGTTAGACTTTCTGGATCCTCATGAATGCCGCCATCTTTCTAGCTTATACCACGAAGATTCTGTTGGGGAATCTAAGAGATATGCGCCCGGCCTAAGGTAGAACGTAAGTGGTTGTCAATCACGCGCGTTCATAAGTGAGAATGATGATGAGTGTCACGGATCATCACATTCATCAAAGTTAAGTGCAACGTATATCTTGGAATAAGAATAAAAGAGAGTTGAATAGAAAGGAATAGTAATTGTATTGAAACTTGAGGTACAGCAGAGCTCCACACCCTTAATCTATGGTGTGCAGAAACTCCACTGTTGAAAATACATAAGTAAAAGGTTCAGGCATGGCCGAATGGCCAGCCCCCCTGAATGTGATCAATAGCCTCTTAAGATGAAGAATAAAACAAAACTGAGACCAAAGATGTCTAATACAATAGTAACTTATCCTATTTATACTAGACTAGCTACTAGGGTTTACATGAGTAAGTAATTGATGTATAAATCCACTTCCGGGGCCCACTTGGTGCATGTTTGGGCTGAGCTTGATCTATCCACGAGCTGAGGATTTTCTTGGAGTTGAACTTTGAGTTATGACGTGTTTTGGGCGTTCAACTCTGGATCATGACGTTTTTCTGGCGTTTAACTCCAGACAGCAGCATGTATTTGGCGTTCAACGCCAAGTTACATCGTCAATTTCCGAATAAAGTATGGACTATTATATATTGCTGGAAAGCTCTGGATGTCTACTTTCCAACGCCGTTGAGAGCGCGCCATTTGGAGTTTTGTAGCTCCCACAAATCCATTTTGAGTGCAGGGAGGTCAGATTCTAACAGCATCAGCAGTCCTTTTGTCAGCCTTTTTCAGAGTTTTGCTCAAGTCCCTCAATTTCAGCCAGAAATTACCTGAAATCACAGAAAAACACACAAACTCATAGTAAAGTCCAGAAATGTGAATTTAACATAAAAACTAATGAAAACATCCCTAAAATTAGCTTGAACTTACTAAAAACTACCTAAAAACAATGCCAAAAAGCGTATAAATTATCCGCTCATCACAACACCAAACTTAAATTGTTGCTTGTCCCCAAGCAACTGAAAATCAATTAGGATAAAAAGAAGAGAATATACTGTGAATTCCAAAATATCAATGAATATTAATTCTAATTAGATGAGCGGGACTTGTAGCTTTTTGCTTCTGAACAGTTTTAGCATCTCACTGTTTCCTTTGAAGTTTTGAATGATTGGCTTCTCTAGGAACTTAGAATTTCGGATAGTGTTATTGACTTTCCTAGTTAAGCATGTTGATTCTTGAACACAGCTACTTATGAGTCTTGGCCGTGGCCCTAAGCATTTTGTTTTCCAGTATTACCACCGGATACATAAATGCCACAGACACATGACTGGGTGAACCTTTTCGAATTGTGACTCAGCTTTGCTAGAGTCCCCAGTTAGAGGTGTCCAGAGCTCTTAAGCACACTCTTTTTCCTTTGGATCACGACTTTAACCACTCAGTCTCAAGGTTTTCACTTGGACCTTCATGCCACAAGCACATGGTTAGGGACAGCTTGATTTAGCCGCTTAGGCCTGGATTTTATTTCCTTGGGCCCTCCTATCCATTGATGCTCAAAGCCTTGGATCCTTTTTACCCTTGCCTTTTGGTTTTAAGGGCTATTGGCTTTTTCTGCTTGCTTTTTCTTTTTCTTTCTATTTTTTCGCCATTGTTATTATTTTTTTTGCAAGCTTTTGTTTTTCACTGATTTTTCTTGCTTCAAGAATCAATTTTATGATTTTTCAGATCATCAATAACATTTCTCTTATTCATCATTCTTTCAAGAGCCAACAATTTTAACATTCATAAACAACAAGATCAAAAATATGCACTGTTCAAGCATTCATTCAGAAAACAAAAAGTATTGTCACCACATCAATATAATTAAATTAAATTCAAGGATAAATTCGAAATTTATGTACTTCTTGTTCTTTTGAATTAAAAACATTTTTTTTATTTAAGAGAGGTGAAGGATTTATAGATTTTATTCATAGCTTTAAGACATATGATGAGCGGATAATTTATACGCTTTTTGGCATTATTTTTAGGTAGTTTTTAGTAAGTTCAAGCTAATTTTAGGGATGTTTTCATTAGTTTTTATGTTAAATTCACATTTCTGGACTTTACTATGAGTTTGTGTGTTTTTCTGTGATTTCAGGTAAATTCTGACTGAAATTGACGGAATTGAGCAAAACTCTGAAAAAGGCTGACAAAAGGACTGCTGATGCTGTTGGAATCTGACCTCCCTTCACTCGAAATGGATTTTCTGGAGCTACAGAACTCCAATTGGCGCGCTCTCAACGGCGTTGGAAAGTAGACATCTAGGGCTTTCCAGCAATATATAATAGTCCATACTTTATTCGAAGAATGACGACGTAACATGGCGTTGAACGCCAAGTACACGCTGCTGTCTGGAGTTAAACGCCAGAAAAACGTCATGATCCGGAGTTGAACGCCCAAAACACGTCATAACTCGAAGTTCAACTCCAAGAGAAGCCTCAGCTCGTGGATAGATCAAGCTCATCCCAAGCACACACCAAGTGGGCCCCGGAAGTGGATTTATGCATCAATTACTTACTCATGTAAACCCTAGTAGCTAGTCTAGTATATATAGGACATTTATCTATTGTATTAGACATCTTTTGACAGTTTAATCTCTTTGAATATTCGGTCACTTGATCATGGAGAGGGCTGGCCATTCGGCCATGCCTGAACCTCTTTTACTTATGTATTTTTCAACGGTGAAGTTTCTGCACACCATAGATTAAGGGTGTGGAGCTCTGCTGTACCTCAAGTATCAATGCAATTCTATTTTCTTTTATTCAATTCCTCTTTTATTCTTACTCCAAGATATTCATTCGCACCCAAGAACATGATGAATGTGATGAGTAAATAACCCTCATTATCATTCTCACTTATGAACGCGCGTGATTGACAACCACTTCCGTTCTACATGCAACAGAGCTTGAATGCGTATCTCTTAGATTCCCCAACAGAATCTTCGTGGTATAAGCTAGATAGATGGCGGCATTTATGAGGATCCGGAAAGTCTCACCTTGTCTGTGGTATTCCGAGTAGGATCCTGGGAATCCGGAAAGTCTAACTTGTCTGTGGTATTCCGAGTAGGATTCCGGTAATGAATGACTGTGACGTGCTTCAAACTTGCAAGTGCTGGGCGTTAGTGACAGACGCAAAAGAATCAAGGGATTCTATTCCAGTAGGCGCGGGAACCAACCAGTGATTAGCCGTACTGTGACAGAGTGCGTGAGCATTAGTTTTCATTGCGAGGATGGGATGTAGCCATCAACCATGGGTGATGCCTCCAGACGATTAGCCGTGCGAGTGACAGCCGCATAGGATCATTTTCCCGAGAGGATTGAAAGTAGCCACCGCTGATGGTGAACCCCTATACAGAGCTTGCCATGGAAAGGAGTAAGAAGGATTGAATAGAAGCAGTAGGAGAGCAGGCGTCCTTGAGTCATACAGCATCTCCATCCACTTATCTGAAATTCCTACCAATGAATCTGCATAAGTATTCTATCCCTTTTATTATTTCTTCTTTTTATTATTAATTTTCGAAACCATAAACAATTTTAATCTGCCTAACTGAGATTTGCAAGGTGACCATAGCTTGCTTCATACCAACAATCTCTGTGGATTCGACCCTTACTCACGTAAGGTTTATTACTTGGACGACCCAGTACACTTGCTGGTTAGTTGAACGGAGTTGTGAATTTAACCAAGAGACACAATAGTTTTTGTGTACATACCAAAGAGCCAATATTGATGATCACAATTTCGTCCACCAAGTTTTTGGCGCCGTTGCCGGGGATTGTTCGAGTATGGACAACTGACGGTTCATCTTGTTGCTCAGATTAGGTAATTTTCTTTTCAAAAATCTTTTTCAAAATTTTTCTTTAATTTTTCGTTTTTCTAAACTTTATTTTCGAAAAAATTAATAAAAATCCAAAAAAATTAATAAAATCACAAAAATAAAAAAATATTTTGTGTTTCTTGTTTGAGTCTTGAGTCAATTTTTAAGTTTGGTGTCAATTGCATGCTTTAAAAATCTTTTCTTGCATTTTTCGAAAAATCCATGCATTCATAGTGTTCTTCATGATCTTCAAGTTGTTCTTGATAAGTCCTCTTGTTTGATCTTGATGATTTCTTGTTTTGTGTCTTATGTTGTTTTTCATATGCATTTTTTGTTTGTTAGAGTCCATGCATTAAAGATTTCTAAGTTTGGTGTCTTGCATATTTTCTTTGCATCAAAAATTTTTTTTTTATAAATTATGTTCTTGATGTTCATCATGATCTTCAAAGTGTTCTTGGTGTTCATCTTGACATTCATAGCATTCTTGCATGCATTCATTGTTTTGATCTAAAAATTTCATGCATTGAGTATTTTTGTTGTTTTTCTCTCTCATAATTAAAAATTCAAAAATCAAAAAAATATATCTTTTCCTTATTTTCCTCCAAATTTTCGAAATTTTAGGTTGACTTGGTCAAAAATTTTCAAAATTAGTTGTTTCTTACAAGTCAAGTCAAAATTTCAAATTTTAAAAATCTTATCTTTTCAAAATCTTTTTCAAAAATCATATCTTTTTCATTTTTTTTATTTTCCGAAAATTTCAAAAATCTTTTTCAAAATATTTTCAAAATCTTTTTCTTATCTTTACATCTAATTTTCGAAAATTCACTAATAATTAATGTGATTGGTTCAAAAATTTGAAGTTGTTACTTTCTTGTTAAAAAGGTTCAATCTTTAAGTTCTAGAATCCTATCTTGTAGTTCTTGCTAGTGAAGTAAATAATTTAAAATTTTTGAATTAAATCTTTTATCTTTTATTTGATCTTTTTCAAAAATTTTATCTTTTTCAAAATTGATTTCAAAATCTTATCTAACTTCTTATCTTCTTATCTTTTCAAAATTTGATTTCAAATCTTTTTCAATCAACTAACTAACTTTTTGTTGTTTCTTATCTTTTTCAAAACCACCTAACTACTTCTCTCTTCTATTTTCGAAATATCTCTCTCTTTTCAAAATTCTTTTAATTAACTAATTGTTTCAAATTTTAATTTCAATTACATTTATCTCTAATTTTCGAAATCACTAACTCTTTTTCAAAATTATTTTCGATTCTCTCCTCTTATTCTTAATTTAATTTATCTCTATTTTCGAAAATAACTACTAACACAAAATCTATCTTCACTCTTCTTTTCTTTTCTTCTCTTTCATATGAGCAGGAACAAGGATAAAGGCACTCTTGTTGAGATTGATCCAGAACCTGAAAGGACTCTGAAGAAAATTAAGAGAAGCTAATTACAACAATCCAGAAGAAACCTTCTAGAAATTTTCGAACAAGAGAAAGAGATGGCAGCTGAAAATAATAATAATAATGCAAGGAGAATGCTTGGTGACTTCACAAGCCAACGTCCAAGTTTGATGGAAGAGCAGCTCCATTCCTGCCATTGGAGCCAATAACTTTGAGCTGAAACCCAGCTAGTTGCTTTAATGCAACAAAACTGCAAGTTTTATGGACTTCCATCTGAAGATCCTTATCATTTTTAACTGAATTCTTGCAAATCTGTGAGACTGTAAAGACGAATGGAGTTGATCCTGAAGTCTACAGACTCATGCTTTTCCCTTTTCTGTAAGAGACAGAGCTAGAATATGGTTGGATTCACAACCCAAGGATAGCCTGGACTCATGGGATAGCTGGTCACTTCCTTCTTGGATAAATTCTTTCCTCCTCAAAAGCTGAGCAAGCTGAGAGTGGATGTTCAAACCTTCAAACAAAAGATGGTGAATCCCTCTATGAAGCTTGGGAAAGATACAAGCACTGACCAAGAGATGTCCATCTGACATGTTTCTCAGAATGGACCATATTAGATATATTCTACTATGGTCTCTCTGAATTTTCGAAAATGTCATTGGATCATTCTGCAGGTGATCTATTCACCTGAAGAAAACGCCTGAAGAGGCTCAAGAACTCATTGACATGGTTGCAAACAACCAGTTCATGTACACTTCTGAGAGGAATTCCGTGAACAATGGGATACCTCAAGAAAGAGTTCTTGAAATTGACACTCTGAATGCCATATTGGCTCAGACACAAGTGTGACTCAACAGTCAACATGATCTCTCAAAATCTGAATGGATTGCAACATGCATCCAACAGTACTATAGAGGCAGCTTCTGAGAAGCTTATGATCCTGAAACCCTCCATGGCAGAGGTTAATTACATGGGTGAACCTTATGGAAACACCTACAACTCATCATGGAGAAATCACCCAAATTTCTCATGGAAGGATCAGCAAAAGCCTCAACAAGGCTTTAACAATGGTGGACGCAATAGGCTGAACAATAGTAAGCCATATCCATCATCTTCTCAGCAACAGACAGAGAATTCTGAACAAAACACTTCTAACTTAGCCAATATTGTCTCTGATCTGTCAAAGGCCACTTTCAGTTTCATGAATGAAACCAGATCCTCCATTAGAAATTTGGAGGCACAAGTGGGCCAGCTGAGTAAGAAAGTTATTGAAACTCTTCCCAATAGTCTCCCAAGTAATACAGAAGAAAATCCAAAAGGAGAATGCAAGGCCATTGACATAGTCAATATGGCCGAATGCACCAAGGAGGAGGAGGACGAAAATCCTAGTGAGGAAGACCTCCTGGGACGTCCCTCAAGCAAGAAGGAGTTTCCTATTAAGGATCCTGAGGAATCTGAGGTTCATCTAGAGACCATAGAGATTCCTTTAAATCTCCTTCTGCCATTCATGAGCTCTGAAGAATATTCATCCTCTGAAGAGAATGAAGATGTGACTGGAGAGCAAGTTGCTCAATATTTAGGAGCTATCATGAAGCTGAATGCCAAGCTGTTTGGTAATGAGACTTGGGAAAGTGAAACCTCCCTTGCTCATTAGTGAATTAGATACTTGGATTCAGAGAACTCTACCTCAAAAGAAACAAGATCTTGGCAAGTTCTTAATACCTTGCACCATTGGCACCATGAGCTTTGAAAAAGCTCTATGTGATCTTGGGTCAGGGATAAATCTTATGCCACTCTCTGTAATGGAGAAGCTGGGGATCATTGAGGTACAACCTGCCTTGTTCTCATTACAATTTGCAGATAAGTCCATAAGACAAGCTTATGGAATAGTGGAGGACGTGCTAGTAAGGGTTAAAGGCCTTTACATCCCTACTGATTTCATAATCCTAGACACTAGGAAGGAAGATGATGATGCATCCTAGGAAGACTTTCCTAGCCACAGCAGGCTGTGATAGATGTCAACAGAGGTAGTTAGTCCTTCAATTGAATGGGGACTACCTTGTGTTTCAGGCACATGGCCATCCCTGTGACAAAAGAGAGTAGCATGAAGAGCTTCTCTCAGTTCAGAGTCAAGAAGAGCCCACACAGTCAACTCTAAGTTTGGTGTTGTGAGGCCACAACCAAACTCTAAGTTTGGTGTTCAAACCCCATATCCAAACTCTAAGTTTGGTGTTGGGACCACACACTAAATTGACCTGATCACCATGTGGCTCTATGAGGGCCACTGTCAAGCTATTGACATTAAAGAAGCGCTTGTTGGGAGGCAACCCAATTTTTTTCTAATTTTATTTTATTTTGTTTCTTTGTTATTTTTGTGTTTAATTAGGTACATGATCATGAGGAGTCACGAAAAAATCAAAAAAATTAAAAACAGAGTCAAAAACAGAAGAAAAAAATTTTCACCCTGGAGGTAGCGCAGACTGGCGTTCAACGCCAGTAAGGTTCTGGCCGGCGTTCAACACCAGAACAGAGCACCATTCTGGCGCTGAACGCCTAAAACAAGCAACAACCTGGTGTTAAACGCCAGGATGGTGCACAGAGAGGACAAACTGGCGCTGAACGCCAGGAACAAGCATGAAACTGGCGTTCAACGCCAGAAACTGCATTACATGGGCGTTGAACGCCCAGAACATGCATCATGGGCGTTTGAACGCTAGAATGATGCATGAAGGCATTTACATGCCTATATGGTGAAGGAATGGTATTTGTTTCACCTCAGGATCTGTGGACCCCCAGGATCCTCACCTCAGGATCTGTGGACCCCACAGGATCCTCACCTATATTCCATATTCCCCCTTTTTTAATCCTAATCACACTCTCCTAATCCAAATCTCATTTCACTCTTCCCCATATAACACCTCCCAAAAACCTTCACCAATCACCTCAAGTCCTCTTCCCATTACCCCATTCACCATTCACATCAACCTCCCCTTCCCCATAAACCCCACCCACCCTCATAAATTCAAATTCAATTTCCCCCCCCTTCCCACCCAAAATGGCCGAACTCCCACCCTCCTTTCCTATAAATAACCTCCCATTCTTCTTCATTTTCACACTACACAAACCCCTTCTTCTCCCAAATAGCCGACCTACTCTCTCCCTCTCTACCATATTCTCTTCTTCTTCTTCTACTATTCTTTTCTTCTTGCTCGAGGACGAGCAAATTTTAAGTTTGGTGTGGTAAAAGCATAAGCTTTTTTTTTTGTTTTTCCATTACCAATGGCACCTAAGGCCGGAGTTTCCTCAAGAAAAGGAAAGGGAAGGCAAAAGCTTCCACCTCCGAGTCATGGGAGAAGGAGATTCATCTCTAAAAGCCACCAAGACCACTTCTTGATGTTGTGGCAAAGAAGAAGGTGATCCCTGAGGTCCCTTTCAAGCTCAAAAGAATGAGTATCCGGAAATCTGACATGAAATCCAAAGAAGAGGTTGGGAAGTCATAACCAACCCCATGCAACAAGTTGGAATATTGATGGTTCAAGAGTCTATGCTAATGCATGGATCACTAGGAACCATGATCAAAGTATGACCCGAATCCAAAAACTATCTCACAATGGTTCGGGGAAATACTTAGATTTCAGTCCGGAGAATGTGAGGTTGGCATTTCACTACCCATGATGTAAGGTGATGAACGCACCTACACAAGAAGGGTCAATTTAATCAAAGGTTGGACCAAGTCCTTATGGACATAGTGTGGAAGGAGCCCAATGGAGAGTAGACTCCAAGGGCAAGCCAGTCCAACTAAGAAGACTGGACCTCAAGCCTGTAGCTAGAGGATGGTTGAGTTCATCCAAAGATCCATCATCCCTACAAGCAACCGATCTGAAGTTACTGTGGATCGGGCCTCATGATTCATAGCATCATGATTGGAGAGAAGTAAGTTCATGAAGTCATCTCCAATGAACTCTACAAAATAGCCGACAAGCCTTCACACATGGCACGGCTAGCCTTCCCCCACCTTATGCCATCTATGTTACTCAGCTGGAGTTATCATAGATGGATGTCCCCATTGAAGAAGACAAGCCCATCACCAGAAAAAGGATGGAGCAAACAAGAGAAGTTCCTCACGCCTCAAGAAGAACATGAGGAAGTTCATCATCAACAAATGCCTCAAGGAATGCACTTTCCTCCCACAACTATTGAGAGCAACTCACACCTCCTAGAAGATTTGAGCCATAATGTTGAACAACTAAGGGTGGAACATCATGAACACTCCATCATTCTCCAAGAAATAAGAGAAGATCAAAGAGCAATGAGGGAGGAGCAACAAAGGCAAGGAAGGGACATAGAAGAGTTAAAGAACATCATTGGTCCTTCAAGGAGAAGACGCCACTAGAGGTAGATTCATTCCTTGTTCTTTATTTCTTTCTGTTTTCGGTTTTTAATTAATGTGTTTATCTATGTTTTGTGTCTTTATTTCATGATCATTAGTGTGTAACCATGCCTTAAAGCTAGAATAAAATCCATTAGTCCTCCCTCTCTTAAAAGAAAATGTTTTAATTCAAAAAACAAGAAGTACATAAATTTCGAATTTATTATTGAATTTAATTTAATTATATTGATGTGGTGACAATACCTTTTGTTCTCTGAATGAATGATTGAACAGTGCATATGTCTTTTGATATTGTTGTTTATGAGTGTTAAAATTGTTGGCTCTTGAAAGAATGATGAACAAAGAGAAATGTTATTGATGATCTGAAAAAATCATGAAATGATTCTTGAAGCAAGAAAAAGCAGTGAAAAAAGAAGCATTCGAAAAAAAAAATGAGCTAAAAAGAGTATATAGAAAAAGAAGGAGCAGTAGAAAAAGCCAATAGCCCTTAAAACCAAAAGGCAAGGGTAAAAAGGATCCAAGGCTTTGAGCATCAATGGATAGGAGGCCTAAGGAAATTAAAATCCAGGCCTAAGCGGCTAAATCAAGCTGTCCCTAACCATGTGCTTGTGTCATGAAGGTCCAAGTGAAAAGCTTGAGACTGAGTGGTTAAAGTCGTGATCCAAAGCAAAAGAGTGTGCTTAAGAGCTCTGGACACCACTAACTGGGGACTCTAGCAAAGCTGAGTCACAATCTGAAAAGGTTCACCCAGTTATGTGTCCTGTGGCATTTATGTATCTGGTGGTAATACTGGAAAACAAAGTGCTTAGGGCCACGGCCAAGACTCATAAGTAGCTGTGTTCAAGAATCAACATGCTTAACTAGGAAAGTCAATAACACTATCCGAAATTCTAAGTTCCTAGAGAAGCCAATCATTCATAACTTCAAAGGAAAAAGTGAGATGCCAAAACTGTTCAGAAGCAAAAGCTACAAGTCCCGCTCATCTAATTATAATTAATATTCATTGATATTCTGGAATTTATAGTATATTCTCTTCTTTTTATCCTAATTGATTTTCAGTTGCTTGGGGACAAGCAACAATTTAAGTTGGTGTTGTGATGAGCGGATAATTTATACGCTTTTTTGGCATTGTTTTTAGGTAGTTTTTAGTAAGTTCAAGCTAATTTTAGGGATGTTTTCATTAGTTTTTATGTTAAATTCACATTTCTGGACTTTACTATGAGTTTGTGTGTTTTCTGTGATTTCAGGTAAATTCTGACTGAAATTGAGGGAATTGAGCAAAACTCTGAAAAAGGCTGACAAAAGGACTGCTGATGCTGTTGGAATCTGACCTCCCTGCACTCGAAATGGATTTTCTGGAGCTACAGAACTCCAATTGGCGCGCTCTCAACGGCGTTGGAAAGTAGACATCCAGGGCTTTCCAGCAATATATAGTCCATACTTTATTCGAAGAATGACGACGTAACTTGGCGTTGAACGCCAAGTACATGCTGCTGTCTGGAGTTAAACGCCAGAAAAACGTCATGATCCGGAGTTGAACGCCCAAAACACTCATAACTCGAAGTTCAACTCCAAGAGAAGCCTCAGCTCGTGGATAGATCAAGCTCAGCCCAAGCACACACCAAGTGGGCCCCGGAAGTGGATTTATGCATCAATTACTTACTCATGTAAACCCTAGCTAGTCTAGTATTATATATATAGGACATTTATCTATTGTATTAGACATCTTTTGACAGTTTAATCTCTTTGAATATTCGGTCACTTGATCATGGAGAGGCTGGCCATTCGGCCATGCCTGAACCTCTTTTACTTATGTATTTTTCAACGTGAAGTTTTGCACACCATAGATTAAGGGTGGGCTCTGCTGTACTCAGTATCAATGCAATTCTATTTTCTTTTATTCATTCCTCTTTTATTCTTATTCCAAGATATTCATTCGCACCCAAGAACATGATGAATGTGATGAGTAAATAACCCTCATTATCATTCTCACTTATGAACTCGCGTGATTGACAACCACTTCGCTACATGCAACAGAGCTTGAATGCGTATCTCTTAGATTCCCAACAGAATCTTCGTGTATAAGCTAGATAGATGGCGCATTTATGAGGATCCGGAAAGTCTCACCTTGTCTGTGGTATTCCGAGTAGGATTCTGGGAATCCGGAAAGTCTAACCTTGTCTGTGGTATTCCGAGTAGGATTCCGGTAATGAATGACTGTGATGTGCTTCAAACTTGCAAGTGCTGGGCGTTAGTGACAGACGCAAAAGAATCAAGGGATTCTATTCCAATAGGCGCGGGAACCAACCAGTGATTAGCCGTACTGTGACAGAGTGCGTGAGCATTAGTTTCACTGCGAGGATGGGATGTAGCCATCAACCATGGTGATGCCTCCAGACGATTAGCCGTGCGAGTAACAGCCGCATAGGATCATTTTCCGAGAGGATGAAAGTAGCCACCGCTGATGGTGACCCCTATACAGAGCTTGCCATGGAAAGGATAAGAAGGATTGAATAGAAGCAGTAGGAGAGCAGGCGTCCTTGAGTCATACAGCATCTCCATCCACTTATCTGAAATTCCTACCAATGAATCTGCATAAGTATTCTACCCTTTTATTATTTCTTCTTTTTATTATTAATTTTCGAACCATAAACAATTTTAATCTGCCTAACTGAGATTTGCAAGGTGACCATAGCTTG